>NW_020954556.1:39127440-39339390 GCF_900497805.2 Vombatus ursinus | reverse complement strand
TGTAGGGGCCTTTAGCAGTGTTTGACCAAGAAAACAAAGTTTCCCCAAAAGAACCAAATTCACCCACAAGCAGACCAATAAAGCCACACAAGTTTGTTTTCTCCCACGGATATTATCACAGTAGGATACCTGAAAAAGAAGAGCTAACAGAAGGGGTGAGCTAAAAATCTCATTGAGAGAAAAATTTAATGAACATCCCATTGGCAAGAGAGCAGATTTGAGAAGCTTCTGTTTACTGCTACTGTTTATTAGAGTATACTGTCTGTTTCTAGCATAGTGTCTGTGAATAGACTAAAAAGAGTGCTGGAGGTTAAAAACAATTTTCACTGCTTTTAGACTGAATTTTATATGGGCACTACGCAGTGTGAAATCTGACCAGCAAGACCTCATCATGCTAGGCTAGACTGCTCCCTCCTGAACAGTATAGTTTGTTTAATTTTTCCCACTTACTTGCCATACAGACCAGGAGTACCCATCCTTTCTGTAATGTGGATCAAATTTACTTTCCTGCAACCCTGAGATCATTGCATTTGATGGCTTGAGGTTAATGAAGTTCTTCTTCAAATACTTTTATACAGGATATTAAAGAGGGAATTCATAATTTGCTATAGATAGGGTTGGATAGAGTACTGGACCTGAAGTCAGGAAGACTCAAGTTCAAATCTAACCTCAGACACTAACTAGCTGTTTGACCCTGGGCAAGTCATTTAACGTCAGTCTGCCTCAGTTTCCCCAGCTGTAAAATGGGGATAATCACAGAATCTACCTCCAAAAGTTGCTTTGAGAATCAAATGATATAATATTTGTAAAGTGCTTAGCACAGTGCCTGGCATATAGTAGGCTCTATATCTATTATTAGGTAGATGCATATCTATATCTATTTATCTGCATCTATAGCTAGCTTGTTAGATAGATAGATATACACACAAACATAGATAGAGCATGTATTAACTGCTTACTGTGTGCCAAGCTTTGAGTTAAATGAAATCAAAAAAGTCTCTAACCTCATAAAACTTACATTCTAATGGGGAAAAACAACACATAAAGAAAAGCTGCAAGGGAGTGGCAGTGGGGGGTGAAGATTGGCAGTATGACTTAGAATTGAAAATCTGGAAGTGAGGCAATTTTTTGTTCCAGATATGAAAAGGTCAACTATCAGAGACCAGATAGACTCTAGGGACAGACTTTAGTTATAGGCAAGATGATCTTTCCCTCCATCTCTGTGAATATCTGATTAACTTCATTTCAATCGGTCAAGAACGATTGATCAATCACTTATTATTTGCCAGGCACCATTGATAAGTGTTGTTGTTGATGTTCAGCCATGTCTAACTCTTTGTGAACCCATTTTGGGGTTTTCTTGACAAAGATACTGGAGTGGTTTGCCATTTCCTTTTCCTGCTCATTTTACAGATGAGGAACTGAGGCAAACAGGGTGGGTTAAGTGACTTGCCCAGGGTCATACAGCTAGTAAATGAGGCCAGATTTGAACTCATGAAGATGAGTCTTCCTATTCCAATCCCAATGCTCTGTCCACAGCACCACCTAGCTGTCCACTAGTCATAAGTGCTAGAGACTCCAAAAAAAAATAATAATAAGATTGTCCCTCTCCTCAAGGAGCTCTCATGTAATGGGAGAGAAAACAGGTAAATGACTATACAGAAAGATAAGTACCAAAGGGAAGGTAATCTCAGAGGGAAGGTACTGATGGTGGGGGTTGGGAGGGTGAATTTGAAGGGCTACCTGCAAAATGTAAAATTTGAACCAGGTCTGGAGAGAAGCCAGCGAAGCCAGGAGGTACAGGGGGAAGGTGTCCATCAGGCACAGAGAACAGCCTATAAAAAGACATGGATTCAGGAAATGCAGCCTAATAATCTGTAAGGAATAGCAAGAAGGCTAGTGTTGCTGGATTTTACAGTACATTTTGGGGAGTAAAACATAAGAAGACTAGAAAAGTACAAGGAACCAGGTTGTAAAGTACTTTAAATTTCAATTAAACAAGCATTAATTATCTAATATGTTCAAGACACGGTGTTCGGTGCTATATATATGAAAGCAAAGAACAAAAAAAAATCATCCTTCCTGTCAAAGAGATTATACAAATATATGAAAAGAAAATATAAATAATGCAAAGTAATCTCAAAGGAGTATGAATTACTGAGGTATTCAGGAAAGGCCTCATGTAGGAGCTATCATATGAGTTGTACTTTGATGAAATTTGGGAGTCCTAGGAGGTAGAGGGTAGGAGTGAGGGCATTTGAGACATGATGAGTCATTTACTCAGGCAAGTGGGAGATGGAATGTTAAATAAGAGGGAACAGTTAACAGGTCAGTATGACTAGAACTTAGTGTGTTTGAGGGGGTGGAAGGCAGATTGTCGTTCTGGGATGCCTCTGGCTGGGGAAGCAGAGGAAGATGTCCTTCACTAGAATTGATGTAAAGGAGTAGGGTTCCCTTCCCCACTGAGGACCTCAGACAAATGTGGAAGGCATAGGATAATGGCAGCAGATTTTTTGGAGATCTCTTGTCTTAGACTTCAACATCAAGACTTCAAAGACTGTGTGTCTTACTACTAGAACACAGAGATTAGATAAAAAATTTATTAGGTGCTTACTATGTTCCAAGCACTGTGCTAAGTACTAGAAATGTAAATACAAGCAACATAAGGAAATTAGTTGTATCTGCTATTCATTAAAGTGCTTAAATGTGTGGAGGCTGTTCCCAAGACTAAACATTTCTTGATTTTTTAAATTTTTCTATGATGGGGATGTAAATTCTCCTTCCTAAATGATTATTCCTTGGTCCTTTCCTATATTTCCAGTCTTTTTACATTTTATTCCCCTTTATACGATCTACAATCTATACTGACCTACTTGTTAATTTCACACATGACACTCCATCTCCCATTTACATTTATTGGTTATTCACCACACCTGGAATATTCTCCCTCTTCTTCTCTGATTCTTATAATCTCTAGCTTTCTTCAAGAATGAGTTCAAATATCACCTTCTGCAAGAGGCCTTTCCTGTTCCCTCTCCTGCTGCTGATAATAATAATAATACTAGTAATACTAATAATAATAATAATTAACATTTACAGAGGACTTCCTATGTACTTTACAATTATTATCTCATTTGATTTTCACAACGACCCTGGGAGGTAGCGGCTACTATTAAATTCATTTTACAGATGAAGAAACTGAAGCAAACAGAGGTTAAGTGATTTGCCCAGAGTCACATACTTAGTATGTATCTGAGGCTGGATTTGAATTCATGTCTTCCTGACTCCAGGCAGACAGCTCTGTGGACTGCACCATTGAGCTGCTAGTGCCATCGTCTCTATGGTTATTTTCCACTTACTCTGTGTCTTGAATATACTTTTTGACATATGTTTTCTCTAATAGTAGAATCTAAACTTCTTGAAGGCAGGGATTGTTTTGACTATTTCTTTATATTCCCAGCCCTCAGGATGGTACATGGTAAATAGTACTTAATAAAACCTTTTTAATTGATCAAATGACGGATAAAACATCCCTTGTTTTAATTAGGCATTGACAAATGGTTTCTTTATGAAAAGCATAATAACTTGTTTATACAAAGGATAACATTGCTGGCCTGCTTTTAAGATTTGAGAATTACAATTATTTGTCATGATTCCTTCCTTCTTTTACTTTCCAGTCACCTGCATCTTCTTTCACCTCAGCAGCAATTATCATTCTATCCAGGTTCAGATTCAAAAAGTGGAACCATCAGGGGAAATCAGCATTCCTCTTCCTTCAGTCTGAAACAGAATGACAATGAGTCCCTATAAAGGACTTGTCATAGTAACTCATCAGGGCCATTGCCTAATACTTACATTGTTGGAACAATGCCTACCTTGTTAAAGCACAATAATAGCTAGCATTTATCTAGTGTTTAAGGTTTACAAAACACTTTGCCTCTGTCATCACAATTCTGTGAGGTACAGGCTCTTGTTATCCTCCATTTTACAGATAAGGAAACCAAGGTTGGTGGAGGCAAGTGACTTGCCTAGAACATAAAACTAAGCAATTGTCTGAGGCTAAAATTGTCTTTCTGAATCCACAGCCAGCACCCTATCCACTGCAACACCTAGCTGCTCACAAGTTTTAACAGTTGATATGATCTGCTCTTGAGTCTCAACTTTGGAATATCTAGTTGTACAATATGAAACCAATCATTTCACTGTATAGAGGTAGTTAGGTGGTACAGTATGTATATCAAAAGTATTAGACCTGAACGAGTCACTTAACCTCTATCTTCTTCAGTTTTCTCATCTGTAATACGGGGTTAATAATAATGACACCTACTTCCCAGGGTTGTTGAAAAGTTAAAAAAAAGAGAGAGATAATATCTGTAAAGAGTTTTGCAAATGTTGCAGTTCTATATAAATACTAGTTATCATTATCATTATTAACATTACCACACAGATTGTAGGAACACTGATTGCCATTAAAGGTTCATTATTCCCAATTTACTCCCAATTGGAGGGAAATAAGGTGGTATAGTGATGAAGGAATATGTGAAGGGATAACAGAATGGGTTTGAAGGCAAGAACTTTTTCATCTAGTATTAGTCTCAGAGCTTGCATAGTGGGCTGGTCAAAAGGATCTATGACTTTCCTTGCTTCCCTCTGGTGACCTATGTATACCACAAAGGCACTACGAAAATTAACGCAACTGATTCACTGGCCCAAAGAGAAAGCCAGAAACTGAAAAGGGAGGGTAAATATTAGTCACAATGAATATGCTATAATAGGAGCGGTGAAAAAAGAATAATTGTTTACTGAATCTGCCCATATATATATAGATAAACTTGTCTTTTTATTATTTTTTTCCCAGGGGCACAGAGGGTTTTTATTCTGAGGGCCGAGCAGAGGAAGGGCCCTCGAGAGCCGGGGCAGCTCTTCCTGCTCTTCCACCAATCCACAGACAAAGCGCTGCAGGAGGGACAAGGGTTAGGGGACGGGGCCGCTCCTCCCCAGGGAGGAAGGTGCTCCCACAGAGCAGCAGGGTCTCTCCTGTCGAACAGCACGAGCGGCATCTGGTTATGACACAGCGAAGGATGCGTTAGTGGGGGTCCCACGGGCTTCCGTCCCCCTCCAGTCCTGGCTCCCTGCGGGGCCCTGGGCCAGAGAGGATCAGGACAGAGGGATAGTGTGCAGGAGCCAGGGATGCGTGGAGGGGCCGCCCTTCAAGGTCAGTCCAGAAGCTGGAGGCTTGGGGCTGGGGGGGGCGTCATTCTGAAGTGAAGATGCGGCTGGAGATGTCGTCCAGTAGCCAGTCAACCCCCAGAAGCAGGTTTTCTCCCGTCACTGCACTGCAACCCTGGATACACCAGTGGTGACTGCGGATGGCATCTAGCTCCAGGATCTCTCACATGGCATTAGAGGACAGAGCCCCAGGGAGGTCCTGCTTGTTGGCAAAGACCAGGAGCGTGGCTCCTGCCAGGCGCTCCTGCACAAAGAGGCTCTCCAGCTCCCGCCGGCAGTCCCGCATGAGCTGCTGGTCAGCACTGTTCACCACCTAGATGAGGCCGTCTGTGCTCTCAAAGTAGTTCCGCCAATAGGAGCCGAGAGACTTCTGGCCGCCCACACCCCAGATGTTCAGCTTGAACCCTCGGTGCTCCAGGGTCTTGATGTTGAAGCCCAGCGTGGGCGAGATGGTGTCTATGTCCTCCCCATTGAACTTCTTCAGGATGGTGGTCTTCCCCGCATTGCCCAGACCGAACATGAGGAGTCGCAGCTCCCTCTCTTTCTGCTTCTTTTTATCATTTTTTGATCAAGCTTTCTTTCAGCCGTTTTATAGCAATGTCCAACTCTTCGTAATCCCATTTGGGGTTTTCTTGGCAAAGGTACTGGAGTGGTTTGCCATTTTCTTCTCTAGCTTATTTTGCAGATGAGGAAACTGAGATAAACAGGATTAAATAACTTGTCCAGAGTCACACAGCTAGTTAAGTGTCTGCAGTAGCATTTGAACTCAAGTCTTCCTGAATCTGGGTCTAGTACTCTATCTACTGCGCTATGTAGCTGGCCCCTGGAAAAACTACATGGCTCCTAGTATTTTTGTGGTTCATATTGTTTATTTTTATGGCATTATTTTTCTTCTTTGAGTTCAACCAAATGCTCATAGAATAACTTATGAATTGATAAAAAAGCACTTATGTGCAAAGCATTATGTTAAGTGCTTGGGGTCTAAATTTAGAAGTAATACAGTCCTTGGCGTCAAGGAGCTTACTTCACAGAAACAAAGATTCACTGACACAAAATTAGAGTTGGAGGGGAACAAAGAGGCCATAAGCATAAATAAGAATCCCCTTTACATCATACCCCAAAAGTGGCTATCTATCCTTTCCTTGAAGACCTCCATTGGGAAAGAACCTGCTACCTTTTGAGACAGCCCTTTCCACTTTGGAATAACTCCAATTCATGGGATGGTTTTCCTCCATAAATCTCCCTCTCTGCAACTTCCAAGCCTTGCTCACTGTTCTTCTCTGAGGCCAAGAAAACATCTAGCCCATGCTACAATACAGTTTTTCAAATATTTCAAGACAGTAATTGTGTCCTCTCAAAGCATAACTATTCTGAAAACATAACTTTGTGTATAGAATGTGTCAATTAACTACACTTTAAAGTCACTGTCTCATGACTCTTCACACTCAAACTCCTTAAATATGTTATTCTCTCATATTTGAATGCCAGCTCCTTGAGGGCAGGGGCTGTCTCCCCCCCCCCCACTTTCTTTTTATCCCTAGTACTTACCACAGTGTTTGGGACTTAGTAGGTACTTAATAAATGTTTATTGATTGATTGATTATTGACTCCTATTTGAATATAAACTCCTTGAATACAGGGACTTTCTTAATTTTTGAATGTGCATCATAGAACTTATCTTAGTATCTGATATATAGCAAGTTCTTAAAAATGCTTTTTCATTCGTTTGCATTCATTTGCTCCATAAATGTCCTGTTTTTCTGGACAAACATTCCAATACCTTTAACTGATGACATGATTTCAAGGTTCTGAACCATTTTTGCTCCCCTCCTCTGGACACTATTCAATTTTTCAATGTTCTTTTAAAAAATGTGGTGGGTGATCACATCTCTCCATAGTCCTGAATGCTATAACAAAAATCACTTTGTTAGTGCTAACCACCTTTAGCTTATATTGAATGTACAATTCAATAAAAACCCCTGATCTTTTCCATGCAAATGTTACCTAGCTACAACTTTCCTATCTTGTCTTTATGAAGTTTATTTTTTGAACCTAAATGTGTGGTTTTAAACTTAGCTCTATTTTACTCGATTCAACCCAATTTTCTAAACTACTGATATTCTTTTGGATCCTTGCTGTTATCAATCAACAAAAATTTCTTAAGTGCTTATTATGTACAATCACTGATGATACAATTGCATGAAAAAAGATGCCCACTACCCTCAATGAGTTGTTATTCTAATGAGGGAAGACAGCACATAAAAAGAAATCCTAAAGCACAGAACAGTGGGAGGTGAGTACCTACATGAAGCACTGGTAAATTCTGGAGATTCAGAAGCAGAGCCACATGGGATGGTTGGACTGGAATTCTTCCTCAAAATTCAGCATCTAAAAGGAACTCACCATTGGGAGAAAGGATTTGCAGGAAGAAAGGATATTCTATGGAGGGAAGGCAACTGAGTCACAGTGGTGAAATCCAGAGTGTCGGAAGGAGAGCTGGGAAAGGAACAAAGGATAGCTACTGGCCTGAAAGAAGTCCTTCCTTCAATATACTGGCTATTCCTCTTACTTTTATGTCCTTTGCAAAACTGATACACCTTCCATCTATGCTTTTACTGCAACAAACCAGTCCATGATTCTCTCTAAACTGCTGCTGACTCATTAATTACTATCCATTGGTTGCAATCATTCAGCCAAGTACGAATCCAGTCAGTCCTTCCTGTCACTGAGCACAAATCTATTCAACTTAACCATATGGCTAGCAAGAGAAATTCAGATAAATAATTGCTAAACTCTAAGTAAGCTATGTAGAAATAATTTTCACTATCTATTTGAAATTTGGGATATGTCAGAGGAAGGGAGGAAGTTAGGGAAAGATTTCAAGGAGAAGTTGGTATTACATGTAGCTCCTGAAGGAAAATATCGATTACTAGGCAGAAATGGAATGAATTTATTATAGGAATGGTAGAAAGCATGGGCAAATGCAGGGAAGTGCGAGATTGGAAGATGAGATTTTGGAGCAGCTGGAAGTCCAGTTTAGTTACAATCCAGAATTTGAGAAAAAATGTGAATAAAGACGTTAAAGTTAGTTTGGTGCCAAGTACATAAACTGCCCCCAAATAAATTATTTGAAAATTATTAGGCAAAACTGACAAAACAAGTGATTGAGATTGATAGTACATGTCAACCCTTTTGAAGGATGCTCATTAAAAGGATAGAAGGATGTGTGCATCAGCTTTAATAACTTGGTACCCACACCATTTTATTTGATTTAAACTTAGTAGCACTTTAGTGTTGTCCTTATTTATGCTTTGGCTGTCATTCTGTGTACTATTCATTTGGCCCTGTCTTATCTCCTACAAGTCTTCTCATGTTTCCCTGAATTCTTCAGTTTTTGCTCCTTACATAAGCAGCATCATTGTTATTATATTTATTAAGTGGACCTGTTATTTCCTCAGCATATAGAGATCTCTTAGTGGAAAAAACAAACAAACAAACAAACTTCAGATCAGCTTCATTTTAGGAAGTAATAATCTTAGAAAGTTGCCTGGGGCACTGAGATTAGGCAATGAATTAGTCCACCCACTAATTACATTCATACAAAACAATTTAGTCAGCTTTTCCTAGCTGATGGCTATTTAGTTTATTTCTCTTAATATTACCTAGAGAGAAGTAGATAAAGTATTTACTTAGCACTTACTATGTGCCCGGCACTCTAATGTTGTTATATCTATGCCTATAACTATTTTGTTATTAACAACTTCTTAAAGGTATAAAATCAGTAGTGGAATCACTGGGTCCAAGAAGGGCAACAATTTAGTAACTTTTCTTACATAATTCTACAGAGTGGTTAGACCAGTTCAAAGCTTTACCTGACAAGTATTATATTGAATAAAATAAAATTTAACTGGGAGAAATGTAAAAAAATCACACTTGGGTTCGAATCATTAGTGTCACAAGTAAAGACTGGGGGAGGGAGGCATGGTTAGACATCAGTTCATCTGAAGAAACAAAAATGGTCTTGGGATTTTATTGAATTACAAGCTAAATGTGCCAATCTTTTGATAATATGACAGCAAAAAAAAAAGCAACAACAGCTAATGCTACAAGTACAATAAAAAAGGTATGGTATGGTGTCAAGAATGAAGGAGTTGGTAATAATGATTTTTTTTTTTTTTACTTTTTTCCTGGTCAACAACATTTGGAATACTGCGTTCAGCTCTAAGTAAGATACATTAGAATCCAGTACGGTGAAGGGTATGAAACCTATGCTACATAGGGTTGGTTGAATTAATTGTTAATATTTATACAGAAGAAAAGAAAACATATGGGAAGTATAATAGTGGGCTTGAAGTATTCAAAGAGCATTCATATGGGAGAAAGAATAGACTTTATGATTTGGGCTATAGAAAGCAGAATGATAAGCAATGTCTTACTGGTCTAAAGGTACAATATGTGCCTAATGTAATGAGAGGGGAAAAGAAGGAAAGGTTCTTTTAAAGAGTTAAGGGCTGCATTAAGATGTAGTGGAATTCTCACAAGAGACCTTCAAGTAAAGGCTATATGAGCATTTGCTGCACACGATGTAGAATCAATGAGCTAGAGTAGATGACTTTTGATGACTTGATACGCTGAGATTTTATGATGCTTTGACATAAAAGAAAGCTTCTTCCAATTCTGTGTTTGTTAGACATTTTTACAAAAATGAGTAATGTCATTTTATGGAAAGTATTTTTGTCAATTGATGCAATCATGTCTTTTTTTTTTTTTTTACTAATTGTTTTCCCAATATTGAATCATATATTCTCAGAATATATCCAAAATGGTAATAATGATTTTTCAAATATATTATATATGCCACAGGATGCAGTGGGTAAAGAGCTGGGCTTGGAATCAAGAAGATCTGAGTTCAAATCCAGCATCAGATACTTACTAGCTGTGTCACTCAGAGCAAATCACTTAATCTCTGTCTGCCTCAGTTTCCTCAACTGTACAATGTGAATAATAGCATCTCCCTCCCATGATTGTTGTGGAGATAAAATTAGATAATATGTATTGTGAACTTTATACATCTTAAAAGTACTGTAGAAATGTTTGCTATTATAATTATTATATCACTTAAGTGTCTTTCCAGGAACTTTTAAAATTTCATCATTATTTATTAGTGATATTGGTCTATTTATGTTTGTCTTTCTATGCTTTATTATTTTTGTTGTACTCTGGTTGGGAAACTACAACTATATTTGTCCCATAAGGTATCTATTTAGATTTCATTTCTCTATTTATTTGATTAATTTGGTATTAATGAATAATGATGCAAATTTTAAAATTCTTGGCAAGACACTAAAGTGATATACTAATAATAGCTAATACTTCTATAGTACTTTATGGTGTATAAAGTACATGATACATATTATCTCATTTTATTTTCACAACTGTCATGGAAGGGAGATGTTTTCAACTGTAAAATGGTGATAATAATAGCACCTACCACCCAAGCCTGTGCTAAGATAATATTTCTAAAGTTCTTAGCACATATTAGGTGCTATGTGAATGCTAACTTTCATTACTATTGGTAGTAGTAATAATAACATTAATAATAGTAAATGGATATTGTACTACAGGGTTTTCCCCCATTCAGTATTTATTTATAGGTTGCTTAATTTCTCTTTCTGAGATTGGGGCCTTTAGAGTCTCTTTGCCATATTTGTTCATTTAAGCATTACCAGAGGAGTGGAAAAAGTATCCTTAATATCTCTCCTGTATGGTGAACTATTATTTTACTTTTTTTTTTTGGCTTTTTGATGAGGCAATTGGGGTTAAGTGACTTGCCCAGGGTCACACAGCTAGTAAGTGTTATGTGTCTGAGGCCGGAGTCAGGGCCAGTGTTCTATCCACTGTGCCACCTAGCTGCCCCTGAACTATTATTTTAACCCTAGAAAAATGTGTCTGAATGGGGCAACTTGGTAGCACAGTAGATAGACTTCCTGGCCTGGAGTCAAGAAGACTGATCTTTCTGAATCCAAATCTGACCTTAGACACTTACTAACTGTGTGACTCTGGGGAAGTCACTTAACCCTTTCTGCCTCAGTTTCCTCATCTGTAAAAGTGAACTGGAGAAAGACATGGCAAACCATTCCGGTGTCTTCACCAAGAAAACCTCAAATGGGGTCATGAGGAGTCAGACACAATGGAACAACAATAGCAATAGAAAAGTATTTTGGTCTCTTTCTTGGGATGGTCCATTATCTGCCTAATCCCCCACATGACTGTTGGACAATAGGGATTCTCATTCTACTCCTGCTTTTGCAGGGGAAGAAGGAAATAAGGACAGTGGAAGTGGGTGAGTGAATTTTATATATATGCATACGTATATGCACATATACATATATATCTATGTATATGTTTATATGTACATATACAATTTTATATATACATACACACACACACATATATATATATACATACACACTTTTTTTTGCTTGGAGTTATTAAAATAGTATTGAAGTAGAAAAAAAAAACAGGAGTAGAGTAGAAATTTCCTATTTAAGGTTGGAGAGGGGTATGAAGCACTCACTTCAATGAATATAATCATAGAAGGCCCAGTCACTCTAACTGAATCAATCAATCAACAGAGTAGTAGATGTTAAGGAAGTTTCCTCAACCCCACAGCAATGTAATCACACATATTTTAGTTGCAATGTCTAAAGAAGATTAGTTAACACCAGGATCACTTTGTGAAGTATGAATCCTTTCTAACTGGGTCAAGAACAAAATCAATCATTCCCTTTGGGCTTATTTATGTATGAAAACAGTGACTCAGCTCACTAGTTTGCTAGTCCTGCAGTGGAATAACTGCAGTTTAGAGTTCATTTTAGAGCCAAAGTCTTAAGAGGATGAGAGGGGTGGGTGGGGACCCTTGAGAGGGAATCAGGTGCTGGGGACCAAAGAAGAAACTTCACATTTTCTTTACTCATTTCTCTATATCCTCTTCCCCCTACCCATGTCATCTGTAGCTTTTGGACTAGTAGAAGGTAAGGAATTCAGCAAAGAGTCAAGAAGGACATTGAAAGCAAATGGATGCGAAAGACAGTCAAATGAGAGAAAAGGAAGCTGAAGACTCATAGCCCTTCATGGCAAAGAAGCACCAGCTTTGGAATAAAGTGCCAGCAGTTTTGCTTGTTTTAAATAACTTTTTGCTACATACCATATTCTACATATATCTCTTTTTACTCTTGTACTCTTAAGTTTGAAGCCCTTCTTCCTGTAGAGCTGTTTATTGTGGAGATGTAAGCCCAGGGTTTCAGGGAAAATGTTTTATGTCAGTCTTTTTACTTCACTATCTTAGTAAACACTTTTGCTAAAAGATAATTAAATCTACTGATGCATTTTTACTGTGAATCACACTTATGGGGGCTTATATATTATATTTTTAGGTAACCCCACAGCTATCCTTTTTGTCTATTTTTGACAAGTTTAAAGACATTTTTTGGGGATAAGAATTCATTATTTGGTAAAAATTGATGGGAAAATTGGACAGCAGTATGGCAGAAATCAGGCATAGACCAATATCTCACACCATTTACAAAGATAAGAAAATGGATACATGACCTAGATATAAAGAGAGATATTACAAGAAAATGTGAAGAATATGGAACATATTACTTAACAGACTTGTGGATGGGTGAACAATTTATGAATAAACAAGAGATAGAGAGCACTGTAAGATAAAATGAATAATTTCTATCACATTAAATTTAAAAGATTTGTACAAATAAAATCAATGTAGCCAAGATCAGAGGGAAAGCAGAAAATTGAGGAAAAATTTTGTAAACAATTTCTAAGATAAAGGTCTCATATCTCAAACATATAAAGAGATTTGTCAAATCTATAAGAATACAAGTCATTCTCCAATTGATGAATGGTCAAAAGATATGAGCAAGCAGTTTTCTGATGAAGAAATACAAATTTTTCATAGTCATATAAAATGTTCTAAATCATTATTGGTTAGAGAAATGCAAATCAAAACAATCTTGAGATATCATTTTGAAGAGGTCTAGAGGTTTTGGGGTGCTTGGAACCCCAAGATCTCAACGCCAGGCCCTGCCTGAATGAATTCAACTTAAATCCTCTTCCAGCCAGAGAAAAAGTTTATTAGAGATAAATCATATAGGCCCTTAAAGAATCTGAACATTAGTAAGGCCTGTAGGAGGGGACATGAGACAGTCTCAGCATTTGAATGGTGGTCAGGGTGGATCTTATATACACTAAAGTAACTTTAGGTGGCCAGAGGAGGGGGCTGGGAAAAGGGTCTAGATGAGAATTCTGATTGGAAGGTCTAAGAGATTGAATAAACAATGGGAATAGATAATGAAGGGAACTGGAAGGCAGAAGTTTGAAAGGATCAGAAGGTGGGACTAGGGCTTTCAAAGGGAGATAAGGGGAGTCCATAAGGAACCAGAGACCAGAGTAAAAAAGTTTAAGGGTTTTCTGGGGCCTGTAGACAAATGGGAGCCAGATTCTTTTTAGGGCAAGGGGCGAAGGTGCATCTGAATAAGATCAAAACGTAAGACTAAGGCTTTCAAAGGGAGATAAGGGGAGTCTATAAGGAATCTAAAAGTTTAATGGTCTTCCCGGTGTCTGTAAACAAATGGGAGCCAAATTCCTTTTGACGAAAAGGGGCAAAGGTCTCGGCTTCTGAAACTGAATGATACCCCATCAATTTTACACTTATCATATCAGCTAAAATGTAGAAAAGGAAAGAAACAAATGTTGGAGGGGATGTGGAAAAATTGGGACACTAATTCAATGTTGGTGAAACTGTGAACTGGTCCAACCATTTTAGAAAGTAATTTGGAATTATGGCTAAAGAGTTATAAAACTGCCTATGCCTTTTAAATTAGCAATCTATTAGGTCCCTTTCCCAAGATGATTAGGGAATAAGGAAAATAAACTATATATGTTCTAAGATATTTGTAGCAGTTCTCTTTGTGGTGGCAAAGAACTAGAAATTCCTGGGATGCCCATCAATTGGGAAATGGCTAAACAAGTTGTATATTATTGTGAGGGGACATTACTGTACTATAAGAAATGATGAGCTTGATCATTTTAGAAAAGCATGGAAAGACTTGCATGAAATAATGAAGTATTGGAGTGAAACAAGCAGAACTGAGAACATTGTATACAGTAACAGCAATATTGTTTTAAGAACAACTTTCAGTGATCAAGTCATTTTGACTATTATATATACCCGAATTTACTACAAAGGACCTATGAAAGAAGATGCTACCTGAATCCAGAGAAAACTGATAAATATAAGTATATATAGTATGGAATTACATATATATATATATGTATGTATGTATTTGTGTATAATGATAGCCATCTCTAGGTTGGGAGAGGCACGAAGGAGGGGAAAAAAGAAATTTACATGGTAACTTTACTATATATTTAAAAGAAAAATCAGGTTGTAAATAATGGATTTGCAGTTTGAGGTGCAATTCTCTTTTTTTCTATTTTATTTTGTTATAGAAATGCTTATTTTATTTCTTAAGTTCAGAATAATTTTTTTTAAATAGATGGCCTCATTGAATTACTCCCAGAATCCTGAGAGTAGTCAGCCACTCTCTGGAAAACCCAATGCAAAAGTTGGAGCAGCCCCAGAAGAATGCTACATCCATAATCTATGTCACCCAAGACCATCTATGACTAGTAGAATAAGATATTATTTGACCTCTTACACCACAAGATATCTTGTAACTTCTATTTGATTTATTTTATGTTTGCTTTAATTACATTAGTTAATTTTGCAAAACACCCATCCTGGTTCCAATGAACAACTTAAACGCAAAATGTCAAAACTGAACTTTATCTCACCACTCAATACTCCCCTCTTTCTAACTCCTCTGAAACTGTCAAGGGTGCCTCTATTTCCCCATTTACTCAGCCTTACAACCTAGGTATCCTCTTGATCCTTCATTCTCTCCCCAAAAATTCAATTAATTGTTCAATCCTCTCATTTCTACCTTTATAAAATCTCTCATATAGTCCCTCTTTTCTCCTCTGACATTCTAATCACCCTAGTCCAGGCCCTCACCACTTCACTCCTAGATGACTGCAATAGCCTGCAGGTTGGTCTCCTAGCCTTAAGTCTCCATTCCAATCCATCCTTCTTTCAGTTGTCAAATTAATATTGCTAAAGTACAGATCTGACCATATCACAAACACCTTTCCCCATTCAATAAACTCTAGTGGTTCCCTATTACCTCCAGGATCACATATAAAATCCTTAATTTGGCTTTTAAAGCCTCTCATAGCCTGCCCCATTCCTACCTTTCCAGTCATCCTATACTTAACTCTCTTCCACATATTCTTTGCTCCTGTGACATTGACATCCTTCTGTTTCTCAAACAAGATACTCCATCTTCCAGCTGTGAGCATTTTCACTGACTGTGTCCCATGCCTGGAAAGCTTTCCCTCCTCCTATCTGCCCTTCTTCAAGTCTTACCTAAAGTCTCATCTTCTATAAGAAGCCTTTCCCATTCCCTCTTCATCTGAGTGCCTTCCATCTGAGACTACAGTGTGTATGAATATGAATGTATATCTTGTTTGTACATAGTTCTTTGCGTAGTGACTCCCCCATCAGACTGTGAGCTCCTTGAGAACAGGGGCCATTTTGCCAATTTTTTGCCTTTTATAATGTCCAGTGCTTAGTGCAGTGTCTGGCATACAGTAGACGTTTAATAAGTGCTACTTGACTAATGAGAAAAGGAAAGAGGGTATTTAGTTTTAAATGATCCCTAGACCTAGGTCAAGAAAGTAGGACAAACAGATAACTGGGGAGAAAATGGGAGGGTATGAGGTACAAATGGCATTTTGCATCTCCTCAAGTTGAAGATTTTGACATGGGAAGAAAAGTAAAAATGTGGGAAACTAATAGCTGGACATACAGATGGCATTAAAGAACAGATTTTAGCTTTCTGGGTGGGAAATAGCCTCTAATGTCAAAAAAAGATGGGATCTGAGCAACAGACAAAGTATGTATCTTGCAGATAGGAAAGAATGTGCTTGGCAGGATACTTACTGATCAAGAGTTATTTAAAATGGAATTTGAGGAGAAGGGAGGAAGATATCTACCTAAAATTGTAAATCTGAATATTGGTGCTACTGAGAAAAACAGGTATCATGGACTAAAAACCATAATATGTGATGGACCTAGTCATCCCATTCCTTTCTCAGAAGGAAATAAGCATAGACCAATACCTTTAGGCTCAATTATGCCTATTTATCAGTTTCCCCAGTGTGTGGGTAATAAAACAAATATTCTACAATTTTAATAAATAGAGGCAAATATGAATTCAAAGATTTAGAAATCTGGTGGAATAAGATAATGAGACATGTTTGAAATATGACACTGGATGGATTGTTCAAAAGGGGCAGATTTAATAAGGACATAAATATAGTGTGTGTATTATATACGTGTGTACATATATGAGAAAGAGACAGAAGAGAGGAGAGGGAGGGAGAGAGAATAAAAAAAGGTGCATGCCTTCAACTGCAATAGGCAACAAGGTAACACAGTAGATATAGAGTGTGAAACCAGGAGTCAGGAAGCCCTGAGTTGTAATCCTGCCCCAGGCACTTCTATGTCACCTTCTTTGGGCCAGTTATTTAATTGTCTCAATCTTAGTTTCCCCATGTGTTTAATGGGGACAAACCTCTGAGGGTTATTGTTAGGATCAAATGAGTTAACTATGTAATGCACAATGAAAACCTTAAAGAACTATATAAATGTTAGCTATTATATTAATTATTGTTGTTATTCTCATCATCATCATTATTAGAAAGTTATTTACCTCCTTATATACAGAAACCTGAGGGTAGTGGCACTGTAAAGATAAGGATAAAAGAAGGGATAAAGAGAATCATTATTGTTGTGGGGAGAAAAAGAAAAAAAATGATTGTCTTGACAGAAGTGAGAGGGACAACATCTGTGGCAAAAGGACAGAAAAGGGGACAGGAAAGGCTAAAACCATACATTTTAGAACATCTATAACATAAACTTACTTCACTCTAAATTTAATAATCTTGTCCAGAGACTAAGAAATGAGCCTATTAGTGCAGAAATTGAGTTACATCAATATTGACATTCTTAGTAGAAATGAAACCAGAAGACTGAACTTTTACTATGGCAAAACTCTGTCTGCACCTTCAAAAACATATAACAATTGCATTTGAAATGTCTTCCATGTTCAGTTTTTTTGAATGGGTTTGACTGCCAAATTTTGTGATATTTTAGATAACATGATAATTTGAGAATATTGCATAAATTTGAATAAAATTGGGCTCTATTTCTTTTGGAGGGACAGAGTGGTAAGAGTGAAGTTATTACATTCTTCATATTGCAGTTGTGTTCTTATAAAACTAGAATGTATAGTTTAGAGAAGGGATTCTTAACTGAGGATTGGTCAACTTATTTTGTTTGACATTTTGATAACTGTATTTCAATATAATCAGTTATCCCATTTCTTTTAATACCTCATCTTTTAGGAAGGAATGATCTCATCATTTTTTGGCTTCTCACTTCACATTCCTGCCCTTTAGGGATATTGCATTCACACTAAGTAATGCCAATGTGGGCACTATTCTTTCACCTCATTCTCTGCCTTCCCATTTTATCTGACTAGATATGAAAATATACAGTAGACATCCATGCCATCTATGCCATTGTCCTGGATGGCTAATTATAAGGTCCTTCCACTTACAGGCTTAAGGTAATTACAGTAAAATGTGAAATACAGATGTTGGATTCAGTTTAATCCCACTCGCAGATCCTGCACAGCAATTGAAGGAGAATACAGAATGTGGGAGATATGTTTCCTACCCTGGGGTGGGGGAACAGTTCATAACACAGCAATAAAAATGTCACAATAAATTGTGTTTTGCGTTCATGCTGATTAGAATGTCGTTGACAGAAGGACTGTGGTAAAACACTTAAACTTTACTGGCATCAATAGCTATTATGAAGTCAGGTTTATTGATGTAATAATAAAAGGGACTAAATTTTATAAAGCTCAGAGTAATTATTGAGACCATGTTAAGAAGTAGCTGTAATAGGTTGACAACAGATAAAGCCAGAGAATTGAAGAATGAGTGGTTGATGAAGATTATGTTTTAAGAGAGACAAGTCAGAAAAGCTTTAAGTACCACAGATATTACCAGCTTCCTGCCCTCAGCAAGACCTCTTCCTGTGACAGCAGCTGTTTGGGGTCTCTGTAAAAGCCCCAGGTCACTTGTAGTTATTTTGAGTAAGGTCATAAATCTCTCACACTATGTAGAAAAGCCTAATGGGAAAGAAATCAAAGGAATGTCAACAGTGACCATCCAGCCTTGAAGCAAATCCTTAGAGTTGGAGGCCAATGTAAGCCTAAGCTCTGGTTTTACAAGAAACTGAGTGTATTCCAGTTAAAATGCTAAAGACAGTTTGGAAAGGCCAGAGCTGGTTCCTATACTGGCATTTGGGGGCAACAATGGATTTCTGAATTGTGTTATGTATTTTTTTGCAAATGTAATCAAGAAGTAGGAAGGAAATGAGGAAAGATTATTATATTTGCAGTCAGAGGAAGTGAGTTCAAACATCTCTTCATCCATTTGTTACTTTGTATGTTACCTATGTAACTTTGGGTAAACATTCAACCTCTCTATCCCTGAGTGTTGTCAATTGGGACTTACTAGGTTTAGACTATGATACTACAGAGGTCCCTTTCAACTCTAAATCTGTGATCCTTGATCCTTTGTTCCTATACATCTTTTTTTTTTCCTTCCAGCAGATGTCAGAGCTTTTAAATCTAGGGAGAGAAAGATCCATAGATACCCTCACAGGTAGGTATCTGCCTCCCACTACCTGGATGAGCTTGGGGAAGTTGTTCAACATCTCTGGCCTTCGGTTTCTCATGCTGACCATGAAGGTAGTGAGCTAAATGTCATCTAATGTTTCTTCTAGATTTTAACCTATGATCATGATGCTATGATGATTGTCTATGCTATGGAGGGTACAAAAAATATACAGTGCAGGAGCTTCTCAGGGCACTTGTGCTGCTCCTGAGGGAATCAAGACATAGACACAAGGCAACTAGAGAATATGATGGGTGTCTTCATTCCTCTCCAGACTGTACTACTGACTCTCTGCAGGATTTTTTCTACCTGCTACGGAAACTTCTTCACCCTGGAAGCTTACTCTACTCAAACTATTTCTCACATTGGAAGTACCCTCAGCCTCTGTCCACTGTCCTCTGATTGTCTCGCCCCTACCAAAATCTTCATTTGCCAGAGGATGCCCAGGGCAACCATGTATTTATTTCTCTCCAGTCTGTATTCTTAACTCACCAGACTTTATCTACTATGCCCCTGCATAGGTAACTATCTCTCTCTTTCTCCTAGTCCTGATGAGGTCTAGAGGTTAGGGGTACTGGAACCCCAAAATCATGATACCCAGGTCCTGGCCGAAAGAATTCGACCCAAGCCTTCTTGCAGCCAAAAACAAAGGTTATTGAAGATTCACCATATTAGCTAGACTCTTAAGGAGTCTGAGCATCTATGGGCTATTGGCTAGATTGTAAAAATCTGAGCATCTTAATGGAAATGAGATGGACCTTCTATACAGAATGACCTTGGGAGAGTGGCCAAGTAGCCCATGAGGTAATAGAATTCCCAAGGGTGGGAAATAGAGCCTAGGTGGGACCAAGGATGGGAAATGGCCTGAGGCCATAGGGAGGCAAGACAATGGAGGGGAGATTGGGTGTAGCCACAATGAAAGACCAGTTGATGGGACTATAGCCCCCAGAGATTTGGCCGTGTGGGAAAGTACAGAGTTTTCCTTTCTGGGGCTCAGATCCCAACCCCATCAGGGCCAGAGTTTTTCCTTTCTGGGGCTCAGATTCCAACCGCATCAGTCCTGCCCCTGTTTTCAGCTTCTTTTTATGGATTGCCTCATACTAAAAGGTAAGCTCCTGAAGGGCAAAGACTGTCTTTTCTGCTTATGTGTGTATCCCCATTGCTTAGCAAATTACCTGGCACAGAGTAAGAACTCAGTAAAATCTTCTTAGCTTCTCTCTCTTTTGTAGACGTGTGCATGCATACAGATGCAGATGTGTGCATATGCATAGACACATATACACATACATGTGTGCACATCTGTATGGATATACATATATACACACATGCATGTGTATTATGTATGCATATATTTGTAGGTATAGGTGAATTTATTGCACACATATATACACATGCACACATGCATGTGTAGATTCTATGTGCACATTATACACACTATATATACATCTATGCACATACACATATATCTCACGCTAGCTAACTATGCTATTGCTCACCAGACTGACCCACTACCACTGCTTCCACCACTGCCACTGTTGCCACACTGCCATACACAAATGCTGAACTAAATGAGAACTAGAATCAAAACTGAGTAGGCACAGCCTAAATGTGTTTCCAAACAAAATAACTGGAGCCATTGCAACTTCGAGGCACATGTTCCTAATAATTGTCTCCATCTGCTCCAAGAAACTGATTTAGTTTTCTGTTTTGTTGACACTATGTTGGTTTCCTATTATCCAGGAGACTGAACATCATACAAAATGTCTATGTTTACCTTGAATATCCCTGAAAACTCCATTTCCAAACCTAGCTCCGCATAATAGCATGCAGCATCTACATTGCATCACCTATAAATCTGCACTCACTCCTCTGTGTTTTTGCCCTTTCTGATGCTACAAAGATTGCTCTCCCCTCAGATATTATTCTAATCCAGGACCCTTAATTCCCTTATTTTAAATGCATATGAAAACCTTAGAGTTCACTTGCTATCTCTCTTTTTTTTAAAAGCACTTCAAAGTTATTGCTTCTTTGGCTGACACCATATAAATCTACTCCTTCTGTTATTCTTCAGAAAATCTTCTTCTTTAACTTTCCTCATGTCCTTTCTGTAATCTTCCATGCCATGTTGAAAAAGTATCCTCTACTGATAATGTACTATTGATGGATCTGCACAATTCTATTCTAGGGCCCTTATAAATCTTTTTTATTTTCTGGAACAATAACAGTATTTGTAAAAAATCATTCTCTGAATATATTACCTCTAATCCAAAATTTAACTCATTTTTCCATCTGTCTTTTTTCTCACATTTGAAACACATCTTTTTAACTGCATCAACAAAATAACAACACATCATAATAAATTATTCCCCAAGAAGTATTAAGACAAGGGTGTTTTTTTTTTAATTTTATTGATTCATTTTACTGATTAGGTATTTCATGGCTAGATACAATTTATTCTAAATTCCCTTTTAAATTTGCCCTTGAAGTTCCTAATGGCTTTTAAATTTTTTTATTATTTTCCTTAATGCTGTTTACCATCCAATTTTCTCTCAGTTGCATATCCATCTATATGCAGAATTCGAGTTCTCGACATTTGAGATCAAGACAGTGCTTACTATTCTGTAAAGGCACAGTATTAATGATAGAACAGATTTACCTTCATTTTATTGCTCCTCTTATATTTTTATTTCTCCAATTCATTTGGACCTCGCATTTTGACAATAATACCATTAGGTAATAACTTTAAAATGTCAGTTATAGACATATATATAAAATAACTGATTTATGTAATATTAACAATCCTAAGGGGCTAAGGATCCATTGTATGCTGTTAATTAATGTTGTTATCCAACTGCTTTATTGTGATCTCCTTTTTTGTCTCATTTCCTTAATTAGACCTAACAAGAAAGACCAGGTGTCCTCTCTCCCCATTCCACTATACCGTCCCTTTGCTCTTTTCTTCTGTCCAAAATTAACATAGAACCCATATGGGCCTGTGGTATTGGGAGGGCTCATTGTGCATTGGAAAAACACATCGCCACCTGTGTGCTTTCTCCCCCTTCCTTTTACTTCATGTCGGCTCCTAGCTGCAGGCTTCTCAAAACTCATCTGGTTACTTGGTTGCTCACACCAAGTGCTCACATCCAAAAAGAAGAAATTTGAGTCCTGCAATTCTATTCCTTTCAGTGATGTGAAGACTATCAGACTTAACATCCCTCTAGTTTCTATGCCCTCTAGACCCCACCTCTGTTATTTAACCTTCTGGTATAACCTAAAAATCTTGGGCTTTGCCATCTTCCCTGCCATTGAAACATTAGGACTTCTGTGCCTTTCCATTTGCTTTGCCACTGAAATTCTATCACATATTTGCTTCCTCGAATAGGAGCTCCTTGAGAGCTGAAATTGTCTCATGTTTTTTAATCAGTATCCTTAGCATTTAGTACAGTGCTTGGAGCATAGAAAGTATTGGCTAGGTGCTTTTTCACTCATTCTTTCTTTCTTTCTTTCTCCCTCCCTCCCTTCCTTCTTTTCTTCCTTTCTTCCTTTCTTTTTTCCTTTCTTTTCTTTTCCTTCCTTCCTTCTTTCCTTCTTTCTTTCTTTCTTCCTTTCTTTCCTTCTTTCTTTCTTTCTTCCTTTCTTCCTTTCTTCCTTTCTTTCTTCCTTCCTTCCTTTCTTTTGATTTTGTTCTTAGAACGCTCATTTCAGTTGAGTTCAATGAATATTTATTAATGCCTGCAAAGTGTGTTAGGTCTGAATGAATACAAAGGAAAGAACAAAACGATTTCTACCCTCAAAGAGCTTATCTTCTTAGAGGAATCAGGATGCATCATGCACACAAATAAGTATATACAAAAGAGATTACAAATAATAGAAAATAATAATAGAAAGTAATATAGAGCAGCAATAATTTGGAGATCAGGTAAGACATGGGGAAATTAGCTGCCGAGTTATGCTTTGAATTGAAAAGCATTCTAAGAGACCAAAGTGAGTTCATACATGTGAGTACCAAAAAGGGGTCAATTGAGCAGTTACTGTGGAGGGAAAAACAGCAGGATTTGGCAAAAGATTAGATTTGTGTGGTAAGGATTAAAGTAAAGTTGAGGACAATGCTAAGGTTAATAATCTGGTAGACTGAAGAATACTCATTTGGGAGGAAGGATAATAAATTCTGTTTGGGGAATGTTCATCTTGAAATACCTCTAGACAATCAGTTTGAAATGAGTAATAAAATGTTAATGAGGTACTATAGCTCAGGAGAGAGACTAGGGCTGGTATATAGATCTGAGATTCATTCCCGTGAAGATGCAGGCAAATACATACTATTTGAAATTGTACTTATTTAAAATGTGGTAAGTGATATCTGTCCAATGGAAATACGTATCCTAAATTTGGTTGATGTGATACTTTGAAAGGATTCATCATTCCTACTAACTGGGAACTAGCTATAATTAAACCCATGGGAGCTAATGAAGCCACCAAGACAGAAAATATAGAGAAAGAAGAAAAGAGAGTCAATTGTCTAGGAAATACTCATAGTTAGAGGGAATGATATGGATGATGAGCCAGCATAGAGAATGAGGAGTCAGATGCAGCAGATAGGTTGATGCAGATTGAAAACAGATCAACATAATCATCAATTAAGAGATCTCTAAGAACTTTGAGAAATGCAATTTCAGTTGAGCAATGTGGTCAGAAGCTGGACTGGAAAAGGTTGAGGTGAGAATGAGAAAATAGGAAGTAGAGTCACCAGTTGTTGACAGTTTTTTGTTTGTTTGGTTTTTTTAAGGAGTTTAAGAAAAGGAAGAAAGTTAAAGGACAATAGCTTGTGGCACTCATTGTTCCTTGTTCTATCCTTTGGGATAAATAAAAATGAGCCTATACCTTCATCCAAGTGATAGAACTTCAAATATGTAAAGATATATGTCAAGCTCCACCCAGCCTATGTTTTTTTCTCCCAAGTTGAATATCACCAGTTACTTTAGTGAGCACTTTAAGGACATGCTTTCATTTCCCCTTACAAACTAGGTCAACCTCACTTGGAAGCCTTCAAGCTTGTAAATGACCTTTCTAAAAATGGTTCTCAGAGCTGATTAAAATATTCTAACTATGACCAGCATAGAGTTCAATGAGATTATAATATCATTCTATCCACTAAACAAAGATCACGTTAGGTTTAGGTTTGCTAAAGCACGCTGTTATTTCATATCAAGTCTGCAGTCCATCAGAATCCTCTGGACTTTTCCACCTTAACTCTTGTCTAGATGTTTCCCACATATTTCACTTGTAGAGGTTTTTGTTTAATCATTGTCTAAGACTTCACATTTATACTAATTAAATTTATCTTATTAGATTCATTCCAACATTATAATCTATCAAAATCTTTTTGGATACCATTTCTGTAATTCAGTTGCATATTATCTCAGAACATTTATATTAAGCAGGACATTTATATTTTCATTGATGCTATTGATAATAACAAAGATGAGAATATGGTAAGGACAAATCCAAGAGTCACTAGGCACATTCCTTCATAGGAGTTAGAGTTAAAGGAATCCTTAAAGTCTATTTCACCCAATCCTCATGTTTTACAGGAAACTGAGGCTCATTAATCTTCAATTACTTGCTCAAGTTCAAAAGCAATAAGTGGCAGAATATTCAATAAAATCTCAGAATTGGAAAATACCTCAGAGGCCATTCAGTTCAACATGTATCTAAATTAGAATTTCTACTCCAACATATCTGACAAGCTCCAAGAAGATTGGGCTTTGATTTCACTTCTAATCTATTATACTGCCCCACTACACCAAACTGACATTGATCCATCTAGGACCAACAGTCTGAGATTAGACAAGTTCTTTTGCCTGCTAAAACAAAAATCCATGCATCAAAATCCTAAGTAATTTGTTTATCTTAGTAACCTGAAATATCTCTAGCAGATGAAAGTGGCATCAGTTTTAAGAATTACTTGTGTTATCTTTCATACTCAAAGAAAACAAAAATCACATTATGATGTCAGGGTCAATATATAGTGTATCTGATTTTGGCTGATCAGACTTTGGCTTGGAAGGCTCTACCACAGATCAAATACAAATAGATCATATGAACATTTGGGATGGAGATTTCTCTAAATTTGCACATCTTACATATTTTGGACTTTTGCAATTCTGCTTTGCTCATAGAGCATAATGCCTTCTCTGATGCAGACACACCATGCTGCGCAGTCCTGTCTCAGTGTCTTCCATGTCTCACAATAGATTCCAAAATTCTTCAGAGAAGCCTTGAGAGTGTTCTTGTATTGCTTCTTCTGACCCCTGTGTGAGTGATTGCCTTGTATGAGTTCTCTATAACATAGTCTTTTAGGGAAACATGTTTGGCATTTAAACAACATGGCCAACCCATCAAAGTTGCACTCTCTGCAGTAGAATTTGAATGCTTGGCAGTTCATCTCAAGAAAAGACTTCAGTTTCTGATACCTTATCTTGTCAGGGGATGTTCCAAATCTTCCTAAGACAATTCAAGTGGAAATGGTTGGATTTTCTGATGTGGCTGGATAGGCTGTCCAAGTTTCACAGGTGTAAGAATTATTTACTGTATTAATAGATCTACTATTTAATTGTTACTGTTTTTTGATTACCCAAATCACTTTCATAAAACATGTAATGACCTTATAATGTTATTTAGGATATTCAGTCAAGATATCATTCTCTAAAAAAAATGATTTGTTGTTGTTGTTGTTGTTTTTGTTTTTTTGTTTGTTTGTTTGTTTGTTTTTTTACCAAAATAGATTATTCAATTTGTAGCCACAGGTAGACAGGTGGAAATGGCATTGCTGTCTATTGGCCAGAAGAGGTTATTTCTAGTTGTCTAAAACTACAGTTCAAAATTTCCTCCTATTTATCCAATAAGTCATTACCTTTCTTAAGATGTAGCCCAAGATTCACCACGTCTAAGAGGTTTTCCTTAACTGATTTCAAACTTTTCTCCTAGTTGTTAATATTGCTTCCTTTCCACTAAATTTATTTGGATTTATTTTGCACAGAGTTTTCATTACCATTGTACTAGTTATTCCATACCCAAACCCTTCCTCCAAGTAGAAAATAAGTTCCTCATGAGGAAATATTATTTCATGTTTGTCTTTGTGCCTCCAGGACTTACAGGATAGTTACTAGCACATTAAAAAAAAATCTATTGAATTTAATTGAATTGTGGTATACTTAATCAGTTCTAGATTATGTCTACCAAAATACATAACAAAAAGCAATAGTATAGTGCAAAGTTGTTTCCTCACAGCAATTTTATTAAGTAGGTAATGAAAGTATCATCACCTCCCATTTTACAGATATGGAAACTGATGCTTAGAGAGATGAAGTCACTTACCCAGGTTCACATAGTTAGGGTCACAGCCCAGATGCCAAAGATGGCAGATGGCTATAAGCCATGGGATGCCACTATACCTAAAGAATCAACAAAAGCATCAGAAACCAACTCCTCAAATATATAGGTTAAGCTAGAGATTCTTCAGTAACTCTTCTGGTCCCCTTCTCTACCTGGTCCTCTCTGCCTCATGCTTCACCTGAAAGTCTCACCCTGTCTATGTCTGTCTTTCCTGATTGTCTGCCTAGTTCAATCAAATGACTGATTTCTATCTTAGCTTAAGACTCTCAGAAGCTGGCCCATAGTCACTGCATTACCTACTGCTGCTGTCTTTTACCTTCACCGCAAGGTTCTTTCCTTGGCCATACATTTGTGGTTTGCTTCTTCTCGGCAGTCCCTCTTCCATAATCCTTCCTTGCTACCTTTTACACACCTGTCTTCAATCCGTAGCATTCTTGAGGGGAGGAAAATGATTATTTTTCTATTGTAGCTATATCAGAAGGAGACTGGTATGGAGGAAAGAGTACTGGACTGGGAGTCAGGAAGACATGAATTCATATAATATCTCAGACACTTGCTCTATGAACTAAGAAAGTCACTTAATTTCTTAGGAACTTATCTTCCTTATCTACAAAATGGGGATAATGGTAACACCTACCTCTCACAGGGTTGTTTTAGGGAACCAATGAGGTAATAAATGTACAGAACTTGGCAAAACTTAAATTAATAGATTAGATAGATAGATAGACAGATAAATAGATTAGACAGAGTTACACATATGTATGCAAGACATTAGTATTATTATTGTTGTTATCATTCTGTCTGCAGCATCACTTGCACAAATGCCTTCTTCAAAATAGCTGCTCAAGTTTAATTTGGCATGAATCCTATTGGTTCAAGGAAAAGTCATTCCTTTCATTTACACTTTTTTTTTGTTTTGTTTTGTTTTGTTTTGTTTTTGGCTAGGCAGTGGGGTTGAGTGACTTGCCCAGGGTCACACAGCTAGTAAGTGTTATGTGTCTGAAGCCAGATTTGAACTCAGGTCCTCCTGACTCCAGGGCCGGTGCCCTATTCACTGTTCCACCTAGCTGCCCCCTTTCATTTACTCTTCTTGTTGAGAGGGGAAGATATTAGCTCTGCCAACTCCTTTCAGTGCATGAAAAAGCCATTTCCTCTTCCAGCTAATTTTTACAATGCATTTTTATTGACAAATAGATATGAAGTTCCTGAAATACACAGACCTTGTTAATTTCTGGGACATCTTCCTCTTTCCCTATAATGCTTGGATCAGTAAACTGTGTGGGTGTTCTATCAATACTTGTAAAACAAATTCAGCTCCCTTGTATAGACACATCCTATGTGAGATTAATTATAGCAAATATACCTTGACAGGATTTATCCTGTCTTGGAAATTGTTATCTCAGACACTTTTTGTCCATGGTTCGTTAAAAGACCATAATTCCAAGGAATAATTCACAGCTTGAAGAAAGAACAAGAGCCAAGTATAATAAATCAGGTAGAAAGTAAGATACATCTGAGATTCAGATTTTACAATATCATTTGCTTTGAACTATTCCTAAGGAGTCTGAACTATTCCTGGGGGCATTATGGTAGTAGAACAAAGGCTTTGAACTTTGAAAAAAGTTGACTTGAAATGAATCTAGTTTGACTACAAGAAAATCTTTAGAAATTATCATAGAGATGATAGCCTCTAAATAGTTTTCTTTTTCTGCTAACACACTTTAAATAGTTCAATGGATCTGTGATCTTATCAATGTAGCTTCTTCCTTCAACCATCCAACCCTGCTCATTCTGTGTCTCTTTTCCATGCAAGAGAATTATAGAATTTTAGAATGTAACAAGACCAATAGCAACTTTATCCAATCAAGATCCAAAAAAAATATAATGTTCCCTGCAACAAACCTGATACAGCTTGAAGACATCCAGTAAGGGGGAGCCCACTGCCTCTCATCACATTTTAACATGCAGCTTTGCAACTTATACTTATTCCTTATGGTTATGACCTCTGGCTCCAAATACAAGTCCAACTGCTCTTCCATATTGGCCTTTCCAGTATGCTTTAATAACCATTCACATCTTTACATAAATCTTCCTTAGGGGATCCAATCGATGTGCTAGGCATCTTAGTTTGAATTTCCTAAAATTACATATGTACCAATCTTGCATCCAGGCTGTCCATATGTAATCTCTGGCTCTTGCAAAATAACTCGCCCCTCTCCTTTTCTGGTTATATATCATTATGACACTATGTTGAAGGCCATTATACTTGTAATTCATTATTGATAACATGTTGAAACTATCCATTGCCTTTTGGGTGATTCGTAATATTCATTCCTTCAGTATGGGGATTTTCCATGATTTATAGACATAAAGAATAATTGAAACATCTTTGGTGTGTGTGTTTAAGAATTAAGAGACTTTTCTTAAGGGATAAGTTGGGAAATTTTGAAAACGTTGTGTAATCTTCCAAATACAATAGTATATTTACTACTTATATCACAATCTATATGTAACACCTATCCAAGATATATGCATCGAAAAATTAATTCTGTGGGGTTAGAACTAGATGTCCCCCATGACAATGGCAAACATTGTTAGGTAATAATACATCTCTATGAATTATGTTTCATCTGATATTAATAATAAAAGGATTATTAGCTAAAGTTACATCAAATTATGTTGAGTCTTTCGAAGTATTTTTATGATCATAATATGCTTGTGATACATCTCAATGGAAGAAAGGTTTTTAGACTGTATTTTGCAATACTTAACCAAATGCTTATCTATTGCTATCTTCATGTATAGCTATATCTATAAAATGAACAAACAGCAAGCTTACTGAGATCTTATTATCTCTAATCCTATCAGTAAATTGTATGACTGTAAAGATTTAGTCATTTGTGGTTTGGAAAACTACCCATTTCCTTCTCATATTTCATCATGGATTCGTTCAATATGTGTCTAAATTAATCCCATGAACATATTGTAAACATGAAAAAGGACCAGTAATTCTTGATATCTTCTTGATTTCCATTTTCTAGTAGCAATAAAATCTATTTTCCCTAATTGTTTACTGTGTTTACTCTTTTTTAGTTGGAGTGAAAATCAATTTGTTAATGTCTTCAAAATTATGGGACATCCAGCATGGACTATGGTTCATCTCCTCTTTTTCTCTTTGTTTTTTTTTTGGCATCATTTCTAATTCTTCAGCAAAGATAATGAGATTAGAGCACAAACCTGTGATAACAAGGTCATTAATGAAGAAAATTATTATAGAAAGCCAGAGAGATTTTTTTTTAATTTTTCTACAGTTTGTTGTCCTTCCTTTTCACCTCCAAATGCCTTTGGGATGGCATGGCTCAAATGGGTCCCAAGCCTAACATTCCACAAATCCATTTTCTCTATGCCACTTCTCACTATTTTATGAAATTACATTGTTTGTAATTTTGCACAATTGGTATAATTATACAAATGAGTTTATATTTAAGCAGATATTGCCCTTAGTTGCCATATCATTCTGTTCAGCAAGTAGATCACATTTTTGTTAGCTGAGGTGATTTCTAGGCTCTTTTGGCCTCCTTCTTATGAGAAATGCTTTACACTGGTCAAATTTGCATAGGAAACAGTGAAAGTCTGTTTTATTGTTAGCTCCTTTATCCATTAAAAAAGATATGATAGACTTTGATTTTTTTAAATGGGAATCTTAAAGAGGATTTTTATATCACTTTACAAAAATTTTATCATTTGTTTGAATACAAACATTCAATTCAAAAATGCAGAAAAGCATAAATATCAAAGATAATATTCTCATACATCTGTCATTCACTAATGTGGGTCATACCTCCAAAGTGACAGATCACAAAGCAACCATGCCTTCTTGTAAAGCTCAAAATTACAAGAAATGCACTAAAGAATAACAACAAAGACAGGAAAAGAAAATGTTATCACAAGGAAAACCTCATAGCAAAATCAACAGAGATTAAAAATTAATAAATAACAACAAAAAGCCTAACTAAATTAAATAAAGCCTATGAAGTAAAAGCAAGTGTGGTGAAAACTCCAGATAACAGTGAAAATACCATGATAAAAACAATAAGCCTTCTTCCCCACACCCAAGGGTAATGATACAATCAAAAGAAGTTTTAGCAAATCAACAAAATAATTAAAGGAACAGAGTAAAAAGATGGAAATTCAATCTCTAAACATTTTAAAAATAGACAATTTAAAATAAAAAATGGAGAACTTTTTCAAAACACTGTGTTCACTGAAAGAGCTAGGTAGATATCAAACTCAAAAATGCAGAAATGGAAGAAAATATCGGAAAAAAATAACCAAAAAAAAGCTAGATTGTAATGACATATAAAAGCTTTATTAACTAAAATAACTGAAATAATAAAGACAGAATAAGGTAGAATGATATGGGAATTATTAGTCTCTCAGAGCAATAACATGACATGAACATATGAGTATCATACTTCAGGAAATCACACAATATATCCATAAATATTGAAGAGAGGGCAGAGGTCAGATCAATAAAATGTGCAAATCTATATTTTAGTAGAGAAAAATCACAAATTCAACTCATCCCCAAATATTAGGGTCAAATTCCAGAAATGGAATGTATTGCCTTCACTTCTAAGTTCTCCATGATTGAAGGAGAAATTGAATGATTACTTGTGAGGATATTAAATAAAAGATTCCTGGAAGGAATGGTAGGGTTTTGGACTGGATCAGCAAGTCATGTAGTATGTTCTAAGGTCCCTGGTATCATCATACACTAATTTATGGGGTCTACAAGATCAAACTGTGTTCATAGCAATATTAAAATGTTGTAACTTCTAATAGAGTAAATATCAGTACATATAACCCAAGGTCTAGGAGGGATATGCAATAATCTTTATGAATGTGAAAGGGTCCTGAGACCACAGCATTTCAAAAACAATGAGCTAGATAATTTCTAACTTCCCTTCCAACTTAATGATTCTGTGATTCTATGTTATGCGCTCAAATAAACAATTATAGTAATTTCAGTAAGATTCTGTTGTTGTTGTTTTCATTTCAGTCATATCTGACTCTTCATGACCCCATTTTGAGGTTTTTCTTGGCAAAAACACTTGGAGTGGTTTGCCATTTCTTTCTCCAGCTCATTTTACAGATGAGGAAATGAGGCAAATAGGGTTAAGTGACTTGCCAGAGTTACCCAGCTAGTAAGTGTCTGAGGCCAGATTTTAACTCATGAAGATGAGTCTTCCCAATTCCATGCCCAGTGCTCTAACCATTATACCACAAATGAAAATCAAGGATATTTTCAGCATCATCAAACTATTCAACTTATGAACACAGACTGAAAAAACATTCATTAACGCCTTATTAAACATTAAATATTTATTTTAATAAAATAAATCAATGCTATTAAAATTACAATTTATCACTTTAGATTTCAATCATATATTTTTCCAAAAAAATGAGAATAAGGAGTAAAGAATGGGAAATGTTTTACAATTTCTTTTCCCTCAATCAGTCAATCAACAGGCATTTATTAAGCATTTATTATGTTCCAGGCACTATGCTAAGTGCTTAGATAGACAAAGAAAAGTACTGGGGAAAAATAGTCCTTGCCCTCAAGGAGCTAGCTTTCTAACGGGAGAGAGAATGTGTAAATAGCTAGTACCTAAAAGATATACACAGAATATATGGGATATAATCTCATAAATTAAGGCACTAGTAACTGGGGGTGGGGGGAAGCTGCAAATGTTTCCTGCAGAAGGAAGGTGTTAAGTCGCCACATAAAGGACACCAAGGAAATTGAAAAGTGAAGATGAGAAGAAAAAGAATTCAAGATATGGGAAAGAGACAATATAAAGAAGGAAGAGAGATGAGAATATTTTGTTTGAGAAACAACAAATAAACCATGGTTACTGGATTAGAGTGTATGTGGAGAAGAATAAAGTGTAAGATCAGAAAGTTAAGAAGAAGTCAGATTATGAAAAGTTTTAAATGCCAAACAGTGGACTTTATCTTTGATCCTGAATGTAATGGGGAATCACAGGAGTTTATTGAATAGGGGCAGAGTCAGGGATGAAAGAGGTTGTGACTTGGTTAAAACTATACTTTAGGAAAATCTCTTTGAAAACTGGGTGTAAGATGAATTGGAGTGGTGAAAGTCTTGAGAATGGAAAACAACTAGAAGACTTTTGTAATACTCCAGGCAAGAGGTAACAAGGGCCTAAACTTAAGTGGTGAGTTTGTGAGTGGAGAGAAGGGGACCCACATGATGCCTTGATAGTATAAACAACAAAATTTAGGAACTAATTGGATATATGGGGTGAGTAAGAGTGAGGAATCAAAGAGTAAACAAATTGTGAGTCTGGTGGGGCAGCTAGGTGGTGCAGTGGATAGAGCACTGGCCCTGGATTCAGGAGGAACTGAGTTCAAATCTGGCCTCAGACACATAATACCTACTAGCTGTGTGATCCTGGGCAAGTCATTTAACCCCATTACCTAACCAAAAAAAAAAAAAAAGAAATTGTGAGTCTGGGTAACTTGGAGGTTAGATGTGCCCAGGACACAGGTAAATCTAAAAGGTGCAAGGGATGTCCAGAAAAGGAGAAGGTTTGCAATAAAATATACTGAGTCATTTTTTGGATATGTTAAGTTTGAGATAACCAAAAGACAATTTGTAATGAGGGGTGGTGGCCCAGGAAGGAAACTAGGGGTTGACATGTAGATCTGGACATTATCTGCTTAGAGATATTAATTGAAACTGTGGGAGATGGTTTTCTTAAAGATGGAAATCTTTGTAGGCAGAAGGGAAAGAGCCAGGAGATGGGGAGAGATTAAAGATAACAGAGAGATAATGACAGATGAGGATCTGCTAGGAAAGATGAGAGATTGTACATGCAGAGGAGATGATTTTGTCAAGAAGATTCACCCAACATTGGAGTAAAGGAAGATTAGATAGATACATAGATACATAGGTACATACATACATACATACATACATACATACATATCTGAATGGTATAAAGTAAAGAAGAGGGAGTTCTTGGAAAATAACTTCAATTTTTTTTCAATGAAGTATGTTGGAAGCAAGGTCCTCAGCATAGAGGGTGAGGAGATACGTTGGCATGTAGAGCTTAACAAGAGATGAAGTTTGAAATAGGCACTGAGAAGGGTAGAATAAAGAATGAGAGCATTTCCTTGCTACAGTGAGAGCCTGTTTAAGATTATATAACATAAATTTGTAAGTGATGTAATCAGCATGGTTTTTCAATTTCCTTAGATGAGTACCAATTTAAGCAGCACAAACTCAAAAGAAAACAATTTTGTCTCTTTTTTTCTATCTTTAAAAAGATTATAACTGACTCCCACGCCTACCGCCACCCCAAGTAAACAAGGTTCATTTCAGTGTCCTGTGGAAGTGTGGACAAAAGTGATCATACCACACAAGTGATTAGTTACCTAAATTATAAACAGATTCCAACAATAAGAAATGACCCAAATTTAGGCACATTAGCTTTATTTGGTAGTGATCATTTACACCCAGACCACATTGAAAAGTTTTCCCTTGATTGTTATGAAAAAAAAGTTTTGTTTTGTTTTATTTTGTTTTATTTTCTGAGCTTAAAACAGAAATCAAAATGCAGTAAGATGTGTGACTTCTCCGGTTCTGAAGGTTGTGAAAGGAAAAAGACTTCCATAATTTCCATAGTATCATCCCTTTCTGAGAGCATTTTGTGAAACCAGAGTGTCTAATTTTTCCTACAAGTTGCAATTCTGTTTGTGCATATTCAAGTGCACTGTTTTTTTCCCCAGGATGCCTTCTACAGAAGCTTATTTATCGGCCATCTATAATGTACTTTGTTACTGTTCATTTTTCAAATTAGGAAAGATGCCTGACTATTTCGTCCAATTAATATTTATAGTCCAAAACATCCATTTCTTTCAGATTGAGGGCACCACATCTGTTTAATGCTCTGATTCATGTCTGCCCGTTCAGCTTTGAAATGTTTGCCAGCCTAGACATGGAGAGGGAAAAGTTCAGCAAAAGTCCTGAGATCTTCTGTGGGGAAACTATAATAAACAAAACCCAGGAAGAGAAGCAATGATAGGGCACCCAGCCATATGCCAGTTATCTATGGATAGCTTTTAAGATCTGAAGCATATCTTCTCTCCCTGAAGGTGTTATAAAGCAATTTAGTTGCTGTAAACAAAGACATTAATAATCCTTAATAAATATTTATGACAGCAGTTCTGTGGAAAATGTCAGGTAGGATACTTGTTAAAAGGTATTTATCCTGCCCTCAAGTAACTTCTATCAAGTTCCAAACATTGGGAAATTTGACCTTAGGAAAAGGGGATTCGTGAACTTGGGAAAGAGGTGAACTACATTCCTGCCACTAAGAGTTAATCTTTATGTAACATAAGTTAATCTGTCTCTTATATGATAGAGGCTGTATGATAGGCAGTTCCTCTCCTCCCCTTTAAATTAGTTTTTTATCTGCAAACCAGGAGTTACATCAGGGTTTATTCTTTTCACTGGTTAGAATCCAGCCAAGGGCCTAGAAGCCAGAAAGTCAAAACCTAGGTCAGAAAGTCTCAGGTTACCATACTAAGAAACAAACCATAGGTATTGACATTAGGAATTCAGAAAAATGCTGACTAGATTCAGAAGTCGAGGTCTGGATAACAGAGTGTTAAGTATACTAAAATAATAGGAAAACAAAAGTGAGCTTAATCCTGAGGAATGAAGAATTTATCCGTAAGACTATTTTATTATTGGTGGGGGCAAGAACTGATGATTGAGGTGTGTAGTTAGTTCTGTGTTCACAACCCTCATATAGAACTTTATTACATATGCATATAAATATGTGTGTGTGTCCATGCATATATATACATATTAATAGGAATGCATATGTAAACTATGTTATTCATATGTGTATATATCTAATATACAATGTGTATGTGTAGATAGCTTACATAGTGTATATATGTGTTGGTATATAGTATATAATATCAAGTATATAAACTTACATAAGTATATATATATATATATATATATATATTCGCATATGATATTATTTCTCAAAGGATGGTCAACAACACAGACAACTATGGACCTCAAATTATACAGTCAGGTAGATTCAGAAATGGTATAATGGTATAATGGATAGCTGCAAGGAGTAATGACCATGGTTCAAAGTCAACTTCGAAGTAATTCCGTAGTGAAGTGACCCAGGGATACCTTGACTTTATTATGTTGATTAACATTTTTATCAAAGACTTGAATAAAAATAAAGATGGTTCCCTTATCAAAATTATACAAAATAAGGAGGGATAGCTAATATGTTGAATGATAATCATCCAACAAGATCTAAAATGTTCTTAATAGATTAGAGTACTGAGCCACATCAAATAGGATTTAATGGAGAAATATGTTAACTAACAAACATTTTTTTAATCATCTTTGCAATTTCAAGTCTAAAAGGCATAGCTAGACAGCTACTCATCTGATAAAGATCTGGGGTCTTGTCTGTTTAAGTGTCTGAGTTTCCATTTAATCAAAAAAAAATCTAGGTGGGAGTGCTCTTCAGGGAAACGGAGGTGGCTCTCTGGAGCAGATGCTAATTCCAAGACTGACTTGGAGTGTAAGGAGAGGAGGTGATTATTTATGTAGAATGACCTCAGGTGCATTGAGGAAACCCTATTTACCTTCATTTCCCATCACCTCTATCAGCCTTTGCCCTCTCCCCCCCCCCAAAAAAAAATCTCTCCAATAGGATTACTTTCATGGGTAACAAAAACTGTAAAGCAGGAGTTCTTAGCCCTTTGTGTGCTATGAACCCCTTTGGCAGTTCAATAAAGACTATATAAACTTCTCAGAACATTATATTACAATGCATAAAGTAAAATATATAGGATTAGAAAAGAGAGCAATTATACTGTAACCTAGTTAACAAAATATTAAAAATAAAGTTCATGGACTCCCACATAAGAATCCTGGTTTTAAAGATATGGTTTCAAGTGCAAGTACCCCTGAGAAAGCAAACAAATTTAACTAAATCCACACAATGTACAGGACTACAAATGTAAAGGACTGATATTAAATTCTTCCTACAGAGCAGGTTTTATGTGGAGGGAGAGCGGAAGGAAGAGCACAAAGGCCCTGATAATGACACTTGAAAAAGTAAGGTGGGGTAGAGGGCACCATGGATTTAAAAAAACAAACAAAAAAAAAAGTTGAGGAAAAAGGACAATGACACTAAGAAAACGTAGCAAATTTTGCATTTTTGCTGAGGACTAGACCTGAATCAATTATATACCCAGCTGCTTTCTGTTTGGGGAAACATAGGACCACAGCATAGTCATAAAACTAGAGCTGGTAGGGACAATATAGGCCTTCTAAGGCAATCTCTTTGTCTTAGAATTGAAGAAACTGAAGCCCTCAGAAATTAAGCAACTTGCCCCACATCATGCAGACAGAATCAGTGGTGATGGGACCTGAATCCAAGTCCTCTGTCGTTGTTGTATGTTTCTTTTTTTTTCCATCGTACTCTGCTGCATGAAAAGGCAGGTATTCTCACCTTTCAAAACCTCAGTGTAGACCAGAAGCAAAAATTAATGACAATCAAAGAACATGTGGGGAGGAGCTTCTATATGTCCTCCTTAGTCACTCTCCTTACTAATAAATCTCATAGCTTTCAACTTAAGCTACAGAATGTCACTTGAGTATGTAGACTTACAAGGGCATTTACACACCAAGGCCACTATTTCACATTCCACTTAGAGCTTTGATTCCAGTCAATTCTACAATCTTATGCTGTCAACACATTATTTCAAACAACCTCTCATCATAGAGGTTCCTCTATCAATCTCACCTCCTTGTATTGAAGTTTCTTGTCCATCTTATTTCCTCTAAACTATATTTCCTTCAAACTGTGCTTTCTTCCTATTATAAGGAAAAAAAAACTCTGAAAAACTTAAGGCACTACACAAATGTGGGTTATTATTCCACATTCCTTCTCCCCTGATTGTTTTACCTAAAACCTAGAGAAATGTGAGAAGTGCAAATTGAAAGACATCTCCTCTCCAATCATCCATGTGAACCATTTGTGCTATTCTGTGGTTAAGTCTTCTGAACTCACCATGGGTCTGTTCAGCCATAATTGGACACATTGTACCTTGTCCCCAATATAGTGATGTCATTTTGATCTTCTTTGAGCACAAAGGACAATCACCAACCAAAATTTCCCTCAAGGGCAAGCCATCCTTGATGGCACACCTACTCTCATGCCCCTAGAGTTTGAGGGTCAGGAGAAGGATTTGCCATTCTGCTTGCTCAATGATGCTACTTCCAAACTCTTCCTCTAACATAGTAACTCCACCACTTTCCCTCCTTCAAAATCCATGTATTTCACTTTTGTAACTCTTTCTCTCTCAAATCTCATGGCTCTCATCCACCATCTAGGTCACTGCCCTAACTTCTTCAACCATTTCAGCCTTTGGTACATGCTTTCTTTTTTTCCCATCTGTTTGACTACCATCATTCATATCAACTTATATATTCATATTGATGAAAAACCACATGAGCAATTCCTTGGTACCTTTTACTCCAGTGACCATAGGGTCATCACATTTCACTTATACATCAAAATACAACAAAACTATAGATTTTACCATCTAATGATACTACATCATCTTCAAGATTCAGGGTTTCACAATTCTATTGTCTGTTTACCACTCATTTCTTCTACCTCTCAGCCCCTCATTTGCATTAAATATAATCTTCACCTTCTTCACGTCCTTTGATCCTTTGACCTCTCCCAATTCTCCTAGTCCATAATGCTCCAATCTGAATTAAGTTGATAAGGCACTGGACTTGGAGTCAGGAAGACTAGAATCTGATGATACCTTAGATACTCACCAGGTGTGTAATCCTGAGCAAACTACTTAACCTTTAAGTGTCTCGTCTCCTCATATTTAAAAGGCGGCTAATAATAGCACCTATTTCAATGAGGATCAAATTAAATAATACATGTTAAAAAGCTTTGAAAATTTAAAGCCCATATACATTAAATCTAGTATCCTCGATATTATTATTCACGTCTAATTTTAACCCAGAATATATACCTAAACCTCTGAATCTTCTCCCATTCTCAACATATTAATTCACAACTCTTGATAAGGCCTACCAGTTAGAGGTCAGAGTACAGGCATCAAATCAGCTGAACCCTTCTGACATTCCCTTCCAAACAATTTTAAAATAACTCCTCAAATCAAGTTTGGAGTGACAGAGCCAAGAAAAGGTCAGAGTGAGACATTTTTCCAGTTTTCAAAGTTCAGCAGGAGAGGTCTGTGACAGTGGGGTGATAACTGGCCCAGAGTGCAGTAGGACCACCAGCAGGAGGCCTTGGAGGTGACAGTAGTGGTGATGGCAGCAGCAACAGCAGTAACAGCTAATGTGGCATCTCTTAGCTCAGCAATAGGAGGCGGAGTAGGGCAATTGCTTAGAAAGAATTTCAGGGAACCCATTTGCTAGCACAAGTTGCAGCTGGTACTGATTGGCATCTCTATTGCCTATAAGTAGTTCTGGGTCAGAGTTTCAGGGTGGAAAGAAGCACCTATGAAAGTTACAAGGGAGTAGGGGTTCTGGTCATAGGGCTAAGAGGAGCACTTATGCTTGTACCTGTCAAGAATCAAGGGCCCTTCCTGGGTAAAGATCAGATCACAAGCCAGGAGGAGAGTGACTACATTTCTTCCCAGATCACATCACTTTGGAAGCACTGAAAACTTGCAGACTCCTACTACTAGCTCTTAAAATAGCAATACAAAATAATCTTGACACTTGGAGCAGTACTTCCCCACTCCCAGGTGAGCAGAGTCCAACATTAACATAAAGTTCAAAGTCAAGAAATAGACTGGAAAATGAGCAAACAACAACAAAAACAATAAAAAGAACTTGACTATGAAAAGCTACTACAGTGTCAGGGAAGACCAAGATATAAAATCAGAAGACAACATTTTGAAGACAACATTTTGAAAACAACTTTAGATAAAGTCTCAAAAAATGCTAATTTGACACAAGGCCAACAAAAATTCCTGGAAGAATTAGTAAAAGAGATGAGTGGTAGAGAAAAAATTGGGAAAGGAAATGAGAGTGATGCAAGAAAATTATGAAAAGAGAATTAACAGCTTCTTAAAAGAGGCACAAAATATATTAAAGAAAATAGCACCTTTAAAAGAAAATTGGCCAAATAAAAATGGGATAAAAAGCTCACTGGAGAAAATAATTCCTTAAAAATTAGAATTGGGCAAATGGAAGCTAATGACTCCATAACATATCAAGGAACAATGAAACAAGGCCAAAAAATGAAAAACAAGTTAAATATCTCATTGGAAAAAACAATTGACCTGGAAAATAGAACAAGGAGAGGTAGTTTTAAATTACTGAACTACCTGAAAGTCATGATCAAAAGAAAAGAACCTAAACATCATATTTCAAGAAATCATAAAGTAAAACTGCCCTGACATCTTCAATCCAGAGAATGAAATAGAAATTGAAAGAATCCAGTGATCACCTCCTTAAAGAGATCCCCAAATTAAAACTCTCAGGAAAACTATAGCCAAATTCCAGAGCTCCAAGGTCAAAGAGAAAATACTCTAAATAACCAGAAAGAAACCATTCAAATATCATGGAGGCACAGACAAGATCACACAAAATTTAGGCACTTTAAAAGAGTGGAGGGTTTAGAATACAATATTCCAGAAGGCAAAGGAGCTAGGATTACAACCAAGAATAATCTACCCAGAAAAAAATGAGTATTAATCCTTCAGGGAAAAAAAATAGATATTTAATGAAATAGATCACTTTCAAACATTCCTGATGAAAAGACCAGAGCTGAACAGAAAATTTGATATTCAAACAGAAGACTCAAAAAAACATAAAAACATAAATAAGAAAGTGTAATTATAAGAGACTCAATAAAGTTAAGCTTTTTACATTGCTATATGGGAAGATGATACATGTAACTCCTAAGAATTTTGTCACCACTAGGGCAGTTAGAATGAGTATATGTAGACAGAGGGTATGAGTGATCTAAATGGGATGATCTAAAATGGGATGATATAAAAATATGTAGGGGTGAAAAAGAAGGATGCACTGAAAGAAGGGGGAAGGGAGGTATAGAATGGGGAAATTTTTCTCACACAATAAAGTCATAAAGAAGAACTATTATACTGGAGATGAAAATGGAGGTAGGGGTAGGGGTGGCAGGCAATGCCTGAGTCTCACTATGATTAGAATTGGCTCAAATAGGGAAAAATATATATACCTGCTGTTGAGTATAGAGGTATATCTTACTCAATAGGGAAATAAGAGGGTAAGAGCATCAGAGGCATGAAGTTGGGAAAATGATAAAAAGGAAGGTTGACTAAAAAAGGCAGTGATCAGAAGAAAAACAGACTTTAGAAAAAAGTGCAGGATATAAAGACAGAGAAATATAAACAGAATAAAATAGGATGGAAGGAAATACATAGTAATTATAACTATGAATGTGATCGAGATGAACTCATCCATAAAATGAAAGTGGATAACAAAATGGATTAGCAAACAAAATCCAACAATATCTTATTTACAAGAGACACACTTGAAACAAAAAAGGTACAGAGTTAAAATAAAGGAACGGAGCAGAATATATTATGCTTCAGCTGAAGTAAAAAAGGCAGGTTTGGCAATCATGATCTCAAACAAAGCAAAAGCAAAATTAGAGCTAATTAAAAGAGATAATCAGGGAAACTACATTTTACAAAAAGGTGACATAGACAATGAAGGAATATCAAAAAACCTTTACAGCAAGTTTCTCTGATGAAGACCACATTTCTCAAACATACAGGGAATTGAATCAAATTTATAAAAATGAGTCATTCCTCAATTGATAAATGGTCAAAAGATATGAACAGGCAGTTTTCAGAAGAAGAAATCAAAGCTATTTATAGTCATATAAAATTGCTCTAAGTCATTATTGATTAGAGAGATGCAAATTAAAATAGTTATGAGGTGCCACCTCACAACTCTCAGAAATGACAAATGTTGGAAGAGATGAGGGAAAATAGAAACACTAATGCACTATTGGGTGCAGCTGTGAAATGGTCCAACCATTCTGGAGAACAAATTTGAACTGGGCCCAAAGGGCTATAAAATTATGCATACCCTTTGACCAGAAATATCACCATTAGGTCTGTACCCCAAAGCGATCAAAGAAAAAAGAAAAGTACCTATATGTACAAAACAATTTATAGAAGCTCTTTTTGTGGGGGAAAAAATTGGAAGCTGAGGGGTGGTTCATCAGTTGGGGAATGACTGAACAAGTAGAGGTAAATGATTGTGATGGAATATTATTGTGCTATAATAAATGATGAGGGGGTGGTTTTAGAAAAAAATGGCAAGACTTATATGAAATGATGCAAAATGAAGTGAGAAGAACCTGGGATATCATTGCGCACAACAACACAGCAATGTTGTAGTAATGATCAACTGCAAAAGACTTGTATACTCTGATTAATACAAACATCTGAGACAATGAGACAATTCTGAAGGACTCATGATGAAAAAAAAAATGCTATCCACCTCCAGATAGAGAACTGATGAATTCTGAATGCAAACTGATGTATAATTTTCTTGTGTTTTGGGTTTTTTTCCTTTTTCATATATGGCTAATATAGAAATGTTTTGCACTATTTCACATATATAATTAATTGATATAATTCTGCTTTCCTTCTCAGGGTGTATGGGAAAGTAGGAAGGGAGGGAGAGAATTTGAAACTCAATACTTAAAAAATAATAATATCATTGAGAAATGTTTAACAAAATAGATAAAAATAAAAGAAAAATGCACAACACAAGTCAATCTGTGGTCTACAGGAATCTGTATGTATGGCTTAGTGGCTCTCATTTCTGTTTGAATTTGACACCATTGTCAAACTCGATTTCTGTGGCAAGCTAAGTGTAGCAATATATCATTGCTATGCAGCTTATCTATAAATCACTGATAATGTCATTACCCAGCTCAAAAACTTTGAGTGTCTTCATTGCCAACCTACTAGAGTCAAATATTCTTGTCTCACATTTAAGACTGTCCACTATCTTGCACCCAAATACCTTATTTCTGCCATCTAAAACCTCTGTGTATTGTGTTTCACTAACTTAACTACTATTCATGCTCCATACATACCCCATCCTTTTCTTTTTCTATGTCTTTTCTCATTTTATGGTTTATGCTAAGATATCCTTCACTTCCCATGTGCCAAGTCCCCCTTTTGAATTCCTTTCTAAATGCCAAGAAACCTGTTGGGACCCTTTCCCACCCAATCACTGCTAATTTTTCCTTCATTTAGATCTTACCTAGCATTTTATTTGCATATGTTATTTGGATTTATGCATTATTTTATAATATAGAAATTTATGTGTGTTATTCCCTTCTACTAGACTGAAAGCTCTATGAGGGAGTTCTACTTTTTTGTGCCTTGTATACTTTCTTCCAACCCTTAGCAATCAATCAATACATGTTTATTAAGGGCCTACTGTGCGCCAGGCATTATGGTCAAGTCACATTCTGTTGCTCAATTTGATGAAGGGTATGGGGCTTTCTGTTAGGGAGAGAGGCTGAAGAGAAGCCTACACAGAAGCTCCTTCCCAGGTGTTCTTTGGCCCCAGCCGAAGTTTATTTCAGATTATATAGCATATACTGTTAGATTTTAGAAGGTGGGAATGACTGCCTTTTGATGCACATACAGGGGAAAAAGTAGTCAGAAAACTTGGATTCCAATCCAGATGGAAATGTCCAAAAGGCAATTAGTGATGCAGGCATGAATCTCAATGGAAATACTGGGGCTGAATGTATTGATCTGTGAGTTATTGGCCTAGAGATGATCGCTAAACCTATGGGAGCAGTAGTGCATACAATAGGAATTGATTTTTTTTCTTTTAATAAGTCATATTAAAACCATAAGGATTGGGATAGTAGTTCCTCTGGGCACTGAATGCTGTTGTAATGATCCAAAATTATGTTTCTTGGAGAGTTAAGATGTTACATATAATTTATCAAAGGTTATCAATTACAGATTGCATGCAAAGAATATATCCAGTCAGTTATTTTAAGTCACAGGCTGGTTTCAAATTATCCTCTAGCATGCCTAAGCATCATTTACCCCTGCTATGAATTCATGAGAACATTGAATGATAGATCTGGAACTGAAAATAATTTGAGATATGTTTGTCCCTCATTTTACAGGTAAGGAAACTAAAGCCGAGAGAGATGAAATCTCTTATCCAAAATAATAAGCTAGTAAGTATTATATACATAGTAAGATGGTAAGTCCTATATAGGTAATAAGTAGCATAGCAGTGATTTAAACCCATGTCTCAGGACCAAGTTGGACACTCCAAATGCTTTCCCTTTCCACTGCTCCATGCTAACTGCCTTTATAAGCACCTGGGTAACACAAACTTAATTTAATTTTATCCAAAGCAAAGCATAATTATGTAAATGAATGTTTTCTAAAATAATATATTTCAAAGCTCAATAGAAGGAATGTTTTTAATTATTTGAATTATCAACCCTAAAGCGTCTGACCTGCCCCACATGGGAGGCACATCCCTCTCCAGGGGCCCCTGAAACATATTAAAATGAAATTAAGAAATGTTTAACAAAATAAATAAAAATACAATGAAAGATAAAATTGTATTTTAAAATTAAATCAAGTTGTGGCCAGCAAGGCCTTCATTTCTATTTGAGTTTAACACCACTGATCTATTTTATTGGATTACTATCTATGCCAATGCCACCTTCTGTTGGCACTTGTTGACTTTATTTATACATGTTTGAAATACTTTTGTAAATAATGCCTAGTCATGAGAACTTCTCCTATTTCAACCTGATTGCAAGCATGTCATACTCTATGTTTTACTTCTGTCCAAATTGTAACTTTCCACAGATCCTTCATTTTCCATTTGTGTATTCATTGCCTTTATAATGAGAATCTTCCTTGAATCAACCTGTTATCTTTGATCTCCACTATGTGAAATACCATAGTCTCTCTGGCTATATTCTACCAGTTACTTAACAGGAATTAATGTCTAAAGATATAATAACAGGAGTTAATATTTATAAGCAATTTTAGAATTATACGACACTTCAATGATATAATCTTATTGATTCCTCACAATGATTATGTGTAGTAAGCAGGGTAAATCAAATTTGCTTTAGGATACCCATCCCTCAAATGAGGGAATTGATACTCAAAGAGATAAGTGACTTCTCTAGGATCATATGCCTAGAAAATTCCCAATTGAGGAAGAGAATCTGTGTCTCCTATGGTCCTGAGCAGCCATTTCTACAGCATCTACTCTTATTCAACCCTCTTGGGCACCATTTTTGTTAAAGCTAGGTCCTAATTAGTTTGGGCAAATAACGAATCCCAGATAGTGGTCACGTAAGTCATACCCAATATATATTTCCACTGGTCTAGGACAAAGTATCATATTTCACATAATTTAACTATTGAATTCACTTTTTGTACCAGTCAAAACTTAGTTCTCTAACCTCTTTCTCATTTTAAATCCTTCATAAGTTTTCTATCCTGTTCAATACTCAGTTTCTTTGACATTTCACTCACCCTGTTAATGTTTCAGTCTCAATTTGCCTATTTAAGAAGCATAACTGCTCCAGAGAAGAGTATGTCCAATAGAAAGTCAACTATAACCACCACCCCCTATGCAGACCTTGTTAGACCAGAGTTCTTTATTAAATACTGATCAATTGTAACTAAAGGAAGCTATTTAAACTATGACTAATGAGAAACTTCCTATCTCCTACATGTATCTTGTCAGAAAAAAATAAGAGTTATGAGCATTATTCTACATTGTAGAAAGAAATTGAAGCCATACTTCTAGCAAGATTAGTTAATGCTTAATAGAGACAGATAACCATAAACACAGTCATGGCAATCCTTTCATTTTCTGTCTATTTCTTTTCCTGTGAAACAGCCCTATTATACTTACACTTCAAGAAAATGAATTTGTTCCAACTCCCACTCTGAGCAAGGAACTGTAATAAAAACATGAGTTTAAAAAAGGATGAAAGAATTTTACTGCAAAAGAAGTATAAGAACCCATGGTATTACTTCAAAAAAAAAAGAGGAGGAAACTAAGTATTTGCTAGATCCCAGAAGCATGGCACAATGTTCTATGAATTAAAATCTCTTTGATTCAATTCTCTTTCTTATAAAAAGATTAATATTCTTAGGATTCTAACCTAGAACACAAAGATTGACAAGTCCAAAATGGAAATAACCAATTCTAGAAACAAATTTAATTATATTTGATGTGGTACCCTATGCAAAATGATTGAACAAAGAGAAAAAAGAGACATATGTGTGTGTATGTATATACATATATATACAAACACTATTTGTGCTATGATTTTAAACCCAAAGGACTAAAGAAATACAATATTCTCTGAAAGGCTTTTTTATTCCTTTCCAGATCTTACTTCCCAAATTCAAATATTTATTTAATATATACCATAGGCTTATTAAAGATTCATCTCTTCAGGTTAGTCTCAGTTAACCAGCAATGAGTCCTGTAAGTGAGCAGTTTGTTCTACTGGTTATTTGTTGCCTTAAGTGTGTTCAGATTATGTAAGGCAATGTCAGTTTAGTCAAATGAACACAATATCAGACTAGGGATCAATATATTCATTTCTGCCCTTGTTTAGCCACTAAATCTCTGATAGGCAACAAAATCACTGCATCCCATGGGGTCTTCCCATTTGTCTTGCTGCTATACCCTCCAGACCCCTAAACATTACCTTGTCTATGCACCCTCAGGACCTTGATGCTGTAATCCAAGGACTGCTAGGCCTTCCCATTCACTCTACAGCTGTACCATCTATCTTTATATTATTTCCCCCATTTAGAATGTGAGCACCTTAGAGAAGGTATTATCTAGATTTTCTATTGTATTCTATGTACTTAGCACAATGCTTGGTGTATAGTAAATAGATTTAGTTGTTAAGTGCATTTTTATTCATTTATTCATCATTTTTTCATTCACTCATTTATCCATTAGAAAATTCTGTGTTCAGAGTGGAAAAATGAACACATCCTCAAAAATTCTAGCTCTAAATACCATCTTCTTTTTTGTAACATTTTATTTATTTATTTGCCCATTTTTTCTGGGATAAGATGGAGAAATTAGAAGCTATTAAGCAAGAATTTAACAAAAGAGGTTTTCAAGACATTCAGAGACATAGACACTATAACAATATTTTTGAAAATTTTCTTTAGAAAAAACAGTTAAGTCTAGCATCTATTGCAGTGTTATGAGTCTTCCAGTGAGAAAAGAAAATTATGATTTTTATAAATCTTTACCAGTTTTTTCAGTATTGCTTCATTTCATCAGATGATAACACTTTAATTCCCTGAAATTATGATACATTTGCCTTCAATTTGTAACGCTAAAAAATAATAGCATTAAATTAGGGGATACTCCCAGCATTAATGTGAAGAACCAGCATGCCTAGGAAGTGAAATTTGGCACCAGGGAATACTCCAAACAACATTCAAACTACTGAGTGGATAAAAAAATGTATAGCTTACACTCATGTGTTTACTTTTACTAATCATCCAGAAGATAGAAGTAATCCAAATATATATATATATATATATATATGTGTGTGTGTGTGTGTGTGTGTGTGTGTATTTATACATGTGCCTATATATATATGTGTATATACATATATTATTAAAATACCATAGCAAATATAACAGTAATAGAATCTTTCTACCATAGCCCTGGGATACACAGTCTCACAAATACACACTATCAGTCAGAAGATTTGATATGTCAAGGAAATGTTTATACAGGAGCACATATGCAGGGAACATGTACCAAGGCATTCATGTAGAGAGGTAATTCAGACTTCAGATGAAATAGGACTGAGAAAAACATTGATGACACTATTGTTTTTCTTGTTCTGGACCTTTTTCCTGGTTGTCTTGAATGGCACAAAATCTCTGCCAGGCATGTAGTCTCTCCCAGACAATTTAGAGTATTACCTGATGAGTAGTGGTCCCTTGGACCCATGTTCACTAATAAACCATGCACATTCTAGTTCTCTCTATTCACTGTTGGTTTGTTCTCTCCACTTCTCCCAGTTTCTGGTGGAGTTGTGAACTAGTCCAACAATTCTGGGGAAGAATTTGGAACTACACTCAAAGAGTTATGAAATTGTGCATACTCTTTGACCCAGCAATTTCACTACAAGATCTGTATTTCAAAAAAGATAAAAAAAAATGAGAACAAAGGACCTATTTGTACAAAAATATTTATAGCAGCTCTTTTTGTGGTGGCAAAGAATGTGAAATCAAAAAGAAGCCCATCAACTGGCAAATGGCTGAAGAAGTTTGGTATATAATTTTAATGGAATTTTCATCGTTGAGTCATTTTTCAGGCATGTCCTACTCTGTATTGCCCCATTTGTGGGTTTCTTCACAAAGATAGTTGATTGGTTTGTCATTTCCTTCTCCATATGATGGAATAATATTGTGCTATAAGAATTGACAAACAGGATGGTTTCAGAAAAACCTGGGAAGACATATGAACTCTTGCAAAATGAAGTAAGCAGAACCAGAAGAACAATGCACACATTAACAGCAAAATTGTTTTGATAATCATCTGTAAAAAACTTGGCAGCTCTGATCAATACAATGACCCAAGACAATTCCAAAGGACTTATTATGAAAAATTCTATTCACCTCCAGAAAGAGAACTGTTGGATCTGAGTGCATATTGAAGCATATTTCTCTTTTTTTTCTTGATTATTTTCACAAGAGGGCCATTGTGGAAATGTGTTTCGTATGACTTCATATGTATAATGGGTATCCTATTTCTTGCCTTCTCAATGTTGATGGTGGGGTAAAGGGTGGTAGAAAGTTTGGAACTGAAAATAAAAATTCAAAAGAAAATTCAAAAACTTACAAGCTATTATAAAGGCTAGGATAAATGGATTGTTCATCAAAAGTTAACTTAATATCTCAAGTATTAATAATGTAATAAAATAATGATGATAAAAATTATATTAATCTTTCATGAGGAGAGGTTTTTTAAAAAATGAGTCAAAAATATTTGAACTCAATGCAAATCTCTTGAAAATAAGTGATGTTGCCAAAAGGAGGAAAAGGGCATATTGCATATTCAATGACTGTTTATAGAGGTAAAAATTGTAGAATTTATTGGCTTATTAAATTTCATTAATTTACATTGTCACAGTTAATTATAGTGCTGTTCTTTTGTTATCCTCCAAACTCCTATAGTGTTATCCTATACTGGTGCCCTCTTTTTAATTATAGCGATAACTATAATAGTGTCCAAACTCTATAGCTTATTTTCAAGCCCTCATGAATCATTTTTCTCTTAATCAGTGGATTAAGAAAGCATTCTGGAAAAGCTTAAATAGAAACAGATAAATATAAGAAATATATTCATTTGAGAACTTTCCTGCTCCTGTTTCAAATTTTATCTCCCGCATGATACTTTATCTAGTACCTAATATACAATACACAATACGTTGCCTAGTAATTTGGTTTAATTTAATCCAATGAAAGCTTACTAAGAAGCAGGGTGTCCTGCACATAGTAGGTGTGCATTTTGGGGTTTGTTTTTTGTTTGTTTGTTTTTAGTTTAAACTGACACACACTCTTAAAAACTTAGACTTAAATTAGTTCTGTTATATTTATTGCTATTTAAAAAGACTCATAAAGTTTATAGATTTTTTGTTTGTTTTTGAATGAACATTCATACAAAAAAATTCATAAGCAAGATAGCTGCTCCATCTCATTTTTTCTTGTTTTAAAAATGGGACATGGCAAAGAATTGGAAATTGAGGGGTTGTCCATCAATTGTGGAATGGCTAAACAAGCTGTAGGATGTGACTGTGATGGAATACTAGAAGAAATGACAAGCAGTATGCTCTCAGAAAACCCTTAAAAACTTATGTAAACTGATACAAAGTGAAATGATAAGAATCAGGAAAATGGTACACAGTAACAGCAATATCGTACAATGATCAACTATGAATGATTTAGATAACCTCAGCAATACGATGATCCAAGACAATTCCAAAGGACTTATAATGAAAAATGCTATCCATCTCCAGATGAATCAGATAGAGTCTGAATGCAGATCAAAGCATTTTTTTAACTTTCTTCTTCTTTTTTTGTCTTTTTTTCTTTCAAAATATGACTAATAAGGAAATATGTTCTGCATGACTGCACACATTTATAACCTTTATCAAGTCATTTACCTTCTCGATGAGGATGGAGGAAAGGGAGAGACAGAGAGAATTTGTAACTCAGAATTTTAAAAAAAAGAATGTTAAAATTGTTTTTACATGTAATTGGGGGAAAGTAAAATATTAAATAAATATATTTTAAAAAAATCAAAAACCACACATACTGTCATAATACATCCAAGACCATTAAGTAGAGAAATAGAGTCAACTTGGAGAACTCAAGTCCATAGGATAGCCACTGTAGCAACTGAAAGGAAATAATCTTTGCCAATAAGTAACTACAGTTGGAACAACAAAGCATCCCTCTGTTTAAGAACCCAAAGGTTCCTGAATGATCAACCTCCCTATTCAGAACATGTCATACCACCTCAGTGGCAGATGCTGGATTTGGTGTAGCTTATATTCCACTGAGAACAAATGGACAGAGGTAGCTCAGTAGTAAACTACACTTATAGGAGAACCAATGGAATCTTGATATTCCTTTGCCAGACAAAATTAAAGAAAATAACCTATTTAAGAAATGGTTTTTGGTTCAGTCTTAGAAAACTCAGTGGAGATGGACAGAACAATAGGATACTGATAGCAATGTTGTATAGTGGAGGAAAATACTGGACTTGTAGTCAAAAGATCTGAGTTCAACATTCAGTTCTTGAGTTTACTAGCTCTAGGACAATGAAATGCCACAGCCTCTCCAGTTTTAATACATATAAAATTTGAGATAGTAATACATATCCTCCCTAATTCACAAGACGGTTGTAAAGATCCAATGAGATAATGGTTATGAAAATATTTTGCTGACTATAAAACTCTGTAAATGCAGGACTTTTTCTTATCTAAGTCAAAAGCAGACACACACATTACTTGAAGATTATTGAAGTTAACTAGTTGGGCCATTGTTTCAGGGATGAGCATAGGGTCATTGAAAGTACTGAAAATTTTTCTAAAGATAATTCAAATCACTCCCCTTCTCCTACTCAATTCTGGGTCCAATTAATTAATCATCTGAAGTATCTGTCCATTTTCTACATAATGATGGAGCAGTTCTACGAGTCATACAACCAACTGTCTGAACAACAGGCTTTATTCAATCACTTACTTTTTCCTGTGTTTATCGTTAGTCTGAATTACCTTGAGCAATAATAGGTGGCATTTAAAAGACTTCACAGTGTTTGATGCAATCACTTAAATGTTACTCCCCAAAATGAGAACTTATTTCTAGGATCCCATCATCTAGAATGAAGCCTTCTTTGTTTGAATTTGGCACTGGGCATCCTCAGTGATGGTAGCAAACACTTCAGGCAGACATAGGCCACCTTGTTTGAAGTCTCAGTTCATATTAATAATAGGAGGTCCTTGAACAATGCAATTTCAATTGTTATTTTTTCAAAGAATTTTGCATGTTTTCTTTAAAATTTTCATGATTTTTTTTATTTTCTACACTAGAGGTCATTTCCCAATATAATCACATCCACCACTAAACACTGTCTTATAAAAGAAAAAATACTTAAGCACAACCAACCTAAAGATGATGATATATGACAACCTATTCAATGTCCCTTCTCCCATGGCTAAAACGCTATGTACTAAATGAGAACCCAACTAACAGCCCACCATATACCAGCAGATGGAGCTCTTCAAGATTAATTTGTGATTACTTTTTTGCATATATATGTATATATATACGTATATATAATATACACATATATACATATACACACATGTACAAATATAAATACAAATACATGTACACACTCATCAATCAATAAACATCTATTAAGCATCTACTATATGCCAAGCAATGTGCTAAGCGCTAGGAGCATGAAAAGAAGCCCAAAAAATCCCTGCCCTCAAGGAACTCACAGTCTAATGAGGGAGACAACATGTAAACAAATAGATACAAAACAAGATATATACAATATAAATAAGAAATAATTAAAAGAGGGAAGATACTGGAATTAAGAGGAGTTAGGGAAGGCTTCCTGTAGAATGAGGGATTTTAATTGGGACTGAAGGGAAGCCAAGGAGGTCAGAAATTGAAGCAGAGGATGGAGAGTGTTCAGATATAGGGAACAGATAGAGAAAATGCCCAGAGTGTATAGATGAAGTTCCTTGTTCTTGAAACCGCCAGGAGGCCAGGGTTGCTGGACTGAAGAGTATGTTTGAGGGAGTAAAGTATAAGAAACCTGGGAAGGTAGGAGGAGACTAGATTATGAAGGGCTTTGAAAGCCAAACAGAACATTTTGTGCTTGTCCCTGCAGGTAACAGGAAGCCACTGGAGTTTATTGAGTAGGGGGTGACCTGATTAGCCCTGTGTTTTAGGAAAATCACTTTAGTGGCCTAATGGAGAGTGGATTGGAGTGAGAAGAGACTTGAGGAAGACAGACCCACCAGTAAGCCACTGCAGTAATTAAAATGTAAGGTGATAAGAGCCTACACTAGAGTCATGGCAATGACATAGGAGAGAAGGGGGTATATTGGAAAAATGATGCAAAGGTAAATCATCAGGCCTTGGTAACAGCTTGTATATATGTATGGGTAGGTGAGAAATGGTACAGAATCCAGGATGACTCCTATATTGTGAGCCTGAAGGCCTGGGAGGACTTGCCTTCTACGATAATAGGAAACGTAGGAGGTAGGGAAGGTTAGGGAGAAAGATAATGAGTTCTTTTCTGGACATAATAAATTTAAACTGCCTGGACATCCAGTTAGAAATATCTGAAAGGCAGTTGAAGATATAAGATTAGAGCTCATAAGAGAGAGATTAGGGCAGGAAAGGTATATTTGATAATAATTAGCATAGGGATGGTAATTAAATCCATGGGAACCAATGAGATCACCAAGTAAAGTATTCTAGAATAAGAAAAGAGAGCCCAAGACAGAACCCTGAGGGACACCTATGATTAGAGTATATGATCTAAAGGAAGATCTGGCAAAGGAGACAGAGGAGGATAAATCAGATAGGTAAGAAGAAAACCAGGAAAGAATGGTATACTGAAAACGTGTGTGTATACCTACATATACATGTAGGTGTACATAAGTAGACACACAAATATATCTCTATATATGATTTATCTGTACACATTGCATTGTCCACAACTATCCCTCCACACCAATAGAATGACAGCTTCCAGTGTATAGCAGACACTTAATAAATGTTTTTTGGTTGACTGAATTAATGAATAATGTTCCTTCACCTGTACTCTATGAACAAGATTAAGCATTGCAATTAATCAGAATCTTGTTACATTTCAGTATAGCCTTTGTTTACGTAATCCCTGTCCCAAGGTCCAGTTTCATGAGACTCTCCCCTTATGAGTAGAGATGAATGCCTTTTCCCCTCCCGCTAATGTCAGTCTTCTTCCAGCTTCAAACTGCTTCAGGTGCTCCTGGCTTCAGCTTTGAGAGGGTAAATAAAAGAGGCTAACCCCACTGCAGATTGCTGAAGGGAAAGACACTGGGAAGACATGAGAGGAACTAGAAGTCTCCATCATGTCCTTATTACTACTTGCTACTCTAGTGACTTCAGAGATTTTCCCCTTAGGTGAGATCCAGGCCCCTCTCTTTGGTTGAGCTGATTCACCTCCCTCCCAATTGGAGAGCTCCTTCATTCTGTATTGTCTGGTATATATTCTTCTTTATATACTTCTCTGATTTCTATTTTGCTACAATTTGGATAAATGGACTTCTTTGCTATTCTCTCTTTTCTTTTAAAATCACACCTTTTCATTAACTTGTATTCCATGCAATAATGCTTATAACTTTTAATAATGACAAAGGTGGAGGGTGAAAGACCAATCATAGCCAAAAAGTCATGGGTCACAAGTCTTCAGTAGGAAAGGCACATGACTAACCATTTAATTCAATAGAACTAAAGAAACCAGAGCACAAAATGGAAACATACCAGGGTGAGAAACTGAAGAAAGAAAATTTCAGGTGAGTTTGACTTGGAAAAAAAACTTTAGGGGGTAACTCTTACTGCTTTTTCCCCCTATAATTTCCCCTTTTGTCTCATTCTGAACTGAGTTATCTTTGAACCTTGACATACGAGGGAGTCTGACTTTATCTGACCTTCCACCTAAAATAAATAAAGAATGTTCACAAGCATTTTGAGAGCACAACCCCAACCCTCTCCCCTCCATCACAGGACTCCTTAAGTCCAGTAAGCAGTCCCAGTATGTGGGGAAAGGGTAAAGCCTTAGATATGGAACTTGGGATCCTCCCTTCCACCTAAAAGGACAAAGCATTCGTTGAAATCCAATCAGATCCCCTAGACAAGCAATATTTAGGGGAACAGAAAGATAGAATTCTAATCTAGTAATCCCTCTCCCTCTGAGCAGATTAGAGTGGTGGCCTCTAGACCCAACCCTTGTTTCCTCTCCTGGAAGGAATGAAAGTCTCCTTTGAAGAAGAATAAGGAGAGAAGAGGCTAGAGATATCTATTCCACTTACTTTCAAGCCACACACAGTGACAGGTTCTGCTATATGTGGAGACTCACTACCATGTGAGGCCCACCACTCTCTATGATTACATTTATATTATTAGGTGTATCGTGTATTTTTTCTTTTTTAACATTTTATTTTTTCCCAGATTACATGTTAAAACAATTTTTTAACATTTTTTTGTTAATCTTCAGTTTCAAATTCTATCCCTCTCTCCCCTCCCCCCTCCCTGAGATGGTAAGCAATCAGATATAGGTTATACATATGCAATCATGTAAAACATTTCCATGTTAGTCATTTTATGTAAGAAGATTCGAATAAAAGGAAAAGAATGAAAGTAAAAAATGGAATACTTCAGTCTGTATTTCATCAATATCAGTTCTTTCTCTGGAGGCGAATAGTACACTTCATCATTAGTCCTTCGGGATTGTCATGGATCATTGTATTGCTGAGAAGAGATAAGTTTATCAAAGATGGTCATCACACCATGTTGCTGTTATTGTGTACAATGTTCTCCTGGTCCTGCTCACTTCACTTAGCATCAGTTTATGTAAGTCTTTCTGGGTTTTTCTGAAATCATCCTGCCTGTCATTTCTTATAGCACAATAATATTCCATCACAATTATATACCACAGCTTGTTCAACCATTCCCCAATTGATGGTCATCCCTTTGACTTCCAATTCTTAGTCACCCCAAAAAAGAACTGCTATAAATATTTTTGCACAGATAGGTCCTTTTTCCTTTTTTAATATCTTTGGGATGTAGACCTAACAGTGGTATTGCTGGATAAAATTCTACTATATAAGTCTTTTATTTCTCTGAATTCATTTTATTTCTTGTTTCTTATGATACAATATGAGAGGAAGAATGACATGGTGCCAAGTAATCTGGTCTGAAAGCCAGGAAGACCTTGATCCTAAGTCCCACTTCTGACACAAAATTGCTGTGTAACCCTGGGTAAATCACCTTTCCATCCTCCAGGCAACTCTTTAGGATTATAAGTCACAGAGAAGGTTCCGATATGCATTAATAGAGAGTTTCCTCACCTCTGAGTTCCCTATACCAATGTAATACTAGGTCATCGCCCGTTATGAGACATTACTTTCACCTAACAGCAGCTAGTTAACACAGTGGATTGAGTGCCAGGCCTGCAGTCAGGAAAACCTGAATTCAAATTCAAACCTCAGACACTTACTAGCTGTCTGACCCTGGACAAGTCACTTAACCCTGTTTGCCTTAGTTTCCTCATCCATTAAAATGAGCTGAAGAGGGAAATGGCAAACCTTTCCAAGTATCTTTGTCAAGAAAATCCCAAATGGGGTCTTGAAGAATCAAGCAGGACTGAAACAACTGAACAACACCAAACAATCTATTTATCATGCCTTGCTTCCTGAGTACTTGCTTCAGTTTGATTTTGAGTTACCACAAAAAGTGCTTCTGTGAATATTTCAGTTTAAATGATATGCTTTTTTTCCCCTGTATTTGACCTCCTTGGTATACGTGTTTCTTGTATGATTTTAGCTTATGAGTGAAGAGTAAACAGCAATTGTCTGTGCTCTGGCCAGAGACTCTGAGGGTCTCCCCCTCCCAGACTGATTCTTTTGTGAAGGCAAACTAGGCTATCTTTTGTCTCAATTCTTACTTAGTTTTTAGCTACTGAATGGGTGTTGCCTCAGACAAACTGAGGTCAAGGTCCCCCATTACACCCCAACCCATCGCTAGAAGTCCTGACCTATGTCTTTCAGCTGGACTCCAATGGCTCTGCAGGAGAGAATAAGGCTGATGACTTTGCACAGCTCTCCCTCTCTTAAATACAATTCACTTGCGAGTCAAAATGTCATTGAAGTCATTGATCCTCTTTGAGAACAAAAGACAAACAAAAACAGCATATGCACAGGAGACACCTTGACTGGAGGACAGGCCTTTGCAGTATCAACGTCAAAAACAGCTCATGTGGGAAGTCGTCAGATCACAGATTTAGAGTAGATGGGAGTCAGAAATGTTAGCTGGTACAACCCCCTAATTTTACAAATGAGGAAAACCAAAAGAGGTTCATGGACTTGCCCAAGCTGACATAGGTAGTCATGACACAGGCAGCATCATGATTTAACCTCAGAACCTTTGCCTCCAAATCGAGCGCTTTTTGCTATATCATGCTATCTTTTCTGAAAATTTCACATTATCAGATTAGTTTGGTATTTTTCTATTGATTGGAAGGTGGTTACATATACATGTTTCTTGATTTGGTTTGGTTTGGATTGGTTTTTACATAGATTCACTCTGTTCCCTAGTTGTTATGGAATACTGGATTTTGTTATTTAGTTTGGTGAGGAAAAACCTGAGTTTGAATGGTGACTCTAACTTATTTCAGTCCAAATAACACTTATTTAGCACCAACTTAAGCAATGAATTAAGCTCTGAGGCTTACTAGCACTGTGACTATCAATAAGTCTCAGAACCTCTGGGAGTCAGTTTCCTCATCTCTAAAATGGGCATCCCCTCTCTGTGCCTAACTCACAAGGTGGTGATAAAGATAAGCAAAGCAAATTGTATTCCTTAAAGGACCAAGTGGATGTTGGATTTTATTATCATTACTTCACTAATGAAAAATGATAAAATTAGAAATTACCAAAGCTCATTTCTGGTCTTTTTCTCACATCTTCTTGCACATTATGGAGTGATTTGACCAATTCAGAAACAGATTTACCAATTAGAATCACATCTTTTCTTGTCCTAATACTACCAGCGAACCATAATGGACATTCTCTGTTGCTTCTGTCTGAAAGCATGAGGCTTCTCAGATAATTGACCTGTTCTTTCTCTGTTCACTCATCTCTCCTCTCCTCCTCAGACTAATTAGCACATTCCTTTACTGTTGGCATTCTAAGAGGAGAAGAAGGAGACAATATGTTTTTTTGTTGGGAAACCCACAGAGTTTGAGAGAGGTGTGAATCATTTTTTAGTTTTCCACTAAAGGAGATTTCTATTTTAGTAGCAGGACATAAGAGTACATTCAGTTTGTATCATATATTACTTCATACTTTCCAAAGTATTTTTCATGTTCCATCTCATTTGATCCTCACAAACCACTCTGCAAGGTAAGTAAGGCAGAACTTATTTTATTATTATTTCCATTTGACACACAGGGATTGAAACCAGACCTAGGATGTCATTGGTATAGGGAACTAGAGGGAACTGCTCGACCAATGCAGATCAACACCTTCTGTGCAATTTATAGCTCAACTGTGAATTACATGCAATTTTGACTTAGCCCAGTAAGTTCAAATTATTTCCCCTTTCTAAAACTGCAACTGGCATGGGTGAACCATAAAATCTAATTTAAATTCCTTTAATAATGGAAAACTTAAAACACGTAAAACAAACATTATTTATAAAACATATTTATATGCAGACAAGTGTTTGTATGTATCCATGTATATATGTGTGCCTGCATGCACACAACGTTCATGTATACGTGTGTGACCTGCATGGGGTCAGACAGCTAGTAAGCTTCTAAAGTGGGGTCTGAACCCAGCTTTTCTTACTTCAAATCCAGTTTTCTATCCCTTTTCCATGCTGCTTCCAAAACTTTAGAGAATTGCCTGAGATACCAAGTACTAAAATAACATGCCCAAGGTCATATATACAATATGTCAGAGGCAGACCTTGAACCCAAGTCTCCTTGACTCCTTAGTTACAACTTCTTCCACTATGTTCTGCTGACTCTAATGTCTGACAAATAAACCAAATCCTAGGGAAGTGACATGGAGTGTCCAGGTTTCATAGTTAGTAATGAACTCAGGATCAGAAACCAGACTGGGAACCTCCTAGTCCTGTATTCTCTCAACCATTCCATGTTGCCTAAACCATTTTGTCTCTAGTTAGTTGTTCTGTTTCTATAAATGTCATTGATTTATAAGCAGCTACCCATACAGGAGATAAAGCACTGGGCCTAGAGATAATAAGATTAGCTCAAATCCAGCTTCTGACATTTATTAGTTGTGTGACCCTGGATAAGTCAATTAATCTCTATCTGCCTCAGTTTCTTCAACTATAAAACAGGGGTAATAATAGCACCTGCTTCACAGGGTTGTTGTGAGGATCAAATAAGATTATACAAGGCCTATCATAGTGCCTAGCACAGTTGGTGCTTAATAGATACTTATTTCCCTATTCCCTTTATGAAAACCAGCATGGCTTAATGGAAGCCAGCCTAGGACCAGGAAAACTCAAGGTCAAGTCCTGGCTCTCCCATCTACTGGCCGATTTGATCCTAGCAAATCATGTAACCTGTCAGTGCTCTAGGACCTAGAGTCTAGGCAGTACTCTGAGACCGTAAATTGGAGCAAAGATACCAATCTACATTGGAAAAGGGAATTCCTCACCCAGGATTTCCTTGTACTAGTAAAATCACAGATCCACTCCCTAAATACATTCTCTGTCTAGATATTATCTGTTTGGTTGTTGTTGTTGAGTTATTTTCAGTCATATTTAACTCTTCATGACCCCATTTAGGGTTTTCTTGGCAAAGATACTGGAGTGGCTTGCCATTTCCATCTCCAGCTCATTTTACAGGTGAGGAAATATAAGTGAAGAAAACAGGGTTAAACGACTTACCCAGGGTCACCCAGCTAGTAGGTGTCTAAGGCTTGATTTGAACTCATTAAGAGTTTTCCTGACTCCAGGTCCAACCACTTGTCCACCTACCTGCCTCCCAAAATATTATCTGTATTTTGAAGCATATATATGCATATATAAACATACATACGCACATACATACATACATAGTGAGAGAAATGTTTGTGGATACCTAAAAAATTAACTTCTTTCTAATTGGCTAATTTTTTGTATAATATGCAAACTTAAACATTTAAGACATATATACTAAAGGCAAACTTCATCAAGTAAAAGAAGCAATACCTATGGATAAAGAAGTTAAGACTATATAAGCATTATTTTGCTATGTTCTATTTAGAATATTAATATTTTTGAAAGAAAAAAGTTTCTTCCAGAAAAACTTTTTAAGAAACAGATACACAGATATTCCTTTGTTTTGCTTTCCTTACTTCATCATTCTCACAGGTATAATATCTCCACTTCTTTCCCACCACAGAGTGGATCATAGAAGCCCAATCAATTTGATGAGATTAAAGGAATTGGGTATAGACTAAGCATTGTCATAACCCACCAGGAGCCACCCACAAACCATCTGGCCCTTCACCCTGAAGAAGAGACAGTTTCAGAGTATCTTGGCCAAAAAGATGGCAGCAGTAGGGAGCATTGAGGGACTGGCAAAAATACCTGAACTTAAAGTTTTTGAGTCAATCGGTGGCGAGGTAATGGTGGAATTTCTTGGCCGCAGAGACGACATTCATTAAAAAGTTAGCCATATGGCCTAGTGGTGAGCGTTGCTGTGCCCACAGCCTTTGGAATGCATGCCAAGAATTCAGTTTGAGCATGTGGCATGGGCACTGGAGGATAAGCAGAATCTGAGATACAATGTGGAGAAGCAAAGCCTAGACTCTGCCTTTCACTATTAAATTAAGTAATTCAGTCACAATACAAAGGAAGTATCTTCCTTGCAATCCCCAATTCATCCTACTTTAATAAGAGGAACCAAAAAAATTAGGCTGGTACCCTACATAAGAACAGAGGACTGTAAAGGTCCCTGGCATTTTGCCTGTTCTCAGCTTTCTCTGGATCTGCCCAATGGACCAGAACTCTATATGCTCTTTACTATATACTTAGTACTAAAAGGAAGCCTTAGTAATGTAATATGGTCCAATGTAATATGGTCTGAACCAATAAAATTATCAATAATGATGAATATCCACACAATTTTTCTGGCTTGGTCCATCATAAATTTATGTTACATAATCTCAACTGAGCTCTCACTGCCCCTGGGAAATCCTACTATACGTGCCTTGTCAACTCATTATCCCATTCTCCACAGCAGCTCTTCTAAACCTTTCCATTTCTCTTTAAATCTCCTTTGCCTTGCCTCCCCCTGATCCTCTCAGCTGAGAGCCCTGCCTCATAATTTATAGATAAAGGCCATTTGTCATAACTTTCCTCTCCTCTCCTCTTCCTCATCTCCCATCATTCAGGTGCCTTCTACTAATTTCTTCTCCTTCACTTCTGTCTCACATGGCCTCACTCCTCACCAAGGCTAACCTCTACTTGTTCAAGCAATCCCATTCTATCTCTTCTCCCCCACCAGACTGTTCCCTTTGTCATCCCCTTACAATCTAGCTTCCAACCTTATCATTCCACTAAAACTTCTATCTCCAAAGTTATCAATGTTCTCTTAGTTTCCAAATCTAATGGCTTTTTTTCAGTCCTCATTCTCCTTGACCTCTTTAGACTTTGACACTGTTCATCACATTCTCCTTCTTGAAATTCTCTTCTTTCCAGGTTTTTGGGACATCACTCTTTCCAGGTTTTTCTCCTATCTATCTGAAGAATTCTTCTCTAGCTCCTTCCCTGGATCCTCCTGTACTTCCTGTAGCTGGAAGTCTCTCAGGGTTCTGTCCTGGACCCTCTTCTCTTCTCCCTCTAACCCACCTCACTTAATGATCTCACCAGCTCCCATGTTTTTAATTAATATCTCTATGTTGATGATTCTCAAATCTACTTATATTGCCCCAATCTCTTTGCTGACCTTTGGTCTCACATCTCCAACTACCTTTCAGATATCTTGAACTGGATGCCCAGTAGATATCTCAAATTCAGTATGTCCAAAAGAGAACTCATTATCTTTCCCGCTAAATCCTCCTCCCCTCTTACCTTTCCTATTATTGTAGATGGCAAGAACATCCTCCAGTCCCTCAGGCCCACAACCTAAGAGTGATCCTGTGTTCTTTACCATCTCTCACCACCACCCCATATCCAAGCTGTTCCCAAGGCCTATCAGTTTCACCTTTGCAACATCTCCTGAATCCTCCCCCGCCCTTTCCATCCTCCATTAAGCCACTAAAGTGATTCTCATGTCACTCCACTACTTGATAAACTCCAGTGATTTCCTACTGCCTCCAGGAGCAAATGCAAAATGCTGTTTGGCTTTCAAAGTCCAAGCCCCCTCTTACCTAAAAATCTTCTTACATCTATTCCCTGACACTACTCTTCAAGCCAGTGACATTGAACAGCCAGGAGTCTGTTCCAAGAATAAGATACTCCATCTTTTGGCTCTGGACCTCCTCTGCCTCCTCTGCTCTGACCACTGACCTCCCTAGATTCTTTTAAATCCCAAATAAAACCCCATGTTCTACATAAAGCATTCCTCAACCCTATGTTGTCTCCCCCATTAGATTGTAAATTCCTTGAGGGGAAGAAGTGTCTTTAGACTCTTTTTGTATCCCCAGCACTAAGCACAGAGTAGGTACTTGATAAATGTATTGATTAGTTGATTTCATTTTGTATAGTCAATCAATCACAGGGATTATTGTAGTAGTAGCTGGCCCCTGGGGACCAGCTAGTTCCAGTTGGACAATGCAGCTATTTCTTCCTCCTTCTCCTTCTCCTTCACCCTCTCCTCCTTTTCCTTTTCTTTTTCCTTCCCTTTCTCCCCTTCCTCCCCTTCCTCTTTCCACATGCAGAGTCATACCTTTATATGTGGGTGCTCTGTCCAAAGGAATATAATTTTTCATCACTTATACTATTCAAAGTACTTTGGGGTTTGGGGGGCTAAATTTTTTTCTTTTTTTCTACCCTATTTATTCTATCGTTGTTGTTGTTGTTTTCCCAAAAAACTGATATAATTAAGTCTTTCATGATTTCTTGAAATATAGTTCTGAAAAAGCAGGATTTGTTAAAGTCCATTGTGATTCAAATGGATCTACTTGACTCCTTTAAATTCAAATCACTCTGGCTTTCATTGATTGGACAATAATAGGTCCCAGCCCAAGCCTCACTTACTCATTGTTTGGGTTTTGCTGGCTCAGAGCGAGTGTAAATAGCAATTATTTCTGTTCTGGTCAGAAACTGAGGGACTTCCCCTCCCAGAATGATTGTTTTATGAAGGCAAACTAGGCCAGTTATTGCCTCAATTCTTACCTAGCATTTAATTACTAAATGGGTGTTGCCTCTGACAAACTGAGACCTGGGAAAGACCTTGGCTTAAAAAGGCCACTGCATCCAGGGCTATCCCAGTGGTCTTGACCTATGCCTTGCCACTGGAATCTGATGATTCTGGAGGAGACAGTGAGGCTGATGACTTTGCACAGCCTTGTCTCAGTTAAATCCAATTCACTTGCAAGGCAAGACATCACCCTCCTGATGTCATTGTTCCTCTTAGAGAAATGAGGGGCCAACACCATAACAGTCAAGCAGTCAACAAGTATATATAAAGAATGTTCTATGTTCCAGGAGCTCTGCCACTTGCTAAGGACATATATTAAAGAATGAAAGGCTCTCTACCCACCCACAAGGACATCTGTGTGGCATGGGACCTGGAGTCAGAAATACTTGAGTTTGAATCCTGTCTCAGACTCTTACTAGCTATATGACCCTGAGCAGGCCACTTAACCTCTCTCAGTCTCAGTTTCCTCATCTTTAAAATGGAAATAATAAGAGCACCTTTCTCAGAGTGTTACTTGAGAATCAAATTACAAATTCTGGGAAATTTCCATACTCATGGATCTATTTATCTTCTTTAGGCTGATGATTCTCAATCCTATCCAACCTATCTACCTCTAAACTATTTACTTCACTGCTGACTTTCAGTCTCTTCTCACCAACTGCCTTTTAGATATCTCTAACTGAATGTTCAGTAGACATCTTAAACTTAATATCCAAAATCTAATTCATTATCTTTTCCCTTGGCCCCTCCCCCTTTCCAAACTTCCATATTATTATCTAGGCCACCACCATGTTCCCAGTCCCATAGGTTTCCAACCTCAACTCTTCACCATCAATCACTTCCCATATCCAAGCTCTTGCCAAGGCCTGTTGATTTCGCCTCTACAGTATCCCTCCAATACACCCTCTTCCCCTCCCCACCTTGACATTTCCACCACTCCAGTGCAGGCAGGCAGTCCCTAATCACCTCACACCTGTATGGTAGTAATAGTTTGCTGGCAGAGCTGCCTGCCATAAGTATCTCCCCACTCTCGTCTATCCTCCATACATGACCAAAGTGAGTCTAAAGCACAGGTCCAACCACGTTTCCTTCCTACTTACTAAAATCTAGTGGCTCCTTATCACCCTCAGGATATCCAAAGCCTTCCATAACCTAGCCACATACTCTTCAGTTCAGTGACACTGGCCTCCTTGTTGTTCCACGAATAACAACAACAATAATTAGCATTTATATAGCATCAACTATGTACTAGGCCCTGTACTAAGAGTTTTGGAAATATCTCATTTGAAACTCACAATAACCCTGCAAGGTAGATGCTATTATTACCTTCATTTTCCAGTGGAGGAAACTGACATAAATGGAGGTTAAATGATTTGCCCAAAGTCACACAGCTAGTAAAACATCTGAGATCATATTTGAACTCAGATCTTACTGATTCCAGATTCAGGGATCTAACTACTGTACCACCCAGCTGCCCCAAGAGCAAGACACTCTATCTCTTGGCTCTAGGCATTTTCACCAACTGTCCCTCCTACCTGGTATGCTTTCCTGCCTCATCTCCATCTTCTGTCTTCCCTATCTTCCTTTAAGTCTCAACTAAAATCCTACCTTCTACAGGAAGCCTTTTGTTTTTATATTACAAACATATACAAATTACTCCCATTTTGTACAAAGTCTCTTGCAATGCAGTAAATCAGTTAAGTTAAATTAATAATTCAATGACCTCATCTGAAAATACATGCAACATCTATAGCACCCCCCGGTTTAAGTATTATTGGAAAAAAAAAAAGATTTAGGAAACTCCTAATAAGAAAATTCCCTGGGGCAAGTCAGGTTGATATTTTCTCTGTAACCTTAGAGAGTCTTAGAGAGTCGGTGGAGCAATGAGAATTTAAGTGACTTTCCCAGGGTCACACAGCAAATACATGTCAGAGGCAGGACAATCTTTTTGATTGCCTCCCAGGTGAAGTGGCAGTAGTGAAGGTGAGGCTGCTGATGGCAGTGGTACTGCCATCCCTACTTCTTATCTATTTCCTGGAACCTGAGGCCTGCCAGGTTGGAGATTATAGCTGAGGCCTTTTAGTGTCCGACACTGCATTGCTATTACACTTCCCTAAAAATTACTTTAAAGAGGAAAAAATGTACCTCCTTAGCCCACAAAATTGGATTAACGTCACCTAATTTTGATTTGTTGAGAGTTTGTTTGCCTAAAGCAGAATCTACTTCATTTAGCTGCCTTACTGATATCCTCAAAAAGTCCCTCTTGTTTCAAGAGAACAAAATAACACAAACAAAGCTATAGCTGAATTTCTCTTTCAGTGAAACCATTTTTGAGATTTGTTCATCTACAAAATCAGGCTAAAATCCACCAACCAATCAACATTTATTAAGCACCTATTATGTGAAGCGCTTGGAATCCAAAAAGGGGGTAAAATACAGTACCTGCTCTTAAGGAGGGAGACCACAAACAAATATGTACAAACAAGCTATCCACTGCATAAATAGGAAATAATTAACAGATGGAAGGCTCTATAAGAGGAAGTGTAAAGGGCTTCCTATAAAAGATGGGATTTTAGCTGGGAATTGCAGAAAACCAAAAAAAGTTAGCAGAGTTGAGGATTGAGGATATTCTACCATGAGGGACAGCCAGAGAGAATACTTGGAATGGAGATATGGGAGTACCTTGATCATGGAACAACCGGGAGTCCAGTGTCACTGGATTGAAGGGTACATGGCAGAGAGAAAGCTACAAAAAGACTGGAACGGTAGGAGGGAACTAAGTTATGAAAGGCTTTGAATAACAAGCAAAGCATTTTGTAGTTGATGACAGATATGATAGGGAGCCACTGAGTAGGGAGGCGACATGTTAGGAACTATGTTTTAGGAAAATCACTTTAGTGGTTGAATGAATGATGGATTAGAGTAGGGAGAGATTTGAGGCATGCATACCCACCAGCAAGTTATTGCAGTCATTCAGGTTTGAGGTGATGAGGGTGTGCGCTAGAGCAGCGGCAGAGGTAGAGAAGAGAAGGGGGTGTTTTGGGAAAATGTTACAGAGGTGAAATCAACAGGCCTTGGAAACAGCTTGCAAAAAGGTGTGACTAATAATGAGGAGTCAAGGATAACAACTCAGTTTGAGGCCGGAAGGACTGAGAGGATAGTGTTGCCCACCACAATAATCAAGAAGGTAGGAGGCAGAGAAGATTTAGGGAGAAAGATGATGAGTTCTAATTTGGATATGTTAAGATGTCTAATGGACATCCAGTTTGAGATGCCAGAAAGGCAGTTGTAAATGTTAGATTAGAGGTCAGCAGAGAGATTAGGGAAGGATAGGTAGATTTTCTCTATCTTTGTACAGAAGCATGAATACAGGAGGGAAGGAGGTGAATGGTGGAGGTGATGCAAGGCTGAGACTTGGCAGGGCATAATTGTCAATATGATAAAAGGGGTAGGAATTCAAAGACAAAGACAGTGTAGAGTTGAATTGATTCACCAAGTACTCAAAATGGGAAAAATACTTGTAATAGCTCAGAGGGTTGTTGTAAGGAAAGCACCGTGTAAATCTCGAGTTGGTATTAATCAGGAAAAGTGTTTTGAAATAAAGTATTCCCTTCTAGTGACACAGCATTACAATTGTTTGGAATGTAAATGTCCTGCATGAGTTGTGTCCTGATTAGAAATGAAAGTTCATATTCCACCATTTTGATGCTTGGTTTACCTCTATGTTTCAAAAAAATCTATGTAATATGGTTGTCCTTACTCCTTCTCCATTACATAGCAAATAAATATCATGGATCTGCATTAATAAAACTTTTCTTTTCTTTTCTTTTTCAGGGTAGAAAATCCAAATTTCTCTTCTCATAGGATATCAAATCTGTAAGTCTTTCATTTACAACTGCTTATTGTACATCTTGAACTAGAAGTCCTGTATATATCTGAAATTCAACATATTCAAAACTGAACTCATCATCTTTTCCCAAAAATCATTCCCTCTTCCTAACTTACCTTTTTTTGTCAAGGATACCAACCATCCTCTCAGTCATCAAGGCTTACAACCTAACCATCAAACTTGACTCCTCACTCTCTCTCATTCTCCATCACAATCTGTTGCCAAGGCCTGATGATTTTAACTTCATAACATTTTTCACATATGCCCCATTCTTTCCTCTGACACTGACACTACCCGAGTTCAGGTACTTATCACCTCATGTTTGAACTATTACAATAAACTGCTTTTTGATCTCCCAGCCACGTTTTTCCCCATTCTAGTCCATCCTCCACTCATCCGTCAACGTGATCTACCTAAAACTCCTTTAAAGAGTTCGAAACCTTTCATAATCTAACCTTCTCCAATTCTTCCTGTCTTCTTATATTGCTTGCCCCACACACTCTGTGATTTTGCCACTAGCCTCACTGCTATTCCCCAAACAAGACACTCAGTCTCCCAACTCTGGGAATTTTGGCTGACTGTCCCTGATTTCTAAAATGCTCACTCTACTTACTTCCAACTCTGGCTTTCTTCAAGTCCCAGATAAAATTTTTCATTTTATAAGAAGTCTTTCACTATACCCCTTAATCCTAGCACCATTCTTTTGTTTATTTTTTTCAATTGATCATCTATATAGCCTGTTTGTATATACTTGTTCTCTTATTATCTCCCCCATTAATTGGACTATGAGTTACTTGAGAGCAAAGACTGTCTTTTACCCTTCTTTGTAACCCCAGAGCTTATTGTAGTGCCTGGCAAACAGTAGAGGCTTAATAAAAGTTTGTTCACTGACTTACTTTGTGTAGAATGAGTTATGAAACTGGACTCTAAACAAAATTAATTCCCCACAGTATATATATAATGTGTACATTTTTGGCAATATGTTATGAAACTTTGCATAGTGGTCAATATCTATTTTCTGTATAAAGAAAATATCCGTGTAAAATCAAGGCTAAGTGAGGTTATGGGCCTATATACTTGCAATAATAAGCAGTGCGGTTTTCATAAATATTTAAGAATTGAATAGATCTGATTTATACATTATAGGTAAAATCACTGAGATTATTTGGGTGAGAGAGGAGAAATACTAAGTTTCATTCAAATATGTCCCCAGGTAGCACAGAACTTCTTCACCACATTCTTCCACAGTCATTATTCTTAATCCCATTCCTATCTCTGCAAGCTCTTGCAAAAAGAACCTTCTCCTCATGCTTTTTCAGCAGAGGTACCTAATCTTCTACTTACCTAAGAAAACATATGTCATCAATTGTGAGCTTTGTCTTTTGTACTACCTCATATAGCAAAACATTTCTGTATCATTAACCATTCTCTTTTTCTTTGCTCCACTCACTGATGAAGAGGTGTTCCTTCTCTAACCTCCTTCTTCCAGTTTGGGTTCTTGACCCTACACCGACCTGTCACTAATGTTCAATTTAACTGGATATGTGTGTATGTATGTATGTATGTATGTATGTATTGTGCATGCATGCATGTATATATTTTTTCTATCCATCTAGATTTTATATACACATGTATTTTATGTATCACATTTAATAAGTTGTATATTTGTGTTTTATCTAGCTGTTTTTATACACATATGTATTTATAAATGTATATGTAAACACATACATATATGCATACATGTATATTGTATATATGTATATGTTGTTTCAGTCAGTCTGACTCTTCATGACCCCATTTGGGGTTTTCTTGGCAAAGATATTGAAGCGGTTTGCCATTTCCTTCTCCAGCTCATTTTACAGATAAGGAAACTGAGACAAACAGGATTAAGTGATTTGCCCAGAGTCACACAACCAGATTTGAACTCAGAATGATAAGTCATCCAGGATCTAGGCTCTGCACTCTATCCACTGAGCCACCTATAAAACCTAATCTCTCTTCAACTCCGTGCATACTTTATCAAATGCTTGATGGATATCTTCACCTGTAAGTCTCTCACAGGCATCTCAAACTCAATATGCAAAAATTGGATTTCATTATCATTCTTCTCAAAGCACTCTCTTTTCCTAACTTCCCTTTTTCTAATGAAAGCATCATTATTGTTCAAAAAACCATGTTTGAATATAAATTCATTTTTTTTTGTATCTCCAATACCTAGCACAAAATCTTGCCCAGAGCAGTCACTTACTAAGTGCTGGTTGAATTGAATTAAAATCTTTTCGAAATAGATGCCTAGCACAGTATCTTATTCATAATAGGAAACAATAAATAATTATAGAATGGATTAATTATAGAAATCAAGGCTTCTGAGACTATATTTTGTATAGAGTAGGAGTTAGAATAAATCATCGCTGAGGTCTTTTCAGACTTTAGAATTCTATGATTATGTAATCTAATTATTAAACTAGAGAGGTACCATGGTGTAGTGTTGGCCTCAGAGTCAGGAAAACCTGGGTTCAAGTTCCACTTATGTGTAACATACACTGGTTGTATAATCCCGGCATAGTCATTATATCTCTTAGTACCCTTATAATTCTGGAAATTGCAAAAAGCATGTCTACATGCCTTGAGAGTGGGATTTCCTCACTGAGAGCTCTCTTCAAAAATTTAAAAAAAAAATTTTAATGAGCAAATTATAGTCTGCAACACAACACAGCCTCATGCTTATCAAGTGTGGTCTTCAAAGGAGCTGCTCCCAGAATTCAGCAAAGAAAACCTAATAAGGCTCAGCAAGGGAATGATCTAGAAGGCTTCTGATATTAAAGGCACAAGAAGAAAGCTAAAAAGCCCAGAAATTGTCTTCACCGGAAAACACAAGCTGTTCCTGCCAAGCAAAAAAGATGGCCGCAAGTCTTTTTGTAAAAATGTTTTGAAAAAACCATGGAGAATTATAGTGGAAGATTACAAGCAGTAACCCTCAGGAAGGTTGAAAAGCAGTGGAAATGAAAAGGAATTTGTGAAAGCTTTGTGTGAGACCAAAACAAAGCACATGATCCCAAGAATGTTCATATATGAGCTTTTAGAAGGACAACAAATTGGTGCAAAATGGACAAAATATGTCAACAATTTCATAGCAATCTATTTTTTTGGATTATCAGTGCCAGAGGCACCCCGTTTGTACATTAACACATGAACCTCTGCAGTAATTTAGAAACAAATGAAAATGGCACTTAAAAGATGAGGAAAGAGTATCCTGACCAGACCAATTCTATACTAAGAAAATTTGACAGGAAGTAGACAAATTTTTTTTTTTAAGTTGGGCAATCGGGGTTAAGTGACTTGCCCAGGGTCACACAGCTATTAAGTGTTATGTGTCTGAGGCCGGTGCTCTATCCACTGCGCCACCTAGCTGCCCCCGGAAGTAGACAAATCTTGAAAGCCATGATAATATAATTGCAACAGCCTCCTAATGTCTCCCTGCCACAAGTAGCTCACCACAGTGATCCATCCTGCACATTGCCACCAAAGCACAGACCTGACCAGGTGACTCCCCTATCAAACCAGCTCCAGTGGCTTGCTATTGACTCTAGGATAAAATATAAACTCCTCTGTTTAGCTTTTAAAACCCCTTACAAACTTACCCCATTTCTTTTTCCAGCCTCATTGGACATTGCTTCCTCTCTGGAACTCTGCAATTTAATCAAACAAGCCTTCTCTCTCTTCCTCACACATGCCACTCAATCTCCCATCTTTATGCCTTTGAACCAGCTGTTTCTTGAGTTTGGAATATAGCTTCTCTTTACCTTTACATCATACCATCTTTTAAAATGCAGCTCAACTACCATCTCTAAATGAAGCTTTTTCTTATCCCATCTGCTAGGTCCTCCCTCTTAAACTACCGTGTATTTAACTACTTCATGCATGTTTGTATTTCTTCACTTTATGGTTATGCTAAATATAGACATGGATATATGGACATATAGACATAGATAGAGATACAGATATGCATATATCCAGCCCTCCCTAGATTCTCCTGTTTGTAATACTTTGCTAATTACATCAAACCCAGAACACTACAGCTGTGATTATCCAAAACAATCCTAACAATACCTATAAGAAAAACAAAATGGATTTAGTTATATCCAAATTATGATGGGCAGATGTATAGCAGGGTGCTAATGTGCTAGGCTTATGTTTAAATTCTGTTTCACACTCTCTGTGTGACTATGAGCAAGCCATGTTACCTTTCTCTGCATCAGTATACTCATCTATAATATGGGTATAATAAGACTCATAGGAGTAGCCTCACAGAATTGTTCCGAGGCTCAAATAAGAAAGCATATATAAATTATTGTCAATCTTTACAATGTTCTATATATGATATATGTCCATCATTATTGTCATTGAGTTATATCTTCACTACATATATGTAAGTATAGCCCTGCATATGGATTAATGGCGAGGTATATATGTGTGTGTGTATGTGCATATATATGCATGTGTGTATGTATATGTGCATATATGTATACATAGGTATACATACATGGGTGTACATATGTGTGTATATGTGTGAGAATGTGTGTGTATACACATATAGAAATGTGTGTATGTGTGTCCATACATGTATACATGTATGTATAAGAAAATAGGGTGAAATGAATTTGGAATATTGTGTAGTACTTTGAACAATATCAAACTAGTAGAAAGAGCCATCCTTTCAAGACACATATTCACCTGATAATACAATAGCTGCAAATCTTAGAACACCAGGATCTCTAGGGAATTAAAGTTTCTAGTGATCAGAAAGGGATGGACACATACATAGAGTTTACAAGTATACTCTAGCATATTTTCAATGATAACTTACCCTCATTAAGTGGCATCAACGGACATCACTGAGGAGATATGTGATCAGAAAATGAGCCTGAATTGTGGCAAAAATGGAAAATAACAGATAGACAACCTTTGCATTCTCTTGGTACTCTTCAAATGTAAAAAGATCTAAAGCAAAACCTTCAGCAAAATAATGTGTACCTTTGTATGAAGTCTATATAATAAAAATGAACAAGACCAATACAGGATATGAAAGTTTAGATGGGTTATAATTTATATTTGATGAAAGCAAGCTAGATGGTGCAGTGGATAGAGTTCTGAACCTGGAGTCAAGAAGACCTGAGTTCCAAAATCAGCCCACACTAGCCGTGTGATTTTTGAGTAAATCATTGAACATCTGTTTGCCTTAGTTTTTTCATCTGTAAAACTGGGGATAAAAATAACACCTATTTCCTGGGGTTGTTGTAAAGATAAAATATTTCAATATTTGTAAAGCATTTTGCAAATCTCAAAGCACTATATAATGCTAGCTATTGTTATTATTATTATTATTGATGGAAAAGCTACATTAATGTGGATAGAGAGCTATTTGATTAGCAGTGTAAACTGAGGCTAACATCTCTAATTTGACATGAGCAGCAACTTATAATAGGAAGGGGACTATGGAAGGCAATTAAGATGATCTTCAAATGCCTAAGAATTTTTAGAACTATGTTGGTATGTAATTTCCTAAAATGTTTCTAATGATAATAATAATGATAGTAATAATAGCTAGCATTCAGATAGCACTTTAATTGTGTTTCAATTTAATTGTGTTTTTAATTTAATTGACTTTAATTTGGAATTGTGAAGTTTTTAATATAAATATTATCTCATTTTATTCTCAAAATAACCCTGGGAGATAGGTACTATTCGTATCCCATTTTTATTTATTTATATTTTTATTTAATTATATTCATTATTCTAGGACTTACTATATTGACTAGCACACAGGTGATTAATAAATGCTGATTTTACAGGTAAGGAAACTGAAGCACAGGATAAAATATTTTACCAAGGTAACACAGCTAGTGAGTATCTGAGGCTGCATTTGAACTCATCTTCCTGACTCCACATATAACACACACTATCCACTGTGCTACCTAGCTGCCTCTGAGAACTTTCCATACAGTATGTTATTAGTGTCCTGCTACAGTTTAATAACAAGTTAATTTGAGGGCTTTTTAAGAACAAATATCTGGAGTTTCTGTGATTCAGATCTTATGAAGTAACAATTGATGTTTGTTGATTGACATCATTTACACTATTGAGCTATGAGAGAAAAAAAAACAAAGCCAACTATTTGGTATCTGATGTGTCTTGATAATTGTCTAATAAAAATGCCCCCCAAGGTAACTCCTCTTGAGTTTATGAATTGTGACCTCCTCCTAACCCCAATATCTGACTGCTTGTTTTCTTGGGAAAGTGTGTGGGGGGGCATCCCCATAGCCACATAGCAGGGAGCACTAAGGAGATAAAGGATTCTGATGATTAATATCACTGCTATGTCTGAACAACTTATTTCTCATCAATTACCAAGACTAGTGAAAACACTGCAAATTTCAGTGTAACAATTCAACCCCATTCCCTCAAATCTTTCAGAGACAACGTGACTGACAAGCACCAGAGCAAAATGTGGAAAGAATTGTCAAAATTGTCAGCTTTTTGTATTTCCAAAATTTAGATATGAATGCATGGATGAAAAAAGGAGGTCACTAGGAAAATGAACCGTTTTCAGATTTAATATCTGCCCTCAGTGTGCATAAACAACATATAGAACATTACAAAGATATGGCCCCTGATGCCCTTGGGGTTAATATGGAATAAACCCTATTAACAAAGCAGGACAGGTAAGAAAGCGTTTAAATAAGGTAGTTTCTTCAGGAAGCTGCAATGTTATCAGAGAGACTGAAATTGAGCAAAAAGCATGAGGGCTTTGGAGCAGTTCTCCCAGTTTAGCTGGGGGAGCTGCTCCATTAGCCCAGCTAATTGAACACTCTGTTATCTCACTTGGATTGTCACTGAACAGAAGAAAAAGGGGCATATTATTGCTCTCTGAAACAGAATCTGAAACTGGTTAGGAGAGTCAAGGGACAGGATACGTGCTGATTATTTTATTTTGACACCAGATCTGTGCCTGGAATTAGCTGAGCTCAGATATAAATATCCTTTTAGACACATCCAGCCACTAGCAATCTATATTATAATTGGCAAAATTGGCCAAGAAGAAAGAAGAGTGGAAAGAAAGGAGCCTTTACCAACCCCAGCATGAAAAAGAGAGGGAAGAGAGAAAATATCATGCTTTTACATTTATACAGGTAAATCAGACCAATGTGGAGATTAAATTCAAGCATGAATGATGCAAATGGGGCAATATGAGCACTCTATTTTCCTTTCTGAAGATTTGCATGGTTGAGTCCTAAGATTTAATTATCTAAAATAGTATGATGAAAAGGCAGGACTCTTTTTAATTTGATACATGGAAATTACCCGTATTTCCAACTGGATGTAAAGACCCAACTGGATGTAAAGACCCAAACATTCTTTTGAATAAAGATGTAACATGAAACAAGGTAATAATTTTATTTTTCCTAAGGTGGAAAATAATTATTCATGACATGAAAAAAAAATTTAGAATTTTTCACATTTGCCCCACTCCCCTGTGGGTTATATTTAAGAAGTTCAAGAGCCTTCAAACAAGCAACAAAAAAGATATTATTAATAACATTTGAGTCCTGAGCTCTTTAAAAAGATATAAATACAGAGAATTTTTTAAAACACCAAAGTTCTCTTTCCTCTACCTGTCCCTAATGCAAGCCACCACCATTTTCCTCTCAGAAAATATTCCTATGCTTTGTCGCTACACATTTGGAAATCTACTGTGTCCAAAGGAAAATTACTACAAAGTTCAGTGCACTGGAAGAGAATGGCTAAGGTTTTCTGTCTTGAGAGAAAATATACCCTTGCCATTTAAAATCTAAACAGTTTCAACAATAATCTCTCTGCAAGCATTTGCTCTAATCCTACTGCTACACTAGCTATTGGTTTTCTGTTTTAGTCTTCTTTGATTTCTATTTTGGTCATTTAACAAAAGGATGATGAATTATTGACCTTCAACTCATACCCTGCCAAGCCTGACATTTGATAATGTCCTGTAATATCATCCCTTTACCCTCAGGGTCTATATTCTCTCTACTGTATATTAACTTTCTAAATGGAGTCTATTGGGAAAGTGGAAAATTTAGTTTTTTTCTTTTTTTTTAACTTTGCAACTAAGAACTCTAAAGTTAAAAAAAATTGACAAGTTAGAACCAATTCTCATTTGAGAATGCTACAGTCAGTGAATAACCAACAGAAGAATGTTTTATGCCTACCTTCTAGTGATCTGCTGCTCTAAAATATAATAAGTCATCAGAAGACGGTTGTTATATTCATCAGGTGGTATCGTCCTTATAAATCCATTAGATTGGAAGCTACCTGAAGACTGGACTATCTTTTTTTTAACTTGAATTTTTAGCTCCAGCACTTAGCACAGTACCTGGCACATAAGAGGTGGTTAATAAATGTTTACTGACTGCCTGGATTTTAATTATCAATCATATTTATCTGCCACTTCATATTATCATTGAAGTGAAGACCTTAGGTATTTTTAACACAGTGTTATTAATTCAGAAACTGGTCTTGAGATAAGTCACAAAGGATATCATCAGAGATGTATAATTAAAAAAGGATGTGTTCCAGTCATGTGGCAAGAGTAATGAATGACTATTGGACTGCTTGTATGTTCATCAATATCCTAGTGCGACCTACATACATTAGATGGACACAATTTATGGAGGGATATGAACAAAAGTCATTTAGGATGAAAAAGTATAGAAGATCTGCAATAATCACAGAGGAAATGTCAGCATCTTTGAGATCACAGGTCATGGAAGTTTCAAAGAAATCTAGAGACTGATAAGCTAATTCAGGGTAGGGTACATGCATAGTTGCTCAGTCAATGGGGAAAAAATGAGATACAGGTTTCACTGTTGCAGAATTGTAGGCAAAGTAATGACCAGTTAGAAGTACATTTAGTGAAAAGTTGATTGAAAACAATAGATATACTATGAGAAAAGTTCACAGCACCATCACACAGTACTGGTTCATATGTTAATTGTATATGTGGCCCAATATGAATTATACAATTACATACCTAAAGTAATTAATATACATAATATATAAATTACATACCTAATGTATATTTTAACAGTTTTTAAGCCTGATTTCCCCCATTCCCACTTCCACAGAATATATCATAGTCTCATAACACACACATACATACATATATATATGAAGAGAGAAAGAGATGATTGATTCAAATTATTCTGCCTCGGCAAAAACCCAGAAAGCTAATGATACCATGACCTCCAATCTGCAGGTTAGAGAACTAGGCTGATTAGAAACAATTTCCATTTTGGTTCTTTTTCAAAATGTGCACAAATCATAGTTTTGATGTTGAATGAATTATGGAATAAAACATCAAGACCAAAAGGCATTACTTAAACATTATAATTAGATTCCCCCAAGCTTCTAAGTAATTATATAGAACTACATGGTATTTCTCAAGTTCAAGATCCTGAGGTTAGACCTTTATGATAGACGGTGATAACTGCATTATAGTGTGACCCTGTCAAATGTCAGAGCAGCACCTTCACCTGCAACTGAGAAGAAGAGGTTTGTGGGCCATGTGGAGGTAGTTAATATAATCTCTTTTTAGAGGTCATTTTTTATTTTTAAAAAAATGAAATTCTTTAAGCTGCAATGGCTTAGAGCTGTTCTATGTGCAGGAGGAAGGGAGTGGACCAGGCAACTCCTCAAAGTCATTTCCATCTCATTGATTTTATAATGTAAATCTATATTTAATTGTTTACCATTTATACACTGTGTTAAGGGCAGCTAATAAAGGAGGCTACATTATACGTCAAACTAATGCTTTGCTAATCTACAAAGAAGTGTTATAAGGCGCTAACTTGGCAAGTTCCATCTGCTCTTGTGCAACTGTCCACAGTAAACCAGAAGATGTGGAGCATCATAAAAAGGGAAGGCTTTTGAGTCAGGAAGACCTGAGTTTGAATCCAATCTCAGACACTTTCGTAATGGGTGACAATGGGCAAGTCATTTAATCTCTTTTAATCTTAGTTTTCTTATCTGTAAAATGGGAATAATAACATATGAAACACCTTCCTAATAGTCAATGAATGGATATTAGAAACCTACTGTGCATCACGCATTGTGCTAAGATCTGGGGATATAAAGACAAAAGACCAAAGACAAAAGCTGTCAAGGAACCCACAGTCTCATGGGGTAGACCACATGCGAATAAGGATATATGAGCAAAATATATATAGAATAAATTGGAGATAATCTCATAGAGAAGGCACTAAAATTAAAGATTGGGTAAGACTTTTTGGTAGATGTTGGGACTTTAGCAGAGACTTGAAGGAAGTCAGGGAAGTCAGGAGATAGAGATGAGGGGAGAGTTCCAGGCAGGTGCTTAAGGATTTAAGGTGTGGGGGGAGTTAATAAAACAGAATAAATGATCTCAAAGGGCCTTGAAAAACCTCATTTATTAAAAACCAAGTAGAAGGACGGGTGATGCACTATCCTTACCACAAAATGATCATGGGACCTCATTAGAAGAGTCCTTAGTTGCCTGATGCTCTGATCTCTATGCAAACATTGCTTTTCCTGCTTTCCCATCATAGAAGCTTTAGTACCATTTCTGTCTCTTCTATTAACATATCTGAGCTATGGTTCTAGAGCCCAAAATTTAGTGGTTCTACTGTTTTTAATGGTAAAAATTAGTTTATTATAAAAAAATCTTGACAGATCTTTTTGGCCAATATTTTGCTGTGAATTCAACATTTGGTAAGAACCTACTACGTACTGTGTAAGCACTGGCAATATTAAGGAAGACAAGAGGCAGTCTTTGTTCTCAAAGATATCATGGTCTAACATGGAGAGTGGGGGCAGGGTAGAGACAACATGCAAGCAATTTATGTACAAACAAGATATATGCAGGATACATTGGAAATAATCAATAGAGAAAAGGCACTAGCATTAAGGTAGATTAGGAAAGGCTTCTTGTAGAAGATGAGATTTTAGTTAGAAAATGAAGGAAGCCAGGAAGTAGAGCTGAGGCAGGAGAAAATTCTAGGCATGTGGGACCACCAGTGAAAATGCCTGAGTCAAAATACGGAGTGTCCTGTGTAAGGAACATCAAGTTTCATTAGATCTCATAGTAGGTGGAGAGATGTGAGGTCTAAGAAGCCTGGAAAGGTAAGATGAGGCCAGGGCTTTAAAATCCAAAGAGGGGATTTAATTTTTGATGCTGTAGATACTAGGGATCTCCTAGAATTTATTTCATAGGGAGATGACTTAGACAGATCTATGATTTAGGAAAATCAATTTGAAACTGAGTAAAGGATTCGACTATGATGGGGAAAGAGACAGGCAGGGATACCAACCAGCAGGCTATTGCAATAGTCCAAGTATGAGGGAATGAGGGACTGCACCAGGATACTGGCAGTGTCAGAGGAGAGCTATATATGAGAGATGTAATAAAGGCAACTGATTGGATATGGAGAAAAAGAGAGAAAGTGAGAAATTGAAAATGACACCTAAGTTACAAGTCTGAGTGACAGGGAGGATGGGGGTACCCTCGTCAGTAATAGGAAAATTACAAAGTGGGGTGGGTGGTGGGGACTGGAAGAAAGATAAGTTCAGTTTTGGACATGTTGAATTTAAGAATAGTTTGAAATACCCAATAGACATTTGGAGATGCAAGACAATAAGTCAGAAGAAATGGCAAAGTAGATATGAGAATTATTGGCATAGAGATTTTTGTCTTTATATGTTCACATAACTAGAGCTGGAAAGGGTTCAAAGGGCATGTATTCCAAATGGCAGTACAGTGAATAGAGCATTGGACCTAGAGTCAGGAAGACATGAGTTCAAATCTGGGCTCAGACCCTAGCTTTGGGACCTGGGCATGTTTCTTAACCTCTCTCCACCTCAGTTTCTTCAATTATAAAATGGGAACAATAATAGCATCTACCTGATAGGGTTACTGTGAGGATTGAATAAGATAATATTTATAAAAGTGCTTAGCATCATGTCTGGCACATGATAGTTGCTTGATAAATGCATGTTTTCTACCTTTATCATTATAGCAATGATTGATTGAACTTAAGCAAGAAATATACACACACATGTGTTTACATACACATAATGTTGCTTGTCCCTTGTTTTCTAAGAGGACCATGACATCAGGAAAGTGATACAAGTGACTGGATTTAAGTTAAGGAGGGCTGTGAAAAGTCACCAGCCTCCCTCTTTCCTCCAAAGCCATCTGGGTTCAGTGGCAAGATACAGATCAGGATAAGTAGAGATGGTCCCAGATGCAGTAGGAGAACTTTTAAAATTAAGGTCTTTCCCAAGTCTGTTTGATTGAGGCAACACCCATTCAGTGATTAAGGCTAGGTAAGAAATGAGGCAAAGAATGTCCTCTTTTACCTAGCCAAAAAAAAAAAAATCAAACAATCAATCAATCTGGGAAGGGAAGGCCCTCACAGTTGCCGAATGTGTGCATGTATGTGTAAACATGTATGTGTGTATGTACCCAGCTATACATGTATATATGTGTGTGTGTGTATACACACACACATGTGTATACATGCCTATATGTGTATGCATGCGTATATTTATGAGTGTGTGTGTGAGTGTAGATAACATTGCTCCTTCCACATACCATGTTAAATCATTATAAACTTCTAACTAGGTCAGGTTGTAGTAACTATATATAATTTTCTCATTTTTATTCATTTTCTGGCTTTATAATATTTTTATTTTTTATCTTTAATAGGTTGATGATCAATAGCCAGTATGATGGTGACTAGCATTTATATAGTATTCTAAGTTTTGTAAAGCACTTTACACATGTATATTAATTCTGTTGACCCCCAAATAACCCTGTGAGATAAGTTCTATTATTTTCCCTACTTTATATATGAGGAAACTAAGGGTGGCAAACCTGGAGACCAAGGGGAATACCCTCAGTTGGAGAATAACTAAACAAGTTATGACACATAAATGTAATGGAATACTAGTGTGCTATAAGAAATTAATGAAAATTATGGTTTCAGAGAAACCTGGGAAGACCTGCATTAACTGATACAGAGTTAAGTAAGCAGAAACAGAAAAATCAACTATACAGTAGCAACAACCATGTAAACATTAGCACACGAGTGATTTTAAGACCTCTGATAAATACAATGGACAGTAATTATTCCAAGATATTAATGATGAAGAATGCTGTCAACCTTCTGAAATAGATGCTATATACTCACTATGCAAAATAAGATACATATTTTTGGAGATGACCAGGAGAGAAATTTGTTTCACTTGACTATACGTATTTGTTACATGAGTTTTGTTTTTCTTTTCTTTTTTCCACTAGTGACAGATGGGAGATGAAAGAAGAGTGAATTAATGTTTGTTCATTGAGGGAAAAAAATACAGAAAATTTAATTTTAAAAAATTGAGCCTGAGAAAAGTTAAATGATTTTCCTGGATCATACAGATAGTATAAGATGTAGTGTTCAACCCTAAGTTTACTTACTGTAAGTACCTTGCTCGATCAACTACCATGTTGCTTTCCTTTTGTTTCCATAGGTACACAATGGGCAGTTGTTTTACTCACCAGGAAAGGAATCAAGAAAGTACAAGAGAAGAGAGAGAGAGACAGAAACAGAAACAGAGATGGAGACAGAGACAGAGACATAGATAGAGCGCATTCAGAAAACCTGTGCCTTTTTGCTTCATTTGTGATATGTCAGGTCTCTTAAATTTCTCCTTGATACAATCCATGTTTTCTCTTAGCTTATTGATGTTGATAAATCATACTTTTTCTGTTATCCAAGCTCCATGTTAGATTGTAGAGCTAATGGAGAAATTGAATCCCTTTCTAAGGTACAAGTCACTTTCAAATCAAGAGGCCCCGTTCTGGTAACATGAAAAAGCTTCCCCCTCAGTTGGGAATACAGCAGGACACATTTTCCTAAGATCTATTATTCTGTTATTTTGAAAGTCTATCAATGGAACATGGGCTCAAAGACTTTCACACTACATAAATACAGAGCAACTAGCTTAGATGAGATAGGCAACCATAGTCTCAGAATGCTTAAGCATTTAATACAAGTACTTTATTTGAAAAGTCATAGTCCCATTCACAAAGATTTTTGTGGCAGAGCTTGAATAGCATTTACATCACAGGTGTTCCTATCATATAACCTCCACCTTACATTAGCCTAGATGTTATAGTCTAAAAAAGGGCTTTCAAAGACATTATTTAATCTGATCCTCTTTCGCTTATAAAAGCTATTGAAGTACTATATCATTTTTTAAAATCTGTTCTTACCACCAAACAAATCAACAAAAGTTCCATAAATGTCACATAACAATTTTATAATAAACTTAACATATGTATATTTTTAATATTCTCTCTGTCCATGCCACCTTCTCCAATTTTCCATAATAGCATACCCTCCTATCCATTTATTTTTACTCTCTAGCACATTGTAATAGGATTAAAACTTTTGCTGTCCAGATAATCTTTGTTCTTCATTTTTCCCCTTTAATTGGAAGATCTCATAAATGTCAAGTTTTGGAACTAGTCATTGTATCTAAGACCAGTCTCTGTTTAGCATTTTAAGCCCTTCACAATCATACTTCACTCTTGTTACACCAGGCTTGCTGTACCTTACTCATTCTACTCTCCAGGCTTGTTATGCCTTTCTCACTTTCATTCACTCTTAAGTGCCAGCCAAACTAACCTAATTACTCTTCCTTACAGACCATCTCACACCTCTCTGCCCTTGAACAGACTGTCTCCCCTTTTGAAAAACAATTTGGAATAATACAAAAAGGTTGTTAAATAATGTCCTTCAATCCAGAAACTTGATTTAGAGATTAATACCCCCAAGAAAGACAATAATAGGGTTAAAAATGTTTTCATATGTACTAAAATATTTACAGTTGAATTATCCTTAGTAGTAAAGGATTGGAAACAAATGATGTGTCCCATGATTGACAAATGCCTAAACAAAGTCTTGCAAATGAACATTTTGGAATATTATTGTACAACAAGGAATGATTATGAAGACTGAAATCACAGCTCTTTAAAAGTATTCCAAGATGAGAAGATAGGGGCTCAGAGAATTTAAAGGACTAGAAAAAGGTACCATAGCCAGTAGGTAATGATGTCAAAAATTTCCTAGGTTTTCTGCCTCCTACCCTGATTCTCTTTCTATTATGATGTCTTTGAATAATTGCTAAAGTAGAGTGTTGGTGAATCTTAATCATTAAATCTATGAACACTTAATCTAGATAAAACTACTGGTGTTATCTCTTCTAATTCCATCAATTTCCCCAACATTCAAAATGGTTAGCTACTTACTGTCTTGGAGACATATTACTAAGCTTATATGTTCCCTTTTATGCACAGTAATTTTTTTGGAATTTTAAGCCTTCTGGGGTCAGGAACTGTGCCTAACTTACTTAGCACAGAACCTGGTACTGTGCCAGATGTGTGAGTTTAATATACACTTTTCAGTGGTACCTAATACAGAAAGAAAAATGTACTAGACATAGATCCAGGTGAATTCCTGAAATGGCATTTCTCTCTCTGCAGATTTTCCCCACCTTTGCTCTCACTGATTTTTTTTTCCATTTTTTTTTCATTTTTTTTCCTCTCTCACATGGGGGAAAAAGTGAGTAATTGAAATCATGTGATATATAGCTACAACATTTCATTCCTCATATTTCTGCACAACTTAAAGAAAGCACAGTGCCTATGTAGATATATTGGATGGACACAGACCATAATCAAGGAACTGACATACTTCTAGAGATGGTAGGTTCACCCTCCCTGAAATCCTTAGGCAGAGGCTGGATAATCAATTAGGGATGTTGTAGTGGGGATTGTTCTTCAGGGATGGGATGACCTAGATGTTCTCTGAGGTCCCCCCCATAAAACAAAAACAAAAACTCTGAGCATCTGTGAATTTTTGAAGGAATAAATTTAAAGTGACTTATTTAAAACTAATAAAAGAAACAAGAGGAAAGTTCTCAACTTCAAAATGATCTCTCATGCCCTAGACTACTCAAGAAGCCAGAATTTCAATAGCAGGTGAATTTGGCACCCTGGTAGGGTTAAGAAAGATGAAGTAAATAAATGTAGTGTAATTTATGTCAGAACTAAAGCTTCCGGGCAGCTAGGTGGCGTAGTGGATAGAGCACTGGCCCTGCAGTCAGGAGGACCCAAGTTCAAATCTGGCCTCAGACCAAAACACTTGATACTTGCTAGCTGTGTGACCCTGGGCAAGTCACTTAACCCAATTGCCAAAAACAAAACAAAACAAAAAAAAAACTAAAGCTTCTATCCATCTGGAGTGAAATTTCTTCAGATAATATTTAAATGTGAAAATGTAAAAGGTCAGACCTTGAAATTATTCTAAATTGGGGTGAAAAGTTAGGGTTCACTTAAATTGTCATAAGTTTTACTTACTTTTGTGTGTTCTCTTTTGTTAGAATATTATTTTGGATAATAGAAGGGAGGATTGGTTCTGTAGGACTGAGAAGAAGAGAGAAATGTCAAGCTTGGACTACCAATGAGTAGATGACAATGAGTTAAAGTCTAGGGAGGCTTTAACTAAAAGAGACATGGGGGCGTGGACATACTACAAATTCAATGAGCCAGCAAAGCTATCAGAAGCCACAAAAAATCTAATTTACTCTACAGTTGATTAAGAAAGGCATAGCTTCCAAGGAAAAGGAAAAGATATGCCTTCAGTACTCTGCCCTGGTCCAACCACATTTGGAATATTGCATTCAGCTTTGGGCAACATATTTTAGGAAGAACATTAGTAAGCTGAAGATTATGCAAAGAACAGCAACCAGGATGATGAAAGATCTGGGGCCTATACTCTATAAGTATCAATTAAAGGAGCTAAACATTAAAGACTTTCAGCATGCAGAAGAGAAAGAAGGTGAGACGTTCTCTTGAGGTGTTTCAAAAGTTTTTGTGTGGAAGGTGGATTTGACTTGTTCTTTCTGTCCATAGAAGATAGAAGTAGGAGAAATGGGTAGAAGATAAAAGTAATCAAAAATAGGCTTTATATCAGGAAAAGCTTTCCTAAAATTTAAGGCTATCCATTTATTTAGTGGGTTTCCAAGGAAAGTTGTTGATTTCCCCTCATTGTAGGTATGATATGTTAGAATATGGATTCCTTCTCAGGTATAGATTTGACTAAACAGCTACTGAGGACTCTTCCAACTCTAAAAATCAAAGGATATTTTGTTAAGCATTCTAAAACTCAGTTTCCTCATCTGTAGAGTGGGAACACTAATGCTGGCACTACCCACATCTGAGTGTTATTATGAGAGAATTGCCAACTATAAAGCTCTATATAAATGTGAATTTAGGGATAGGACCTGACCTTTGATTTCATTAGTATAAGGAATTACTGAATTGGGAAATTCCCTCTAGCAATGCAGGTCAACACCTTCTCACCGAGAAGCTGAATGATTTGCCCAGTGTCATCCAGCTGGTGAATGCGAGAGGTAGGACCCAAACCCAAGTCTTTGGGACTCCAAGGCCAGTTGTCCCTTCACTACACAGAAGGAGGAACCAGTTTGGCACATAATTAGGAAATATTTAATAAAATATATAAAAATACAATAAAACCTAATGTTAATGTAGAGTTTTTTAAGTAATATGTGGCCCACAGGGATTCTTATGTATGGTTTAGTAACCCCTGTTTCTGCCTTGATTTGATACCTCAGCATTCCAACATGCTGTCTCCAAAAACAAATATAAACCATTCTTTTGCTATGCCGCTATTATCAGTATTTTAGTAATAGCATTATTGCAATTACAAAGCTAGAGAATCAGCACTCAATCAAAAACCTCAATTAAGTAGTTCCCTTTAAGGCTATTGGCTCCTTCTAACTTTCCTTTTTCAGGGATTAGGTCCCATGATTCTAAGGCCCTAAAGATATCCTTTGGTTTCCAAGATTTGGGGCAATAGCTGAGGGAGTAGAGTATTCTGTCAACATTATGATTTGCTGAGAAAGTTTAATGTTCAGAGCTCTCCAGCAGCAATTTCTTAGATTAAAAAAAAATTAATCAGCCTTATACTCTGTCCTCTTGTTAATCACCTCTGTTTGCCATGTTTGTTGCATATTGTAGCGTGGCCACTTAGAGAGATTTATTTCATTAGTCTTTCCACAATGCTAAAGAAATAAAAAATCTCATTTAACAATGCATTGTAAAAATAAACAGGCATTTTATTACAATGAAAAAATCAATGGATTGGCCTTAAAGACAGGTTTATTGTAGGGGAGATCAAAGGAGGGAGACATCACCATTGTGGTTCTGTCACTTTGAAGTTTAAGCTATCAAGTTGATGACCAGACTCAGCCAAAAAATGAAAATACAAAAAAAAAATCACTCAAATAATCAGCACATATCACAGATGGGGAAGAATGTTAAGGTCTCCCTTTTTTTGCAGTAGCAAACAATCATAAAAGGAAAGAGTTAAATGTATAGTTATGGATGATATAGATACAGATACAGAGATAGAAACAGAGATTAAGATGGGTAGATTAGATATATAGACATAAATATAGATTTTGTGTATAGGTAGAGATAGACAAATATAAAGATTATCCTTAAATATGCACATGTACACAAATAACTATATCTGTGTACAGGTAATTATATAATCGGAGGCAGCTAGCTGACTCAGAAGTTAGCACACTAGTCCTGGAGTCAGGAAGACCTGAGCTCAAATCTGGCCTCAGACACTCACTACCTGTGTGACCCTGGACAAATCATTTAACCTCTGTTTGCCTTAATCCACTGGAGAAGGAAATGACAAATCACTCCAGTATCTTTGCTAAGCAAACCCCATAAAGGGTCATGAAGTACCAGATATGACTGAATAAGTGACTGAACAACAACAGTCATATTGTTTTTCATTAAAGCAAAATGAAATTAAAAGGTACATTATGAAAAATGATTCAATATATGATTCATTTGCAGAGATTGAGTTAAGTAGTTATTGATATAATTTAGAAACTTCTAAAATCATTCATTGTCAAACATACATAGCAATAATTTGAGAAAATGGTAGAAACTCAAGCAGCAGGAAAAAAATCATTGCTAAAGTTCAACTAAAGCCATAAAATACTAAGGACAAACATTCAACCCGTATACTGAAAGTTCATAATCTTAAAAAATAAAACTTTTAAGTATCCTTTAACAAATACATATTGGACAAATCCATATTTTACATATATAATGACATGATTTTTAAAAAAAACAGTAGAAGTAAATAATGCAGAAAATAGAGGATCCCTTCCAACATGTCTTTCCAGTTAGTCTACAGACCAGGAGCACAGAAAACTTTTATTTTACTTTATTCAGGAAATAAACACAAAAGAGGAATATACAGGTTGCAAAGTGTGAGTACCACTAGATCCAAAATGGAGGCAGAATCTGATTTGTCCTTCCCCTGATTGTACGAAGGGAGTTTACCTTTCCCCCAGCTTCTCTTCCCCAATGTAGATCCTTTGACCTTCATCCTTTCCCCTATGTAGGTCCTTTGTCCCACTATTACCACCCCATTCCCGAGCCCCTAGTACTCCTTGGTCTGCCCAGCTCTTCTGTACCTCTGACCTAAAGATTTTTGATTACCAGGAGACATAAGTTTGGAGACTGAGAGAAAATGGCAGGAAATTGCAAGTGCAGGGCTACTCATTGTCTTTCATTTGATCCATCCTTCAGAGCAATTCAAAACAGCATTTATTAATAAAACAAACAAGGAGCATCTGTTTGGTATATATATCCAGTACCTAGAAGAAAAGTACTAAAAATGAAATAATTCCTACTTGCAAGAAGGGGCTAATATTTTAATGGGGTTGAGAATAAATACACAAACAGAATAATATGTAGCTTAAATATAAAGCGAATGCATATAAATATGTACAAAGTAGTAATTCAAGGTGGTTTAGAAGAGAGGACATGAGCATTATGGGAGAACTAGGAAAGGTTTCATGCAAGTGTTGCTTGAAATGCATCTTTCAAGAAAAAGGGACTCAGGAGTTCAGGTAATGAGCAAGTACATGATAGGCATATGGGATGGCCAGTGCAAAGATTTCTGAAACTGTTATGGTTGCACCAACTGCATTGATCTTTCTGTCTTCTTTGTCCCCTTACCACATTGTAAATAAGATTAGACAGAGAGGGAGGGGATGGGAAGGGAGGAAAGGAGGGAAAAAGAGAGGACGGGGGGAAGAGGAGAGAGAGATGGAAAAGACCTCAGAAGTCATCTAGTCTAAACTTCTCATTTTACAGATGAGGATATCAAAGCACAGAGGGGTTAAGTGATCTTTTCAAAGTTGCATACCTTTTACAGTATGTGAAAAAGCCAGAATTCAAATCTACATTGTCTAACTTGAAAGCCAACACTCTTTTCATTATGGCATACTGTCTGCTATGGCAATTATGTCATCCTGCTTCCAATTATTAGTTATCCATTTTGTATCCCTTTTCCCTTACCCTACCCCACAACAAATGATAGATTGATTGTAAGCTCCCTGAGGACAGGAACTATTTGATTCTTTTGTTTGTATTCACTGTCAGTCCATACCTCAAGAATTGTGCACTTACTATGTCCTGCAGGAAGGAAACAGCATAGTATAATTCAGCATTCCCATTTAGTGGTACATAATGATGGTCCAAGTTTCCCTCTAAAAATTCCTTAATGGCACCTTAAGTAGGACATAGTGGTAAATAATACTATAAGCAGTATATGAAATTACAAGTTTCATAATACTTTGAGGTTGATGTTGTTGTTATTGTTGTTGCTGCGGCTGCTTTTGCTATTGAAAGTAGTTGGGTACCACTCTCATAGTGGAAGCATCTATTGATACTGAGAATCAGATTAGTTTCAAATCCTGGCTCTGCCATTTGGGCAAATAACATCATTTCTCTAGAACTTCTATCTTATCTGTACAGCTCTCACATCTGTCCCTTCCTTTTCTACCCCAGGTCAAGCCATGATCAACTCTCCCCAGACTATTAGTAGCTTCTTAATTGGTCTCCTTGGTTCCAGGCTCTTTCCACTTCATTCCCTGTCAAACTGATATCCCTAAAAAAGATCTAATATTGTCAAACCCCTACTAAAAGAGCTTCACCTATTGCCCCTGGGATCAAATATGAAATTCTCAGCCTTGCATTTAAATCCATTTATAATTTGGGTTCATCCTCCCTTTTGGCTCCTATTTCATTTTCCTCCCCTTCATGCGCTCTCTGCTAGTCAAACTTTCCTGCTAGTAGTATCCACAAAGAGCATTCTGTGTTGTACCTCTCTATCTTTGTGTAAGTGGTTCTCTGGGTCTGGATTACACTCCTTCCTCACCCCAATCTTTTAGAATCACTATCTTCCTTCAAAGTTCACTTCAGGTGACACCTATTCCATAAGATCTTTTCTATTTTATTTCCCAAGTTATTAGCACTCTCTTCATTTTAAAAAAAAAGTGCTTATGACTTTGTACAAAGCAACATACTAAACGTACAAAGGCAAAAATGCAAAAATGAGTCTATGCCTTCAAAGAATTTATATTTTACTAGGAGTGTGGTGTGATAAAACACGTTCAAAAGTATTTAAACCTAAAGCATATCTATTATATGTGTGTAATATACATATGCCCAGTTTTTTTCAATGAACATTACAGGTGCATTTGCCAAGCATTTGAAGTTTTTCCAAAGGTTCTCTTTTGGGGGCAATTAAATTCCCACATGAAGCCTGTGAATGACAATCCCTTTCTTAGTGCTTTCTCTGTCACTGAGAGCTTTATTTTAACTGATAGGTACTGGTCAGGACCATGTATGACCCAATCTGTTTCTCAAAACCCTAATTGAATGTTATCTTTTAGATCATAATAGTAACAAAACTCACTCATACATTGCTTTTCAGTTTATCAAGAACATTGCTTACAATGAACCGGTGAGGTAAGTAGGAAAATGATGTTTTCGCTCTTTGATCCACAGGTAAACTGACACTCAGAGAACTGAAATTCCTTGACCAGGATGGAATTTGATCAAGAACTCAGGTTACCAGAGAACTTTGAACTATATTCCACATAGGCTCCTATTTTATCCCCAAATGGATCCCTTGTCAATAATAAATAATTGAAATAATGAAAAAACCAGATCCATCATTTTTCCAGCAGAACAATCCAGCACTAACACATCTTAATAGAATGCAGCAAGGTAATTTATGTTATCAGCTGGAAATCTGCCAGATATATAAGTGATATGAAGAAACAAGCCAGCGGAATAAATGACTCCTCAGTGCACCCTTCCTGCAGCATGTTAACCAGGAAGAAAATATCTAGGGCAGATTTTCAACTTTAGTAATCATTAATGCTGTAGAAGTTGGCCTGCACTCTAGTCTTGATTAGTTATTGTGTGACCTCAGGGAAATCATTTTCTTATCTAGGATTCTTCAATCTCAATGAGGATGAAATACATGCTATAAATATTTCTGTACAAATAGTCCTTTTTCTGTATCATTTGGCCATGGTGAAATTTTATATAATAATATAATAATAGCTAGCATATAAATTCTAAAATTGTATAATTTTAGAATTACATGCCTTATACAATGTAATCATTATAATGGATATGTAATTATTTATAAATACCTCATTTTACAAATATTATCTCATTTGATTCTCCCAACAACTCTAAGAGGTAAATAGTATTATTATTCCCACTTTGCACATGGGCAAACTGAAGCAGACAGGGGATAAGTGTTTCACCCAGGGTCACATAAGTTAGTAAGTGTTTGAGACTGGATTTGATTTTTAAATAATATTTTATTTTCCCCTAATTACAGGTAAAGACACTTTCTAACATTAATTTTTTTTAATTTGAGTTTCAAATTCCCTTCCTCCCTCCTTCACCTCCCCTATCCCTAGGATGGTAATCAATTTGATATAAGTTCAATCATGTAAAACATATTTACATAATAGTCATATTGTGGAAGAAGAAACAGAAGAAAAGTGAAAAAAGTAAAAAATAGCATGCTTCAAACTGCATTCAGATGCCATCAGTTCTTTCTTTGGATGTGGATAGCATTTTTCATCATGAGTCCTTTGGCATCATTTTGGATCACTGTATTGCTAATTAGCTAAGTCATTCAGAGTTGATCATCTTACAATATTATTCTTGTGTGCAATGTTTTCCTCGTTATGATCACTTTACTTTGCATCAGTTCATGTAAGTCTTTCCAGGTTTTTATGAAATCAGACTGCTCATAGCACAGCAGTATTCCATTACTACCATATGCCACAACTTGGTTAGCCATTCCCCAATTGATGGGGATCTTCTGAATTTCCAATTTTTTTTGCCACCACAAAAAGAGCTGCTATAGATATTTTTGTACAAATAGGTCCTTTTCCCTTTTAAAAGAAAAAAAATCTCTTTGGGATACAAAGTTAGTAGTGGTATTACTAGGTCAAAGAATATGTACAATTTTATAGCCCTTTGAACATAGTTCCAAATTGCTCTCCAGTTGGATTAACTCGCAATTTCAGCACAGTGCATTAGTGTCCCAATTTTCCCACATCCCTGCCAATGTTTGTCATTTTCCATTCTATCCAATTAATCAATCTGATAGGTGTGAGGTGGTACATCAGAGCTGTTTTATTTTACATTTCTACAATCAGTTGTGATTTAGAATATTTTTAATATGACTGCATATAGCTTTGATTTCTTCATCTGAAAACTACCTGTTCATATCCTTTGACCATTTTTCAATTGGGGAATGACTTATATTCTTATAAATTTGACTGAGTTCTCTATATATTTGAGGAATGAGGCCTTTATCAGAGAATCATGCTATGAAAATTGTTTCCCAGCTTTCTGTTTTCCTTCTAATCTTGGTTGCATTGGTTTTGTTTGTGCAAAAATATTTTTATTTAATATAATCAAAATTGTTCATCTTATATCTCATAATGCTCTCTATTTCTTGTTTAGTCAAAATTCTTCCCTTCTCCATACATCTTACAAATAAACTATTCCTTGTTCTCCTAATTGGCTTATGGTATCACCCTTTATGTCTAAATCATGTACTCATTTTAACCTTATCTTAGCAAACAGTGTAAGATGTTGGTCTATACCTAGTTTCTGCCATACTGTTTTCCAGTTTCCCAAGCACTTTTTGTCAAATAGTGAGCTCTTATCCCAGAATCTGGGGTCTTTAGGTTTATCAAACACTAGATTGATATGGTAATTTTCTACTGTGTCTTGTGTACCTAATCTATTTCACTGATCCACTACACCATTTCTTGGTCAATACCAGATATTTTGATGATTACTGCTTTTTAATAGTTTGATATTTGGTACACTGAGGCTAGATTTGAACTCAAATCTTCCTGACTCCATTACCAGTGCTCTGCACCACCTCAAATACTCAAATGTATCTGTGACTTCATCAATTAGGACATTCTCTCCAATCATGCAGATTGGAACTCATCCATGCCTACCTATCCAGTGCAAATATTTTCTGTTGTTCCATAAGATTGCCACAACTTAATGAGGGCCTTCCTCACTTTCTCTTGGGCATCACAAAGAAACCAATGAGGCACTAAGCCTGTCCCTAGCTGTGTCACTAGCATATCTTCTTTTTAGATCATTCATCTCACTGATGATATTTTTTCCTCACCATCTTCAATTTTCCTTATTTGTTAGATATTATAGCCTGTTCAAACCTACCATGTGCCTCTCCATTGCCCTCTGGGTGATTCTAATTTTCTATTCTTCAGAGACTGTTGTATTCCATTGCTAGCAGCCATATAGAAACTCTAGTAGAATGTTGGCATTAAAGATATTTTTTCTAGAAGAAGTTTGGGGTTGTTAAAGGAGTTTTCCAATTTGCTGAAGGTAACCCATCCCTCTCTCATCCTCCTGCTTAAATCTGGATTCAGCTTCTGAACCTATTTGTATTTTGTCATAGAAATATATGCTGATGGATAAGCTCTGTATGTTGGCCATCTGATTACATGTCATAAAGTGGGCAGTAGATGTTCTTCATACACTCCTTTTTTTTTCTCCTAGATAGGTGATTAAGCCAAATTCTTAGTTATGGTTACAGATCTCTTTCAGGGCTCTCTGAAATGTTCTGGATCTTGATGCAAACAACACAATGTCATTCATAAACCAGAGTGTCCATAAGAAATCTCTCTTAAATGTAAATGGAGTAAAATACTTGGGTGGGAGGGTAATTCAATTTAATAAACATTTATGAAGTACCTACTACATACAACTCACAGCCAGACTTTTGAGGGAAGCCAATGAAGAAATAAAAAGCTTGGTTGTACAGTACTGCATACTCAGGATACAAATATAAAATTAAATAGTCCTTTCCCTCAAAGAGTTTACATCTTACTTGAAAGGAGATTTCAATATGCACACATTAAATATACATATATATGCATATATGTATGTGTGTGTGTGTGTGTGTATGATTTCAAAATAAATTTTGAAGTGGGGGGCACCAAACAAAATGTTTAAGCATATCAGAGATTCTAAGAGGTGTAGGTAAGGAATTAATATTTTCCAGATATTGTGGACCACCTTGCAAAGGTGAGGACACAATAAAAGTTATATTCTATACCAGGAACAAATAATAGGATAGCTTGGCTGGATCAAGTATGTGGGTAGGAATAATAAATGAAATGAAATAGAGAATAGAAATGTAGGTGGGAGGCAAACTGTGGAGGCCCTAAAATGCCAGGATGAAGATTTGATATTTTATCCCAAATATGGAAGAAGCCTTTAAAGATTTTTGAGCTAAGAATAGCATAGACACATGTTTTAGGAGGAAAAAGTAGAAAATGATTTACAAATACAAGGCATTATCATTACTTTAATTATTCACTTAATGCATATATCCTAGTTATTTGCTTCTACATATACTAGTGCCATGTCTACCTTTATTCCCAAAATGCGTATCTCAGGTTAATTCTTAGACAGCATGTAGATTCTAGTGTTAAATGCAGATTCCATAATCTGAAAAGGAGTTTGTAAGAAAAAGAGATAGTACAAGAATATTCCTCAGAGATTTAAGATCTCATTTGAGGAAGGACTATGAATAAGAAATTTCTCTAACATATTTTAAGGTATGAAATGAAGCAGAGAAAGCTTGTTTTCATCTGATTAAATCAAAAAGAAATTACTCATCCTTGTGAATGCAAATACATGCTTTCCAAATGGTGTGGTCATAACATGGTAATTAGATGACAGACTGTCAGCCAGATCCTTCCATTTTTATAAATAAAATAATCACAACTGACCATTGTTGATAATTACAGTGAGAAAAGTTCCCATTATTTTTGCATGAATATACATACTCTCTTCTTTCCAGTCAATTCTGTTCCATTCCTTCTTTTTGCTTATCCAAATGTTCTCAACAGTATTTTTGATGAAGTCTCTATGTTGTACCATTTTTTCATATGCCATTTTTGTGAGTAACATTTGTGTAACAATAGGAACATGCCTTCTTATACAAAGCCTCTGCCCTACAAATAACTTTCTCAAGCTAAATATACTTGTTAGGTCAAATCCACTCAAAACGGTAGCTCAGAAGACCACACCGATATGTTTATTTTTTATTTTGTCAACCACAGGATATAATTAGTTCAAAGCAATGACATTTTACTAAATGGCAGTTTAAAACATTTTCACTATAATATCTCCCCCATAAATATAAGGAAAATTTTCCAAGGGATAAACACACCCTCAAGGGGAATAGTGAACATGCACAGGAATAACATATGAGAGAGCACCCATGTGGGGTAACACATAGGGAGGTGAGACAGAACTCCAATGATGCAGTACCACTTACCACTTCGGTGAAGTTATCATGTTGCTTCCCACTGGAAATACTTTTCTGTTGTTAAAAATGATCTGCTGACTCAACTGTTTTATATTAATATATGGGGCGGAACCAGATGTCATGATAACAACTGCTTGAAATGTAGTCTCTAATAAATCTTTGTCCTTGCATTTATTAGAGTTTCTGGGTTCACCTACTCGGGAACACCTAAGATATTTCAGCCCCACTCTACTGGAGGTGGATAGCATTTTTTGTCAGAAATCCTCCTGGATTGCCTTTGATTACTATATTGCTGAGAATAGCTAAACAAATCACAGTTGATCATTATGCAATATTACTATTACTGTGAATAATGTTCTCCTGGTCCTGCTCACTTCACTTTGTATCAGTCATATAATTCTTCCCAGATTTTTCTGAAAGCAACTGGCTCATCATTTCTTATAACACAACAGTATTTCATTACAATCATATACTACAACTTGTTTAGCATTCCCCAACTGATGGGCATCCCCTCAATTTCCAGTTCTTTGCCACCACAAAAAGTGGCTACATAGTTTTGTACAAATAAGTTATTTTCCTTTTTCTTTTATCTCTTTGGGATACAGATCTAGTAGTGGTATTACTGGATCAAAGGGTATACACAGTTTTGTAGCCCTTTAGACATAGTTCCTAATTGCTGTCCAGAATGGTTGCATCAGTTCATAACTCCAAAAGTACATTAGTGTCCCTACTTTTCCACATCCCCTTGAACATTTGTCATTTTCCTTTTCTGTCAAATTAGTCAATATTATTGATGTGACTGGCATCTCAGGGTTATTTTAATTTGCATTTCTATAATCAGTAGTAATTTAGAACATTTTTCCTATAAGTATATATAGCTTTGATTTCTTTTTCTAAAAACTGTCTGTTCATAACCTTTGACTATCTATCAATTAGGGAATGATGTGTATTCTTATAAATTTGACTCAGTTGTCTATATATTTGAGAAATGAGGCATTTATCAGAGAAACTTACTGTAAAAACTACTGTAAAAAAAGATTTCTTCTTTCCTTCTAATCTTGGTTGCATTGGTTTTGTTTGTGTAAAACCTTTTTATTTTAATGTAATCAAAAATAGCCATTCTATATCCTGTAATGTTCTCCATCTCTTATTTGGTCATAAATTCTTTACTTCTCCATAGAGCTGATGGACAAAATTATCCATGCTTCTCTAATTTGCTTATGATATTGCCCTTTATCTTTACATCAAGAATTCATTTTGACCTTATCTCAGTATATAGTGTGAGATGCAGATCAATACCCAGTTTCTGTCTAACTGCTTTCCAGTTTTCCCTGCATTTTTTTGTCAAATAATGAATTCTTTTCCCAAAAGCTTAGGCCTTTGGGTTTATAAAACACCAGATTACTATGGTCATTTACTACTGTGCATCAAATATCTCATCTATTCTACTGATCTACCAGTCTAAGCTAGTATCACATTGTTTTGATGATTATCGTTTTGTAATATAGTATGAGATCCAGCATGCTAGCTACCTTTTGTCACATTTTTTTCACTGATTCTCTTGATATTCTTGATCTTGTGCTCTTCCAAGTAAATTTTGTTTTTTCTACCCCTATAATTTTTTTGGTATAGCACTGCATAAGTAAATTAATTTTGGTTGATTTGTCACTTTTATTATATTGGCTAGGTTTACCCATGAGCAATTGATATTTTTTCAGTTGTTTAGATCTGACTTTGTGTGAAAAGTGTTTTGTAACTGTGTTCATGTAATTCCTGGGTTTGTCTTGGAAGATAGGCTCCCAAGTATTTTATGTTGTCTGCAATTATTTTAAATGGAATTTCTCTTTCTATCTCTTCCTGTTAGACTTTATTGGCAACATATAGAAATGCCAATGATTTATGTGGGTTTATTTTAAATCCTACAACTTTGCTAAAGTTGTTAATGATTTCAACTAGTATTTTCTAGTTAATTTTCTAGGATTCTCTAAGTATACCATCATATCATCTCCAAAGAGTGACAGTTTTGTTTACCCATTGCCTAATTTTATTCTTTCAATTACTTTTCTTATCTTATTGCTATAACCCACATTTCTAGTATAATATTAAATAATAGTAGTGAAAATGGGTGTCTTTGCTTCACCTTTGATCTTATTAGGAAGGCTTCCAGCTTATCTCCATTACAGATAATGCTTGCTGATGGTTTTAGATATTGTTATTGAATCATTTCAGTTGTGTCCGACTTCACGTCCCCATTTGGGATTTTCTTGTAAAGATACTGGAGTGGTTCGCCATTTCCTTTTCCAGCTCGTTTTATAGATGAGGGAACTGAGGCATACAGGGTTGGGTGAGTTACCCAGAGTCACCCAGCTATAAGTGCCTGAGGCTGGATTTGAACTCAGAAGAGTTCAAATTTTCCTCACTCTAAGCCTGGCACTCTTATCTATTGTGTCACCTGTCTATACCAGATAGATAGGATTTATCATTTTATGTCTGCATATGTGGTCAGTTTTTGTATAGGTGCTATATGCAGCTAAGAAAAAGTGTGACCTATTCAAATATGATTTAAAGTAGTTAACTAATGCCAAAAACAACTGTTGTGTGCAATAAGGAAATACTAGAAAATTTCCCAATAAAAAGGAGTAAAACAAGGATGTCCTTTTCCCCTTTTAACATTTCATAAAATTCTAGAAATACTAGCAATAAACAATAGGAGGAAGAAATTAAAAACATAAAGATAGGGAAAAAAGAGAAAAATTATCTTCATTGGTCAATAATACTTAGACAATTCTAGAGAATCAGCAAAGAAACTCATTTTATAATTAATAGCTTCAGCAAGCTGAAGGCTACAAAATATATGCCCAAAATTAACAGTATTTTCAAATAATGATAACAAAATCCTGAATCAAAAATAAAGAAGGAAGCCCCATTTAAAAGAAATACAAGATCCATAAAATATCCAAGAGTAAATCTATAAAAGCTTATTCAATTTCTTTATAGATTAAATTACAAAATGTACCTTTAAATGAATAATAGAATTAATACCTGGCAAAATAATCAACCCTCCTAGTGAGAATGTTCCAATATAATAAAAATGACAAAGCTCTCAATGTTAATTTTTGGATTGAGTGCTAAACCAATCAAATCACCAAAGGGATGCCTTACACAGTTAAACAAAATAATAAAATTCTTTTGAATCAACAAAAGACTTAGTGTATCAAGGGAAATCATACGAAAAATGGAATCAGGAGAATTATTAACATTACCAGAACCAAATTATATTATAAAACAATCATCATCAAAACTACTTAGTACTATTAAATATAGAAAAGTGAATCAATGGAACTGACTAAACAAGGAAAAATCAGAAATAATAGAACTCAATAATCCACTGTTCCATAAACCTGAAAAAAAATACTAAAAGAAAAGCTTCCTATTTAATAAGATCTAGAAAAACTAGGGGAAAAAAGTATGGTAGAAGTGAGTCTGAGTTATATCTTATTCTGAAATAAATTCAAAACTGGTATATAAAATTCAAAACTGAATATTCAAACTCTCATTATGAAAATTTAAAAGACCATTTTGCCCAGACATCCTGTGGCTAGGGACACATCCAAAGAGTTCACTGGCAGAAAGAAAATCTCCCTGAACATCAAAATATTTCTAACAGCACTATTTTGTGGTAACAATGAATTGGAAATAAAGTAGCTACATATTGATTAGGGAATAGCTAAATAAATTGTGGTGGTATAAGAAATTACTTGGAAGGTGAATTTATAGTATCATAGACTTATATGAACTGGTGTGAAATGAAGTAGCCAGGGACAGGAAAACAATATACACTATGGCTATGACAATTAAAATGGAGAGAATTAAAGCCACAAAACAATCAAAACTGAAAGATGCAAAATTATACAGAATCTTGACCCCAAAGAAGAGATTTGAAAAGACTCCATTCTTTTCAAGAGGTAGGAGTCCCCAGATATGGAGCATTGAATAAGTCATATTTTTTTCAATATGATAATTAGTCTTCCTGATTTTTTTCTCTTCTTTTGTAAAAAAAAGTAAAGATGGCTTCTTTGGAATGGGGAGAGAGAGGAAAGCAAAGGAAAAATTATACAGTGAAAAAAGGACAACAATAAAGGTCACTTTTTTAAATTTAGTAGAGAAAAATTGTTCAGAAGGGGATATAAGCAAAATATAATAATTTTGTCACTACCATTTTCAATTGAAAATGTACTTTAAAATACAAAATTATGTTAACAGAAGTTAACAATTACATGTTATTCACTTTCTGTTCTTTTTGTATCAAAACCTTAATTTTTATGATTTTTAATTCATGATAAAATTAAATTACTTTTAAACATGCTAAAATGTAGATCATGTTTGAGAATACTTATTAGTTGTGTATTTATAGAGGTAGTTAAATTTATCAATGTGGGATCTCTCTCCCTCCCTCTTTCTGTCTCCTTTTTAAATGTCTTATTAGCCACAGTGGCCTCCTGCTATCATTAGCTAATCTCTATGTGCAATATACAAATAGTATGAGGTCCATCATTAACAAAAATGGATCAAATATTATTTTCTGTTTCTTATATCACCATATTATCTCACATGTCCCTTCCCTCCCCCCACCCTGAGAACCATCCCATATGACAATTTTTTTAGAGAGAAACAAAAAGCCAGCACAATTGATTGATACATTGAAAAAGTCTAAAAACACATGAAACTTATAACATCTATGAACCTCCCACCACAATGAAATGGTAAGTTGGATATGTCTCCTCATATTTCTTCATTTGAATCTCACTTGATCTTTACAATTTTGAGCTTTATTTTGATATGTTGGTGTGTCATTATTCTTTCCATTTCTATCATTTTAGTTACAATTTATATTGCTTTTTTGACTTTTCTTCACTCTGCATCAGTTTATATGAATCTCCCATGCTTCTCCATATATTCATTACACACATCATTTCTTAGAGCACAGTAGCATTCCGTTACAACTAGGTCCCACAATTTGTTTAGCCATTCCCCAATTTATGGGTGTCTACTTTGCTCCAGTTCTTAGATATCACCAAAAAAAAGTGCTGCTGTAAATATTTTGGAGTATAATGGGACTTTTTTCTTATGAATGGCTTCCTTAGGGTACAAGCCCAGTAATGGAACCTCTGGTTCCAAGGGTATGGGCATTTTATTCACTTTATTTGTATAATTCCAAATTTATTTCCAAAATGGTTCTACAACTTCACACCTGCACAGAACTTTCACCAACAATGTACTATCTTCCCATAACTCCTCCAACATTTTGACTGTTGCCATTTTTTTGTCATTTTGCAAATTTGCAGGGTATAAGGTGAAAATTCAAGGTGATTTTGATTTGCATTTCTCCTATGATCAGAGATTTGGAACATTTGTTCATGTGATTATGAATATTTTGCAGCACTTCTTTTGAGAACTATTTGTTTATATTCTTTGACCTCTTATCTATTAGGAAATGTTTATTAGCATACATCTTCATTGTTCATATGGTTGGTGGTGATTGTTGTCAACAGGAATAAAATGACATCATAATGGTGGGGTCAATGTACAGTGTGTCCAAACATGGCTAATAAGACAAATATGAGTTCAGAAGGCTCTACTACAGGTCAGGCACAAATAGCATATATGGCCATTTGGGAGGGAGATGTCTCTAATTTTGTGTATCTCGCATTTCTTTTGAGCTGCCACAATTCTACCTTGCGCATAAAACATAATGCCTTCTTTGATACAGGCATGTCATGCTGGACAGTACAATGCCAGTGTCTCTCATATCTCACAATCAATACCAAAGTTCTTCAGAGAGACCTTAAGAATGTTCTTATGTTGTCTCTATAAAATAGTCTTTTAGGTAAATACATGTTCAGCATTCGAAAAATGTGGCCAGTCCATTGGAATTATACTCTCTGCTATAGAGTTTGAATGTTTGGCTGTTCAGCTCGATAAAGGATCTCAGTGTATAGTACCTTATGTTGCCAGATGATCTTCAGAATCTTCCTGAGACAATTCAAATAGAAGCAATTCAATTTCCTGGTGTGATGCTGGTATACTGTCCAGGTTTCACAAGCATACAACAATGTAAGCACAATGGCTCTGCAGACCTTCAGTTTGGTAGTCAGTTTAATATCTCTTCTCTCCCATACATTCTTTTGAAGCCTTCCAAATGCTGAACTAGCTCTGGCAATGTATGTTTCACCTTAATTATCTATGTGTACATCCCTGGAACAACCATTTAAGACAAAGACTGAGAAATAACTCTACCAGAATCCTTTTATGAGACAAATACAATCCTAATACTTAAAGCAGGGAAAGGTAAAACAATGGACATCTACTTTATTTCCAGTTCTTTGCTACCAGAAAAGAAAAAGTGCTGCTAGAAATATATTGATGTATAGGGAACCTTTCTTTTTGCCAATTAATTCTTTTTGATATATACCTAGAAACAGAATCTCTGGGTAAAAGGGACATCTATATTAATATATTTCAAAATTGCATTCCAGAATTGTTTTACCAGTTCACAACATCAATAATAACACTTTATATGTGGCTTTCTTTCCACACCCCTCCCCTGTTGACAAATGGTTATCTTTTGTAATCTTTGCCAATTTGGTAGATATAAGGCAAAACCTTTATCAGAGAAATTTGATACATTTTCCTTGCTCACTCCCTTTCTTATCCTAAATGCATTAGTGTTGTCTGTGCAGAAGCTTTTTTAGTTTCAAGTAATAAAAGTTATCTATTTTATCTTTGGTAATTGTCCCTGTCTTCATGTTTGTTTAAGAATACGCCTCTTACCTACAATTGTGAGAAGTATATGATCTGTTTCTCTTTTAATTTTTTATAGTATGATCTTTAAAAATATTAAGATCATGTTTCCATTTGAAATGTATTATGGAATGTGATGTAAGGTGTTGGTTTAAGCCTATTTTCTGCCAGACTATTTTCTAGTTTTCTCAGCAGTTTTTACTAGGATTCCAATTAGGACTGGGTTTGAATAGGTTCAAAACTCACTGAAAACCTGCATTTGGAAGGTTTTTAGATAAATTAGAATATTATATTTCCAGCTTTTGTAAGTGTGCACATATGAGAATTTTTTTCTAGGTGACATATTATTTTTAGTAATAAAAGTTTAGTTTTTTAAATGTCTTGCTAACCTAACTGGCTATACCCTCTGTGATGTGTAAATCTAACTCTTTCCTCTGGGTATCTTCTGTACCTTATACAACCCTTGACCATTTGACATACAAATCAAGTAAAGGTACCAGATCTAATCCTGTATTAAATATGAGTGAAACTTATTTTTTCTTATTTTAAAGTTTAAAAATAAGTTTTTCTAATATTTTCCCACATCCTTATGAATTATCTTGTGTGTTCTCAGGGATATATGTCCCATACTTTCAAGATCAGTGGTCTAAAGGACTGTACACCCTGAAATTATTAGGAGCAAAGCTGACTATTGGAGGAAAATATGAGATGGATAAATTATAGGTCTCATAGTGTAATAAGGGGTAACAATTTTTACATTATGGTCTTATAACTTGCATATGTTACCATAGAGAACAAAGTTGGCCAGCTGGTAACTCATTCTTTCCCTTAGGGAAAAGGATCATGCTTATTTCCTCCCACTGGGATGGCTAGGAATTTCTTGTATACCTTTTTCTTTCCTTCTCTTTTGGGAGAATTACTGAGATATTTTCCTAGGGGTCCAGAACTAACCTCTCCTCCCCTCCCTCTAAGGACTTAATAATCCACACTAAAATTATAGTAAAAGGCTCAATAATCAATAGGTAAAAAATGAACCACAAACTCAGTTTAAATTACATTTTGGGGAAATTTCTGGAAGTATTAATAAAATCAAGTAACAGTTCATCATAGATATAGAAAACATAAGCTTCAAACTAGAACTTAACTCCCAAACTTATTGAATTCTATGAATACAAATAGCCAGAAGCTTCCTTGATTACACTATCTGGACATAATCAGTGTACACCAGAAAAATACATATTTCTGGATTTACCACAGGTGTTTTAAGTGAAGAGAAACAAAAATTTTTGAAAGAGCAGTTTAAATAATAACAAGGAAACAAAGTAATGTGAAGAGGAAGGGGAGTTGAAGTTGAGACCTTTATACACAGGTTCCTTGTGGAGGAATGGGCACTTCCTAGCAAACAAAGTCAGCATTCCTCGTCATAAAGCCAAGACTAAGATAAACCACCAGCAGACTCTATCTTTAGTCCGTAGTCCCAATTGCTCTAATGATGTTTTGGCTCTCCTAAAACCACTCCAGGCCTCGGCTCTGTTCTCCTCTTCTGCTGCACTGTCTCTCTCTCTTCCTTCAACATGTCCACCAGATCTTGTCATCCTTCCCTGCTGCCCTAGCATCACTACTGTTCTTTCTCTCCCAGGGCTACACAGAAGAACAAAAACAACAAGAATCAGAATTCTCAGTGAAGATTTAAACTACTTCCCCCAACCTCAGGGAATTTCATCTCAACTTATCCAAGCATCTGTTAAATTCTAAAGATGATTCTGAATAATGTCTCAGACAGTTTTGAGACAGACTGTAACATGGGTATCAAAGTAAATTTCAATTTAAAACATGAGAAAAATATTTGAAAACATTCTCAATTGTTGATGATGGTAGTACCCACAAGATAGAAATGAGATAACATATGTCAAGTGCTTTGCAAACCTTAAAATACTATACTAATTTAAGCTATTATTATTACCTACAATCTCCTTGGTGATAGTACATAATTCCAATATCTGAATTCATATTACATAGCTGAGTGCTAAGGGGATAGATTATTTAAACATATCCTAGCTTCTATCATTTTGTGGAATATTGACGATCTCTTCACATTGGTTGCATACCAACGTGATAATAAGTAGTTATGAGAATTGAAGTGTTTTTCAAAATAAAATACATAAGGATCCTATCTGTGGTCCACAGACCGGTGTCCTCTACAACCACCTAGCTGCCTCAGGGAATCATAGATGAAAGAAAGAAATATGGGATGGTATAGTTAAACATGACTTTCTGAAGGTAATAGGCCTGGATATGTGTAAGATGGGTAGGACTTGAATAAGAGTTGAAATAAGGAGGATCAAAAATTGAAGGAGAGTTCGAGAAAAGGGAGTAACTTAAATGTGCTCTATTTCCTTTATAAGCATTTCATTCTTCTGATTAGTTTCTTACCTCACTTTTTGAAGTGGCAAGCATGAGTGAGTAGAATATGAGGTCCCTGAGGATCCATTTCTTCTCCAGATTTTCACTTTTCTGTTGAGAGAAACACTATACTACCAGTTATTCCAGTTCACAACCATGGAATCATCCTTGATTCTTTCCTCTCTCAATTCCTATATCTAATCAGTTAGTAACTCTTGTTGATCCAACATCCATGATATCATTCACATCCATCCCCTTCTTTCCATTCCCACAGCCTCTTCCATAGTTTGGGGTCTCATCATTTCTCCCTTGTACTACTGCAATAGGCTCCTTGTTAGTCTCCATGACTTAAGGCTGTTCCATTTTCAATAAATTCTCCAAACAGCTGTCAAACCAGTGCTTCTATAATATAGATCTTATCATGTCACATGTGACACCTCCCCAACTTAGAAATTTTCAATGGCTTCTATTAGTTGCTAATATAAAATATAAAATCCTTAGCCTAGCACATAAAGCCCTTCACAATCAGGTTCCCACCAACCATTCCAGTCTTATTTCATTCCTCCCCTTCACATAGTCTTCATTTTAATTAACTATCCTAGTAACTTACTCATGTAACACGGTTCATTCTGGCCCCACTTTCTCAGGACAGGTCTGCTACTCACCCCCTCAACATTCCCAGGTACCTGAGGAGCTTGGGAGAGATTATTACTTTCTCAACTGTCAGCTCAAAATACTACCAGATGAGTTCTCCCCATTTTAGAGAACACTGTACTCTTCTGTCATTTAACCACTTAATATTGAGTAGCATTTACAAAGGCATATTTGCTTCGAAAATATAGCAAGATTAAGTCTATATACCAAAGACATCAAAAAGGGGAGAAAGGACCTATACTTACAAAAATATTTATAGCGACTCTTTTTGTGGTGGCTAAAATTGGAAATCAAAAGAATGTCCATCATTTGGGGAATGGCTAAAGAAACGGTGGCATATGGTTGTAAAGGAATATTATTGTGCTATGAGAAATGACAAGCAGAATGATTTCAGAAAAACTCAGAAAGTCTTGCATGAACTGATACAAAGTGAAATGAACAGAACCAGGAGATCGTTGTAACAGCAACATTGTTCCATGAAGAATTGTAAATGACTTAGCTATTCTCAGAAATACAATGATCCAAGAAAATCCCAGAGGACTAATGATGAAGCACACTCTCTGCCTCCCGAGAAAGAAATGATATTGTTTGAATAGAGACTGAAGTGTGCTATTTTTCACTTTCTTTCATTCTTTTCCTTTTATTCAAATCTTCTGATACAAAATTACTAATGTGGAAATGTTTTACATGATTGCGTATGTATAACCTACATCTGAATGCTTACCATCTCAGGGAGGGTGGAGGGGAGGGAGGAGAGGAAGGGAGGGAAGGATATAATTTGGAACTCAAAACTTTTTAAAGAAATGTTAAAAAATTGTTCCAACATGTAATGGGGGGGAAATAAAATAGATTTAAAAAAATATAGCAAGAAGAAATGTACAAAGATTTCCCCCAACACTTCAGAACCATAACCCTAACCTTATCCCATACCACTTTAGTCTTAGTCCATGGTGTGGGGAGAAGGATAAGGGATTGTATTCAAACTTTAGCTCAGTTTCTACATAGCATTTGTCCCAACAAGTTCATATCCCAAAGGTGGAATTGTTGCCAGATGAATCTTCATCTCTGTTTTTACTTTTATAGGTATAAAAATGTCTCCTTCTTCCTAGGCATTGATGCTGGGCTAGCTGCAATTTGAATGCAGTGGGACACATTGGCACATTGTAGACCCTATGAGATTGCTCAGATGACATCTCTGTGTGGAAGACAGCAGAGAGCTGCTTTTCAACAAAGATCAAGGTCTCCCACTGCATCCTGGGCCATCTCCAGTTATCCTGATCTATATCTGACCATTGAACCCAGATGGCTCCAGAAGGAGAGAGTGAGGCTAGTGACTTTGCACAGCTTTGTCTCACTTCAATCCAATTCACTTGCAAGTCATCATCTTCTTGATGTCATGGTCCTCTTCAAGAACGAAGGACAAACTACAACATAGCTTCTCATCTCAATTCTGACTCCCAGATTCCTTATGGTCATTCTTCCAGCCAAGTTAAAAAATCTACTCCCTGTACCCCATAGTAGAAAAGAACAAACAAAAAGGTTAAGAAGACCCTGTTTCTCAGAGCTTATGTGACCTCACAGATGGAAGAAGTCCCAGAGGCCTTTTCTTTTACAAAACAGTCTCTTACAAGACATAATAAATTAAAGTTACCACACACCCCGATAAGTGAGTGAAGCAACAGAGAGACAAAGAAGTTGCCAAAGATTTCAAAAGCCTTTTTTGAATTACTTCAAAGCCCAAGAGCCTCCTCTTCACCCCAAGAGTTGACTGACCAAAGTCAGTTACTGAGTGCCCACACATGCTCTGGTCTCCAAGGCACTTATCTTCCATGACATCACAATTCTCTCAGAAGCAGTTCTCTGCTGTCCTCCATAGAGATGTCATTGAGCAAGCTCATAGGGTTTGCCGCCTGTGCCAACCTACTTCCTCACACCCATAAAAAAGCATTTCATCCTTTGCCTCGGTTGTTGTACAAGCGTTGCCTATGTTTAGAATGTACTCCCACCTCATTTCTCCCTCGTAGAATCCCATAACTCCCTTCATAGTACTATTAAGGCCCCATCTCCTACACGAGACTTTTCCTATTACTAGCACTCCCTCTTTCTTGAAATAATTGTGTGTTATTCTGTTTATGTCTTGGATTTTACTTATATGCTTGTGGGATCCTCTCAGTAAAATGTAACCTCTGTGAGAATTTTTTCGTTTTTTTCCCTTTACACAGACCTAGTATGTTGTAGGTGATTAATGAATGTTGACTTGAAATTTGTTGGCTCTTCTGTCATGCCAAAGCAGTCTGCCTTTCCAAAATTAAAAAAATGGTTTTTTTTGTTTTTGTTTCTGTTTTTGTTTTTGTTAAGGATGCAGTGTGATGGTAAGTGAGACCACAGATTGGGAATTGCTTTGTCTCAGCTCCATTTTCAAAGCCCCCGCATGACTTCTGAGCACTTACTGTGTTGCAACATACTTTCCAAGGAGCTTTTCCTTCCTAGAGTGATTTGGGATCAGCTGTTCTCCGTTTGATGTTGCTCTGGGCTCACTGAAATTCACACACATTAAGAGTCTGGAGATTATGGAGGTTTTAGTACTGCCAACTATTTTTTTTGGCTATGTAAGGAATATTATAAGGATACCCTTGTGGATTGAGAGCTACAAGAGAGGAGAAAAGTCTGAGAATATGCAATGTCTTAACAGAAAACAAAACACCAAAATAGTTGCATTTTAAAAATATATGAGGAGACTGGCAAACAACATAAGCCCAGCTGAAGAGCTCATTACATTTTATGGATATTCCATCTACAGCCTTTAAATTTAACAATTAAAAAGACACTGGGGAAGAAGGTAATGTTCAATTTTGGTACATTAAACCTGTCGTTTATGTTTCACTGAGTGACTTCTCCAAATTTTCAACTGTAGTTGCTTAAAAGCAAAGGTGCTAATGTTGGGCTGTGAGGGAGCAGCGCTTCAGTCCACTTCTCTGCCTGAATAAGACAAGCATTCAAAATATTTTTAAAGGAACTGGACTGGGGTGAAAAACACATATTTTAGGTAGTTGACCCCCACATAAGAATATGTAAGAATACATGGAGATATAAATGGTGCCAAAATACAAGCTCCATGGAAAAAGCATGATTAGACTGCACATCCATTTCTAAAAATTAGAATGACAAAATCTCACTCATATAGTACTTTAAACCTTACAGAGCTCTTTCATTGCATCTCTCCTATGAAGTAGGTAATGTAAGTATTATTGCATCCATTTTACAGATAAGGAAATTGAGGTTCTAAGAATTTAAATGACTTGCCCAATAGCATACAGTGAGTATAGGATTTGAACCCAGGTTTTCTAACTCCAAATCCAACACTTTATCCTCTATCTTACGCTACCTTTCTCTCTTACTTCTATGACCTATTTCTTCTGAATACACCAAAACTCTCGATGTGAATGCCTTCATTTATCCTTCAAGTCTCAAATAAAAAAAAGTCTATTGCAATGCTCATTCATGCACCGAAGACTTATTAGTGACATTATTCTCCTTATGCTGAGAGCTATGGAAGATACAAGATGTAGACAACTTACAATTCCTTCCCTTGGGGAGCTTAAAATCAAGCAGAAGGACAAAAAGACAACTATAAGTGCACATTATTATATAATTGATTGAAAGTGTCAATAACAAATGCAAAAAAAAACCCTCTAAGTTACAAAGCAGAAGGTTGTGAAGTGAAAGCACCAAGAAAGACTTCAGGAAGGTTTCAATATTTGGGTTGAAATTTTAATGATGAATGGGAACTCAACAGGAAAAGAGGCAGAGAGAATATTCTAGGGAAGGAAAGGCAAGCAGGAGAGCATAGGACATCTTTTCAGTGACAAAAAGTAGTTTGATCTGTCTAAAGCAGAAAATCTATGAAGGAGAAGAATATGAGGTAAGGTGGAACAAAGGAGAAAGGATTTATATGCCAGGCAGAAGAGTTGCAACTTTATTTAGCAGGCAACTGGGAGAAGTGCCTACTATGTGTCAGATACTGTGTTAAGCACTTTTTACAAACACTATCTAATCTCATCCTCACAACAACCCTGTGAAATAGGTACAATTATGATTCTCATTTAGGGAAACTGAGGCAGACAGAGGTTTAAGAGTCAGGGTCACATGGCCAGTAAGTATCTGAGGCTGTTTTGTTTTCAGGACTTATTGATTCCAGACCCAGTTCTCTATCCATTGAGCCACTCAACCGCCAGTTGGGAGCCACTGAGGGGTCCTTGAATAGGAGTGACATAACCAGATTTTAACCTAAGAAACTTACTGGAAGCATTATAATCTCTAAATTATGGAAATCAGAAAGTGAAAGCAGGAAAACCTTTCAGGAGGCTCTTGCATTAGGCAATTTGGGTACCAATCAATCAATCAAGATTTATCAAGCACCTACTATGTGTCAGGCACTATATACTAAGCAATCAATAAAGATGTGTACTAAATTGGTGAAGGTGGAAATGGAGATGAATATATAAATAGAAGACATGTGCAGAGATGAAATTAATGGGTCTGGGTAATTTATGGGATACGTAAAGTGGAGGAGTTAGGAGTAAAAACAAAAGCTGCAACAAGATGGAGAATGACAGAAAATCCAGTGACTCTCTGATGCCTCTGAAGTAAATAATCTGTAGTTTAGCAATTGAATTCCTTCACAATCATTACAAAGAATGGTAAATTGTTGTTCTAAGCGTCCCATGTACACATGGGAAACACTGCTTGATGGAGTATTTGAAACAATAGAACCACTTGACATTGGGCTACACGCTATGCCCATGAGTTAAACATAGTTCTCCATTCTTTGAACCCATCATTTAAAAAGAATCACTTCTTTAATAAACTTCTTAGAATCATTAAGCCTGTTTAATTTTTTCTGAGGCCATCTTGGTTGAGTGACTTGCCCACAGTCACACAACTAGTAAGTGTCTGAGACCTGATTTGAACTCAGATTCTCCTGACTCCAGGACCTGTGCTCTAGCCACTTCACACCTACTTAATTTAAGAGCCTCATTAAGGCATCCCAGCCTATTTAACTTAAGTATATTTTCTGCCCATCACAGGTGGACATTGTACCACATAAAAATCAAATTTCATTGACAATAATGAAATATTTTAAACAATTTCTTTCAAAAAGGAATATTGAGTATAAACACGACAAATTAAACTTGTTTATTAACAATTTAGGGTTATGTTACTAATCAATGTTGATATACATATCATAGAAAGGCAGTGTATTATATAGTATCTAGAAAACTGGCCTCTGAGCCAGGAAGCCCTGGGTTTGAGTACTGTCTCTAACACGTGTTGTACGTATCTGGCCGTAGGCAAGTAACTTAAGCCTTCGATTTACCAGACATCTTTAAGATTCTAAGCTTCAGAAAAAGTATTGAACTTAACTGATAAATTCTCTACAACAAAGAAATCAAAGGTTCAGTCCTTATCCTAAAATATCATAACAATTTTTTAGTCACGCCTAAGTTCTCATCAATATTCTTTGTCCATTCATTCTCATTTTCTTTTCGTCTTTTGTAGTTAGTCTGATTCTATTCTTCTTCTTGTTTTAAGTTTGCATCATTTCACAAAGTTCTTTCATGGTTTCTTTGTATTCAAAAACTAATAGAATCATAAATTTATAGCCGAAAGGAACCTTGTAGACCGTTTTACAATGACAGTTGAATTCACTTACAAATGAAACTGAGGCCCCAAGAGCTTGGGCCTTGCCCAGTTTCTTAGAGCTGCAGTGACAGAGCCAGAGTGACAGGAGATAGATTAGAATCCAGATCTACCAATGCAGACACCAATGCTGCTTCCACTGTGCCATGCTACTTCCTAATATTTGTTGCTCTCCAGCACATTATAGTAATCCATTACATTAATATATCACAATTTAATCATTGCCCTTTTTTGTTGGCCCTTTAGATATGCTTTCATGTAGTTTAGGTCTTTTGGATTGTTTTTTTTTTTTGGGGGGGGGAATCACCTATAATACTCACATGGATTTATTTTTTATTTCCTTTTGAAGATGATGATCACATCTCATTCATGCCTGCCTAACCTGTGTGACTCTCACTCACGTTCTCACAAAAAGTTTTCCACAAAAGTTGCATTTAATATCTTAGAGGCCTTCTTTGTTTTCTTGTGACATAACAAGGATATCATTGAAACCTTTTAGTTTTGCATCAGCCCTTCACTCTTGCCATGAGAGCACCTTATATTCTTTTCTATATAATATTGTTATGGAAATATTTGAATAGATAACTTTTTGTTTTCAATAACACTTTCAGGGTATATTCCAAATAATGGAATTGTTGCATCAAAGAGGATGATATAGTATACTTTTTTGCCATGTACTATCATATTATTCTCCAAAGAGATTCTACATGTTTGCAATTCCACTAGCAATGTATTAGAGTATCTATTTCTCCACAACTTCATTTTCACTGATTTCTGTTATTTCAATATTTGTTATCAATTTGATTGTTGTGGGGTAGCACCTTAACATACTAATTTGTGTATTTTTAATTATTCCTGATTTTTCAATTGATTATTAACAATCCATGCTTCCTCTTTTTAAAATTCTTCACTCATATCCTTTAACTACTTGTCTATTGGGAATTAGAGCTACGTTTGTGAATTTTTAAGAGTTTTTTTTTAAATAAAATTTTGAAATCAAGTTTTTAGAGGAAGCTAGTGGATTAAATGAAATTATAATTTTAAAGCATTTCCCATGATGCCTGGCATATGACAAGCACTATATAAATGTTATTATTATTATTATTATTATTATTATTATTAATTAATGGACAAAATGAATAAAATACTAGACTTAGGAAGACCTGAGTTCTTCTTTCACTAGTTGAATTTGACCCTAAAAAGATCATTTAACTTCACTCAACCTCCTTTTCTTTATCTCTAAAATGGAAATAATAACAGCACCTACCTCATAGAGTTGTCATGAGTATTAAATGAAAAGAAAAATATCGACGATTTCTATAAATCATAAAGTACCCTATAAGTATTAGCTATTATTATAGTAATTTTATTATATGTCTTGGATTCTGTGTTTTTCAAGTTGTTATAAAAGAATGAATTTTTAGTGTCTGTTAACGCAAGTTTAAAATTTTGATTAAATTGACCTGTCATTGACCAGTGATTTAACTTGTTCAAATCTAATTGTCAACTTCACTAACTGGTTAGTGATGAAGTGGTCATCAATCAGTTCCAAAAAAACCCTATCAAACCAGACACAATCTCATTCAAGATTTTATTTCTTCCATCACCAGACACTGCTTTTACTGTAATGATGAGTGATGCTGGTCAGGCCTCCCATTTGAACAAAAACCTGTTTAATTCATCTTTAGATGGTTTGTGAGCTGCTTTTGAATCTTGCCTCTTAAAATAGTGTCTTTATGAAGACTCAGCTGAGATGAATATCAACACTTTGCCTGCCATCTGCATAAGGCTAATTATATACACTTTGTTATTTGTCACTATAAGATATTTCAGAATGAAATGTGTGAACCATCTGCCAGCAACTTTATTCACATTCCTCAGAAAGATGACAAGGAAAGAGCCTTATCCTTTCCTCCTTTCCCCTTCCCGACAACCAAACCCCAGGAAATACAAGTTATGATGTGTGTATATGTTTGAATAGTAACCTATTTGTATGCATGTAGTTTTCTGGCATTAGCATGGACTAAGCAAGTTGAGGATATTTTCAGGAGGATGCCCTGGTAACTCAGCAATGCGTTCCAGCTTTGAGTAGTGCTGAACTAAAACTAAGCCTAATCCTCCAAGGGTCAGACTCAAGTGCTATGGATATCATTTACATGATTGTTGGGTCAGAAAGAACAAAGAATCCACATGCTTAAATAAGTTCCAATTGTCCATTTGATTATGCAAATGCATGGTTGCATGATCCACAAATTTCTCATCTTACAATTTATGCACAAAGGCAAAAGCAGCTTTTGTGTCTTTAAATGCAGGTGCACAATTATTCCCGCTAGGGACAGAGAGTCATTTTGCAGTGATTTGGGGGTGATGATTGAGCAATTACAGATACGCATTCTAATTTTACTTCACCCAAGGCCCATTCTCTGTTAGCAAATAGATAGGCATCTTTTGGACAAGATAAAAATGCTGCAGAAGAAAAGAGAAAGAGGGCTAAGTAATTTAGTATGCCAGTAGCAGACACTCACCAGCTATTACTTGTTTGAACATTTTTTCCTTCGGTGTAACAATGGCTAGCCATTTAATATAATGGTTAGGTAAAGTCTAAAATCCAGCATGTCTTCACTGTTGCACACATCTTGTCTTCCACTAATAGTAATTGTATAGATTGCCTGCGCACTTCAAAGAAAGTCTGAACTTAACTTCATTTGTGAAGCATACAATTTTCATCCCTATTTGCCAGAATCTTACTTTGGATGTATAAGAACAGAAAGCAAAGAGAGGAAGGAGAACAACTTTTTGAAACCTAAAATGCTTACATTTTGCTTTAGAAATTGACGTTTTTTTAATCTTCCACCACCACCCCCAACACCCTATCCAAGATTAGAACTTCTTTTAGGGAAGGGACTGTGACTTGATTCATGTTTTCATTTCCACTGCCTTGCCCATAGTAAGCACATAATAATTTACTTTTGAATTGAATCTGTTGAATTTCTGAGCATCTAAACTTCCCTTAAGGAAGAAAAGGCTGGACTTAAATCCTTTTTATCTTTATGTGATTTCTCCATATAAGATTAGAAGTAGGATGACTTTAGCCAAGAAATCGGGCTGTGCTTTCTTTGCATGAGCTACTATGATTTCATGGATCCTAAGCTTACATTTTAAATGTAACTTATGGTGACGTTTGATTTGAACCAGAGTTAGCATTCAAAATAAAATATGAATTTTCAGAATTTAAAGAACTTAATAATTGAATAACTTTAAGGCTCTGAAAATAGGTACTTTTACAAACTGAGAAAAAGTAGATGAATGGATTATAATTCTCATTTATAGCACATTTAGGTTTATAAATCATTTTGTACATTATTTTTTATAAATTATTTCATTTAATCTTCAAAATAACCATGTAAGGTCCATTCTACTATTATCCTCACTTTACAAATAACAAAAGTGAGGCTTAGAAAAGTTAAGTGCTTTTTCTTTTTTTTTCTTTTCTTTTTTAAGACTTACAAAGATAGAAGGTATTAGAAATAGGATTTGAACACAGGACTTCAAGATGCTAAATCCAGTGTTCTGTCCATAATATATTCAATAATTATTTTCTTCCCTACACTACAACAGCCTAGGACTGGAGACTCTTTGCTTCCACTGACATATCACATAGCAACTCTTTACCATGTGAAGTAGTATAGTCCTAGGGAAAAAATAATGGCTTTGGAGTCAGACATACTGGGTTTAAATCCTTCCCCTAATATTCAATACCTGTGTGACATTGGCAAGTCACTTAACTTCTTCAGCTTCCTTAACTTAAATTGGAGAAGTGTTTATTGGACAAGATAACTTTGAAAGCCTCTTCTGGCTATAAATCTGTAATTATGTGAACTTCAAGAATTGTAATGGAAGTAGTTGATTGATAAATAGACATACACACAGGGTGTCCCACAATTCTCAATGAACTTTTAGGTGCGCTAAGACTTTTGGGACATTCTAGCCATAACTATGTCTATATCTATACCCATATCTATACCTAATATTACATATGTATATACATGTATATATCTATACAAATATCTATATATGTGTGTGTGTATATACATATATGCCCACATTTTCTGTGGGCAGCCCCCTAGTGATGGACCTTTCTCCAAACTTAGCTAGACTGATACTCAGTTAATAGTCCTACAGTGTGAACTTATACTCAAAGCCTTTCCAGTCTGGTAAAACATGCCATAACTTATATGTATTAGTACAGCTTTCAAAAAACCAGGCTTTCTTTGTGACACAATGAAGCATCAGAAGAGGGATTCCAGGGAAGAGACACATACATACATGCATGCATGCATGCATATGTATATACACATATATAAAATATACTTACATATACATGCATATTAAGAAATAAATCTATGAATGACAAGGAGGGCCATAACCACTTGCCAATACAAATCAACTCAAATGTCAACACTCCTTTAGGCTCTCAGAATTTAACTTGGATGGATTTGAAAGGCATATAAAAGACATGATAGGAATTTGTTTTGCTTGACTATGCATATTTGTTACAAGGATTTGGCTTTTCTTTTTTCCTCTTCTAGTGGAGGGTTGACTGAGAAAAAAAATTAAAACTTGTTAATTGAAAAGAAAAATAAAAGTTAAAAAAAAGAAATCAGCACTGACGAATCAGTTTTTAAAAAGAAATTGAATAATCTAAAATTACAGCAACCAAGCCTGGACACATAGGAGACAAAATGAAGTGGCTTCTGCTCTCCTTCCTTACAGGAGTGGGGGACTATGTGGGAAAAATGCTTTCTCGTCAGAAATGTTTAACATGTTGATTAGTTTTGCTGAACTGCTTTCCCCTCTTCTTTTATTTTTTGTTATGACAGATGTCTCTCTGGGAGAGGAAGGGAGGAGAGTTCATATAAGCAAAGGAAGGTGATGTAAAACAAAAGGCAGCAATAGGAATTTATTTTAATAGAAAAATCATATAAAGGCATATGAATTTATTTCACCTTGGATAGTGTTTTAGGGCTGCACCACGTGTGAAGCGAATATACCTTTGATGTATATGGTATGATTGGAAGGTACCCCAAAGCCCTCCTAATACCAAATATCCCCATATCCAAACTACTGTTCCAAAAGGAAAAATTCCTGTCAGGTATTCTTTTGGGTAAAGGAGCTAACAGTCTCTGTTAAAATGAAAACATCTTAGTCAGTTGGGAATGAAGCTGTTTGCCAAAAAGCCATTAGCCCCTCATTGCAAAGGACAGTGAAGTCATTGGCTTATTTCTTCTACAGCAATAACAGTGCTTGATTCAAAGAAAAAACGCAAAACTCTCAATTTTTCTATTTTCCTTTTATTACATTCAATTAAAGAAGGCTTAAGTTATTTATGTTCTAATTTTCTTGAATCTCTCCACAAACCTCAGGGCACTAGGGCAGCACAAATGACAGCACCTACGGCTATGAGAAGCAATTTCGATGATTCAACTGTATCACCCCAATTTTTCCTGTGTTCAGCCTCACTTCTATGTTTAGCATGATGGGGAACACAGAAAAAACGCAGAGCTTTCAGGAAAGATTCATAACCCAAGAGTAAGTGTCAATGCATCACAGATATGAAATATGATGGGGGATATGGTTGCATCTTTCAGACTGAGTGGAGGAATGAGAAGAAGGGCTGTTAGGATAAGAAAGAAGACAATGTATGCTTTCCTAGGTGGCACACACTTTAAATGAAATTTACTTTCCTAAATACAATTACTTTTGAAGCACATTTCTAAATTAGGTCCAACAACACATTTGCACTCAGAGATAGCAGGTTGTAAAATGAGGATATAAAGAGTAAGCATTTTCTATTATACACTAGGGACTTAAGGATATATTTTTTCAATAGCAAATTTATCATGAGAGTTGTGTTACCAAATGCACAATTCTCACATGTGCAATTTAGAAAACTACCAGGATAAACATTCCAGGAGAGATGGGTGGTTAAAAAGCAATGATACCATGTTCACCAACCGCTGTATCATCTTTCTTTCTCTGACAGGCCCCTGGTCTCCCCAGTTTTCTTTTAGGGAAGAAAAGACTGTACAGTTTAAAAAAATTTGAAAAGTATGAAAAGATCCAGAAAACACCACTGAAGCCTGATTACAAGAGGAATAAGAGCTAGCCATTGGTCAGAGTTCTTCAGTAAAAGGGATGAAAAAAAGACATGGATTTTGAAAATGAAAATGTTCTGACTGGAGAAGGAAACATATATGCATGTATATGTATGTATATAAATATATACATATATAAAGATATACTGATATGTGTATGTACATATATGTGTACATATATGCATATGTATTATATATGTGTAAATATGTGTATATATTTATGTGTGGATACATACACATCTGTATATATGAAACTTTGAAGATGACTTGAATGGGAAAGAAAAAAAAGCAGTTGGGGGTAATAATCTCTCCAGATAATAAGATTACAAGTGATTTGTCCTATGTAAAAGTCAAGAAACCCTTCTTGAGTAGTTCACTGGAGTTAGATATTTTTACTCTGTTCCTTCAGCCCACTCTTCCATTTTGTTCAGAACAAACAATGGAATTTTTCAGAGATAATTAATGAGGAAACCTTTAAAGCATCCAAACAGCATACTATTGCCACAGACCTGATACTACCTCCAGGTATAAATGCTTTATTTCTTAATCTCTAAGGATATTTTTTCCAAAAAAAGGTTTGAGGTCTGAAGGGAAAGGACTTAGTAGGAGTATATCTTCTCTGAATTTTTTTTTGAAAAAATATATTCCTATCTTTTTTAAACAGTAAACTCTAAATTTTCTACCCTGAGTCAGAATATATAAGACATATAATGCATGTCTTATCCAATCTAATAAGCATTTATTTAACACTGGCTATGTTCAAGGCACTATGCCAGGAACTGAAAATACAAAAACAAAATGCCAAACCATCCCTGCCCTCATGATTGGATGACTTCCTCCAGCATAAGTTAATGGCATTCATATGGAATCAGAAAATCCCAATGATGGAGCAACTCCAGGCATGAGAAACAGTTGGACAAGGGTTCAAAGGATTTAAGAGTCAAAGACTATAGTATAGTTCAAATAGTTAACTACTGTGTAAAGACTAAGGGAAATTAGTCTAGAACAGGAGTAACAGACTGAAAAAAAGAGGAAGGAATAGAGTGACTGGAAGATGGCAGTGATGATGAAGAATAGGTTTAGAAGGCAGGAAGCACTGAGAGAGATGAAATGACAGGAGTCTTTGGGCAAATAGTGGAAATTCAAAGTTGTGGATCATGGAGATAGAGCATTATATGGGAAGTATGATCTTTCTGGTATGTGACTCTGGTCACCAAACTGCTCCCAGCTACCATCTACTGGGCTTGGCTCTTTAGGGCCATCTCTTGGCTCTCTGATTTCATCCACCAACGTGTGATAAACAGAGACTCTCTCCTTAACAAGTAAGAACTAAATTCTTTTTGTCCATACCTGAGAATATATACTATACATACCTATCAGAGGTTTTTGTTTAACAAAATTCAGTGTTCCTCCAGGTGAAAATTATAGTAATTATATTCTTTTTTACTTTCCTTCTAGAAAAATAGGAAACAGATGTCGGTACCCACAATCTTCTTTAAAAGTATCTAAGGATTCTAAGAGGTTGAGGTAAAGAAGTGTATTTTAAGTATGAGAAACCACTTGTGCAAAAGCATGGAGAAAGGAAATGCAATGTTTTCCATAGGTGTTTCTACAAAACTAGCAGATCAGCTTGATTAGAATTGAGAGCATGTGAAGGAGAGTATTATAAAATAGGGTTGGAAAGGTAGCAGCACTTTTTTATGGTAGAAAAGGAATCAGAGTAATTGTCTGTAACTTGGTGAAACACTAAACAAATTGTGGTAGATGAATGCAATGAGATATTACAGAGCCATGAAAAATTACAAATATGAATAATGTAGAGAAGCATGAGAAGACTTAAATGAACTGATGTAGACTGAAGTAGGTATACATAGAAAAATATATACAAATGAATGTAAAATATACATATGTAAAATTAAAACTGAATTATGATGAATTCATTAAAACTCAATTATAATGAATAAATTTAGCCTAAGAGAAGATTTAAGAAAAAACCATCTGTCACCCTCCTTTGCAGAGACACAGGTTTTGTGATGCTGTTTATTATCTTTTTCTTTTAAAATCTTTATGTTATATAAAAGATGACGTCTTTGGTAGGGAAGGGGGAGAATTAAAGTGATATTAAAAACAAAACAAAAGCAATTTTAAAAGATTTTAAAAGAAGAATGAAAAGGCAGGCCCAAATCATGTTATAGTGGAATTTAAGTGCTATATTGAGGAATTTATAGTTATTTTATCCTGGGAGCATCAGGGCATTGAAGATTTTTGAGGGGGGTAAGTGTGTGATCTGTGATGTGGTCAGATCTGTGTTTTAGAAAAGACAATTTAGAAAAGACAATTTAGAAAGCATGTGGAGGACAGAATTGAGAGGTGAGAAAATGAAGACTACAGCTAAATAGTATAATTATATGTTTACAGGAAAAATCAATTTTGAAGTCCTCCGAAGGAATTGTGAAGTATATTGCAAAGATGCTACTTTGATCTTTAGAGTCTCAGTAAAAAGAACTGAATCTGGGAGGTTGCTAATTAAGAAAAATAAATTAATAAAAGGATGACATGAAGAAAAGAATGACAGAATGAGTACCATATTGAAAGAGTTGACTTGATTAGTATGCATACATCCTTATATACATATAAAATATTATATATATATCATATACTTATCACACATACATATATTCAGAATGTATACACATGCATGTATATCTATTATTGATATGTACATTATATATGCATACATACAGACATGCATATATATGTGTATATATGCATGCATGTATGCATGCATATTATGGCTCAACCTTCCAGGGTCCTGGGACTCCACTGACTATGCCTAGAGCTGAAAAGGACAAAGAAAATAAGCCAAAGCTCCAAGCCCACTTCTCAGGGCCATGGTGCCAAAAGGGAAAAGAGGAACATGATCTTTCCCTCCATACCCAGCTTAGGGCATGATATCCATGTTTCCAGTGAACAAAAACTTCACCCCCAGATTCATCAGAAAAAGAAAGAATGAAATTGTTAATGGTCTGATAGTTTCAAAAATTCATCCAGTTCCATTTCTGCAGCTAATAGAAAGAAGCTGCTCCCACCCCCATGGTAGAAGATAAAGAATATCTTCTTGGGGCAGCTAGGTTGTGTAGTGGATAGAGCACCAACCTGGAGTCAGGAGGACCTAAGTTCAAAACCAGCCTCAGACCAGACACTTGACACTTCCTAACTGTGTGACCCTAGACTAGTCACTTAACCCCAACTGCCTAAAAAGAAAAAATCTCCCAGAAGCAGGTACTTGCCACCTTCCACAGAAGTGTCTTTATCTTAGGTGATGTGGGCATGTGCAAAGCCCCATTTCATATATGTATGTGTGTATGTATATGTATATGTATATATAAATTAGAATAATAATATAGAAACCTCAACAATTGTCACATATCTGCTCAGTGTGAGTCTTTTTAGCAATGATTTGGCACAATCAAGTAATCAGGCATTTATTAAACACCCACTATGTGCTAGGTAAGTAATAGAAAAATAAAACAATCCCTTCTCCTAAAGAGCTCAAACAATATTGGTGGAGACAAGATATGGATCATCAAATATGTGGATGGCACAAAGATAGAAAGAATCATTAATGCACACAGAAGTGAGACTCAGAATCATCTTAACAGCTAAAAATCTGGGTGAAAATGAAAACAAATTAAGTTTAACAAATAAATGCAGATTTATATTCATATACAAAAACATTAATGGCACAAATACAGAATGCATGAGATCTGGTTTCATAGTATTGAAAATGTTCTGAATTAACTGACCATAATTTCAGTTTAAACCAACAGTTGATAGAAAAAGTAATTATATTATAGTTGCATTTTTTTCTGACTATGCAAGACCACATATGGGGTATTGGGAGGAATTCTGGAAATATAATTTTTATACAAACATTAACAAATTAAAGGATATATAGAGAAAAGAGGACCAGTATGGTAAGATGTCATGAAACAATGTCGCATAAGGAACAGTTAACCCTAGAGAAGGGAGGACTTGGGGTTTGGAGAGGACGGGTAGACCTATAAAAAGGTAGGCCTTTTGACATTTTTTCTTAAAATATTCAAAGAGACATCATTTAAAAAATAGGATATAGTGGTTCTCTCTAGTTCCATCAGCCAGAACCAAGATAAATAGGTAGGAATTGTTGCAAAGCAGATTTCAGCTCAGGAAAGGAAGAACTTTCTAATAGTGATAACTGTCCCAATGTGGAAGAAGTTACATTATCTATAAGTATAGGCAGATTATGGCATGGGGCAGGAGAGATACTGTGGAAAGAATTCTTCATTATAAGAAAGGTTATACTAGATTATCATGAAGAATCTTTTCTCCTCTAATAATAAATGACATATAAAAATTACAGCAGAATTGCAGAAATGGGGGTGGGATGAATAGGTTTGAGGGATAAGGAAGGGATAGAGGGAAAAGAAAAATGAGTAAGAAGCAGAAGATAAGTGAGAAAACTGTAATGAAAGAAAAGGAAAACTAAGAGGAGGGTAGAATAGAGAAAAGAAAGTGGAAACCAAATTTTCCACAGTGAGTAATTCTTTTCCTTTGCCTCCACCATAAAATAATGTACTTGTACTGTTCCATAATCAGCTAAATTTCATTTTAATGGTTTTTATGAGGGGCATCCTTTGTGCTTTCAGGGAGGTTGTATAGCCAGTTCACATATCTCATGACTCACAACATTCAGTATCTACTCCTATTTTCTCAATCTAAACTGAAAAAAAATTGTCAACTTACATTCCGCATGATGTTTCAATGAAATTATGTGTTAATAAGATTTCACTATAATTTGAGTTAGTGACATTGGCTCCTCTTGAAACAACAGTTTGACATTTTCCAGTTACCTGCTCAAAAGCATGTTTTTTTTTTCTCCCATCCTATCCCTGTGAAAGAAGGGCTATACAGCAAAAGTGACTAGCTTTTAGCAGCCTCAGTTCACTGAATTAATTACTTCTGTTCCAACTACATTTGTTATTTTTGACTAAAATGTTCACAACATATACAGGGTTCTCAATGATTTATCCACCTTCTTCCAGATGATGGCTCTTTGGATATTTTAAGAAAGTTATTGTGTTTTCTTCCTTTATTACTTACTTTAGCACATATGGCTAAGACACACCAATAACATGCAAGCATTCTTACAAAATTAGCCTCCTTTGCTAATGGTAGAAGCAGCTTATTGTTATCAATGTAAGTTCAAGTAATTAAAATGTACATATACACATATACATATGCTTTTACACATACACAACTACTAGTTGGTGTAATGAATAGAGTGCTATGCCTGGAGTAAGGAAGACTTGATTTCAAATCCAGCCTCAAATACTTACTAGCTGTGTGACACTGGGCAAGTCAATGAACCTTTGTTTGCCTCAGTTTTCTCAAGACTAATAGTGGTAATGACAGCACCTACTTCCCAGGGTTTTTGTGAGAATCAGATGAGATATTTGTAAAGCTCTTGGCACATGCTAACTGCTATTTATTATTATTATTATTATTATTATTATACATTCATTTGTGTTTTTTCCTATATGGGTGATAAAGATAAACCCCCTCTGGTGGTTATGGATCTCTAAGAGGATATTACATAATATTCCAGGGCTTAATGTAATTAGAAAAAGGACGTTCATATATAGGAACTTTCAAAGTACCACAACCTTTAGGGGATCCTTGTTTTATTTGTACTCTGCAAGACATCCTTCATAACAGTTCCAAATGTCTTTAGCCAACTATATGTCTTATGCAATATTTAATATTGATCATAAGATTGTTGAACACATTCATGGACAATTGTTCAAATTATGATATGCAATTTGATGAGGAGTCTATGGAGTTAGTCCATCAAAATGTTATCTGGTGTGGTCATGCCAGATAGACAATAATTGAATTGGAAGGAGATTTAAATTGAATAGGAAGAAGAGAAGAGGCTGGATTACACTTGGGAAATAGCTTAATGATTTCGGTGAGTTCATGTTTCTCCATAAAAAAAAAAAAACTCACAAAATAACAAATTCTTTGAAGAATCAAAATTATAATGGACATAAAAAGTAACAGGAGATGTATAGTGTGTGTAAATATGAGTGAAAAAGTGGTTATTAACATCTTACTATGTTCAAGGTATTGCGTAAAGAACTAGGGATACAAATTCAAAAGTGAGGTTGGTTAATAATCTATGGCCTTTAATAGGATCAATGGCAGTATTTAACAACTCAGGCCAGAACAAGAGTTGGAAAAGTGAGGGGGGAAGGGAGTTACTTACTTTCAATGGCTTGGACAGATGGCAAAAATGCTACAGTGTATACCAGAATGTGCTGTGAAGCATGGCATGAGTTTCCATCCCTCACCTTCTAGCTCAGGTATCCTAAATTATTCCTCAAGGTAATTTTTTAAAATCATATCAAAGTGAGAGATGGAAGGAGGGCACCAGGATATTCTTACCATACCATGCTTAAGGAGGTAGAGTTGGAGAGAGGAAATAATGTAAGTAGAAATGTATATGTGTATGTGTGTATATATAATGCATGCATCATACATATACACACATATATGAAACACTGAAGTGCATAGATAGCTGGTCTCATGATCTGGAAGACCTGTGTTCACTTCTGACAACAACAACAAAAAAAAACCTTAAGAAAGTCACTTAATTTCTTCATGTCCCAGGAAACTCTTTATATTAAGTACAAATCTGTATTGAGGAAGTTCCTCAGCAGAAGGATAAAAACATAGACACATAAACACACACACACACACACACACACACACACACACACATTTTCCCCCTTTCTTTATATCCCCAGTGCTTTGTATAGTGTCTGAGCCATAGTACTTGCTTAAGAAATGTCAAATGTCAGTTGACTGACAAAGATATTATATAGAGTATACACATATACATACATACACATGTATGCAAGTACACTATATTATATACACATATATGGCAAATGTAGTACATATAGATAAATATTATATACTATATTATACATAGTATACCTATGTATATGGCATACATATAAATAAATGTATAGTATATGTGTATGTATAGTATACATGATAAATATTTCTCCACAAATCAAAAACCTAATTCATTAATTGTTTCAAATGTCCTTAGTGAATATGGAGATTTTATCTAACTTCTCAGTTATACAATCCAGTCTATCATCTAACCTTGCAAACCCTTGAACAACAACAACCAGTGGTCAGACCAAACTCCTAAATAGGTCCAGCATATTCAATCCTGTACCTCATGATTAAATGTTATACCTCAAAACAGGATCTTGATTAATATGCTGCTTAAGAATGGAATTTAAATCCTAAATGTTTTTGTGAATTCATTCATCACAATTTGGTAAGTACTGTGCACTATGGTCCATGCACATACAAGGCAGGTAAAAGTCATATACCCAACCCCCAGATCTTATCATCTAATTGTGAAGATGGCACACATATGTGAATCAACTGCAGAAGAATATGAGGCAGCATAAATGTCTATAACTGAGAATTATGACATTTGGTATCTTTTAATATTACTAAGAAATATAATATATTATCAGTATTCCTAATATGGCTCTCTGCTACTTACACCTAAACTGTCCAAAAAACTGTTTCAATTTTCATCTCAATTTGCATGTATAGAGACAACCTCAGTGTCAACCCAGATTGACTGATAAAGTATTCACATGCTTGAATTTAGACAAACTCTAATAAAAACAGGTCACCCTGATACATGACAATATTGCAAAGGAGTTAGAAGTTTTCCCAAGTGATTTTTATGCAGCAAATTCTATACTGAAATAATATATCGTCAGGAACAATCATTGTTTCACAATGTGATGGAATCAATGACATAGTAGGTCCTTTCCACCTCTAATTGTTCTGACAGCATAAGATTTGACATGCTATCTGGGTGAAATTATTACTGTGGAGAGAACACTATAAAGTCAAATTATAGCAGCTGGTATTTTTATTTTTAAGCTCTCTGGCAAATCTTTGGGATATGTGATCTGACAATTTCTGGACACAATCCCAATTTTTCCCCTTGTCCCTAATTTCATGTCCTTATGACTCTGCCTTATTTTATGAAGGAGTACAAAAGAAATAGACCTTGGACCCTATAGTTATTACTAGCCCCACTTCTGATGGAAGTCTGAAGACAGAGATAGAATCTGAGCATTGACATGGGAGGAAACAAAGCATGAGAACAGATTTTTTTATTCCCTAATTATTGAAACTGATAAAGTTCCTTTCCAACACAACTAGTATTCTGAGAAAAAATGGAAAAAGAGGAGTAAAGTGAATAATAATGAAATAAAGAATAACAGAGCTAGAGGTAGAAGACACCTCAGATAAAGAATTGAAGTTGCCAAAGGAAGCACTAGTCTCTCACTGCTCACCCACCTCAAACATTATTTTAAATATAAATGCAGTGGTTATATTGATTTCACAGAATTACAGACTTGGGGCGGGGTTGAAGAGGGCAGAACTCAGAGTCAGTCAGGCAGCCCAGTGAAAGAACATTTATTAAACATTTACTATGGGCCAGGCACTGTGCTAACTGCTGCAGATACAAAGAAAAGCCAAAGATAGTCCCTGCTCTCAAGAAGCTCACAGCATAGCAGGGGAGGAAGGAGGGAGAGAGAAAGAGAGACAACATTCAAACAATTATGCACAAACAAGACATATGCAGGATAAATTGAAGATAATTAACAGAGGGAGACACTAGCATTAAGGGGAATTGGGAAAGCCGTCTTATAAGTGAAATTTTAACTGGGATTTGAAAGGGACCAAGAAAGCCATGATGGAAAGATGAGGAGGTAGAACATTCCAGATTTGGGGACAATCAGGAAAAGAATGCCTGGAGACAAAAGATTACGTGTCTTGTTTGTGGGACTGCAAGGAGGCTAGTGTTACTGGAATAAAAAGGTATAAGAAGACTGGAAAGGTAGGAGGGAGCTAGATTATAAAGAGTTTTGAATGTCAAATAGAGGATTTTATATTTGATCCTGGAGGTAATAAGGAGTCACTGGAGTTTATCTTGCAGGGAGGAGTTACAAATTTGAACCTGAGTTTTAGGAAAATCACTTTAGTGGCTGAATGAAGGATGGAATGGAGTGAGGAGATACTTAAGTCAAGCAGACCCATCAGCAGGATATTGCAATAGTCTAGGGGTAAGGTGATAAGGGCCTGTACCAAAAGAGAGAAGGGGACATATTTGAGAGATGTTGCAAAGGCAAAATCAACAGGTCCTGTCAATAGATTAAATGATACATGGAGAGGTTTTGGGGAGTTAGGGGTGTAAGAGATATTGAGGAGTTGAGGTTGCAAACCCAGGTGACTGGGAAAATGGTGTTGCCCTCTACAATAATAGAGAAGTTGGGAAGGGAGAAGGGGAGTATTTAGGGAGAAAGAAAATAAGTTCTATCTTGGACATGTTGAGTTTAATGTATCTATTACACATCTAGTTTGTGATATCTGAAAGGCAATTAGAAATCTGAGCTGGGAGGTCAGCAGAGAGGTCAAGGAAGGGTAGATTTGTGAATTGCCACTGTCAACTTAGAAATGGTATGGGAGCTGATGAGATCACCAAGTAAAGTAATAAAGAGGGAGAAGAGAAGAGAGCTCAGCACAGAACCCTGTGGAACACCTACAGTTAAAGTGAATAATCTGGAAGAGGATGCAGCAAAGGAGGCTGAGGAGTGAACCAATAAGTAGGAGGAAACCCAGGAAAGAGTGGTGTCCCAAAAACCTGATGAGAAGGGGGTAACAAGGAAGAGAGAGTGATCAATAACGCCAAAAGTAGCAGAGAGTTTGAGCAGAAGGAGGACTGAGAAAATATCATTGGATTTGGCAATTAAGAGACCAGTGACAACTTTGGAGAGAACAGTTTCTGTGGAACAATGAAGTAGGAAGCCCAATTGTAAGGGGCTAGGAAAAGAGTGCTAGGAAATAAAGTGGAGGCACTTTGTAGATCGTCATTCCAAGGAGTTTAGCCACATAGGGCAGAGGAGATATAGGACAATAGTTAGCACACATGCTAACTAACAAGGATCAAGTGAGGGGTTTGACTGAAAGGAAAACAAAAAAAGTTAGAGACATCATTAATGGCTTCAACAAGTTTAGACATAAAAGGGAGATGAGGTATAGGACGATAGCTAGCAGGAATGTATGGATCAATGGATGATTTTTTGAGGATGAGTGATACATGAGCATGTTTGTAGCAAGTAAGGAAACATAAAGTAGACAGTGGGATATTGAAGATGTGAGACAGTAATAATGATAGAGGGAGTCATCTGCTGGTGAAGATGGGATGGAATGGCATCACTTGAACATGCAGAAGGGTTAGCCTTGACAAAGAGAAGAGCCAGCATTTCATGTGAGATAGGATGAAGTCAGACATTGGCAAAAGGCAGCTAGGTGATATGAGATGAGGAAGAGTGAAAAAGGAGCTCTTTCTGAGTTCCTTGAATATTTTAAGGAAAATATGAGGCAAGGTTCTCAGCTGAGATGGAGGGAGAGGGGATGCTCTGAAATGTCAGAGTAGGCATGAAAACCTTTGGAAAAACCACTGTAATGAATGGCTAGTGAGTCAATTAGGGAGATGTAAAAAGAACTATCTTGGAAATCCTAGGTGGCTAGGTAGCACAGTAGATAGAGCATAGTATCTAGCATCAGGAAAAACTAAGTTCAAATCCAGCCTCAGACTCTTACTAGCTGCATGGCCCTGAGCAAGTCACTTAACCACTGTCCACCTCAATTTCCTCAACTGTGAAATGGGGATCATAATAGAACCTACCTCCTATGGTTGTTGTGAGGATAAAATGAGATACTTATAGAGCTTACCACAGTGCCTGGCATATAATAGGCACTTAATAAATGTTTCCTTGCTTCTTTCTTGCTGCAACAAATGCCCAGTTGAGATTATGTAACACAAATATGTAGTGGATATAGTCAGTATGACTTCATGATTTTATTCACCTTTATTGAGCAGTATGTGATTAGAAGCAAATGCAGTAGGTGATGGGACAAATCCAGGACTACAGCTTGGCAGGACAAAATCAGTAATAGGATAAGGGCACAAGGGATACAAGAGAAAAGGACAATTTAAGATTGAACTGGTTCACCAAGAGGTCAGGATGGGGAAGGCATGAGGTTTTGCCAGTGTATAGAGTGGGAAAATGCTGGGAAACAACTGAGAAGTAGAGGTGATGGTGATGACAAAGAACAGGGTTCAAGGTTGCAATGCAGAGGAAGTGGTAGAATGACCACAGATGTGATGGGATAAGGGAATTGCAGATTTAAATAAATCAATAAATATTAATTAAGCTCCTACTATGTTCCAGACACTGTGCTAAGCCCCTGGAGTTCATGGGCATGAAAGTGGTACACTTATGAATGATGGCAAGATCAAAAGTATGAGCATCTCTGTGTGTAGTCTTGATGATGTGGGTCATGTGAAATGAGTAAGTTGAGGAACTAGGAATTTAGGATGCTTGCAGGAGCATCAATGTTGAAGCTCCCTAGTATGAGGGCAGCAACTGAGAACAGAAGAAAGAGTAAACCACGCACTGAATTTACTGAGAAAAGAAAGGGGATGTCTGGAGCTTGGTAGATAAGAATTACCAAAATTTTGATTGAGTGGTATAAATGAATTTAATTAAATTCAAAGGAAGAGAGGTTACTGAGTGATGGTGGTAGAGGGTGAGCTTGGAAGTGACCATGGGAAGGAAGGAATATGCTAACTCCCGTACCTTGACCAATGAGTTGGGAGAAAAGAGTGAAAGGGCAAGTGATTCAAAGAGTGGCCAGTGAGGCTCTTTCAGAAAGAGCCAGATCTTGGCGAGTCTGAAGAAGAAAGGAGCGGAAAAGGAAAAGATTTAAGAAGAAAATGTTTGCTATACCCGGAGCAAACATTCCATAAAATACAGTGAAAGGGTAGATAGCTTTACAGTGGGACATTGGGAAAGGGATGTTGGGTTGAGAGGCATGGGAATAAAGGAGGGGGCAGTGAGGAATACAGAAAGGGATTTGTATAATGACATCAGAGGTTCACCATGATTGGGATGTAGAAGATGCGATCAGACTAGGAGTTTGTTGGTCATTAACAAATGAATTCAGGTTGATCATTAATATTCTTAAGGATTTTGCCACAGAGTGGAATCCTCTCAAGGGGTTAGGCAACTCAGGTGAGGGTAGCAGTGAGATGAGATCATGGATTTGTATTTCTTTCCTTTTCCTATAGGCAACCCAGGGCAAAAGACAGGCAGGGTGACCAGGATGGGATGATATCTCTCTGTCCCCTGAAGGAAGGAAGAGTCTTCTGTAAGTGGAAAGAAGTCAGTCTAGGAGACCTACAGAGATGGAATAGTGTCTCTGATCTTCTGCAAGCAAGAAGAAGCCAACCTGGTATCCCAGCACACAAACCCCTGTAGGGAAGATGAAGTTTACAGCTTTAAACCAATCTCTATCTGATCAAGAGTTTTGTTTTTTTGAACATCAGGAACAAAAATGTTTTCAGCATCTACTTTGTCAATAAAGGAATGTTTCTAGTATGCACTAGTAAGTAGTTTATTCTTTGTTGGGATAGCTGTAATTGTTAAGTGGGGGGGGGTTCCCCCTATGTTGAGCTGAAATCTGTCTTTCTATACTTTTCACCCATTTCTCCTAATTCTGCCCTATGGAACCAAGCAAAAGTCTGATCTCTCTTGCACATTATGGCCTTTCCAATACTTGCAGGTATCTGTCATACATCCCTCAGTCTTCTCTTCTCCAGGCTCAACATATCTACTTCCTTCAACTCATAAGGAATGTTCTATAGTTCTTTCTCTATCCTGGTTGCCCTCTTCCAAACAGGTTAAATGAATACTAAAAACAGTACAAACAATTTGGCCTGTTGATAACAAAGCACAGTTGTTTTTTTTTTACAACATTTTGTACTCTAAGCCTCTCCAAATGTAGCCTACTGTAGCATCATTGGGGGCAAGGGTGTTATGTCAAATTGGATTTCTTTGTATCACCTGTGCTCAGCACAGCACCTGGAACGCAGAAAGTGCTTGATAAAGGTTTATTGATTGACTGACTGATATATAAGCCAGAATTTAACTGTAACTACATTTTGGTTCTACGTCTTTCCAACACATATGGGTCCACAAAGTAGACTGGGTCCACAATGTAGAACTGTTCCAGTAGAATATTCAGACTATTCAAGTAGTGGCCAATTTTTCTCTAGTACTATAACTTGTGAGCCCTATATAGAATATTCCCCCAATAACAACTGATACTATGCCTTCCATATTATCCAACTAATGATTATCATTCAATATCATTTTGACTATCTGATATCTCCTCAACATCACTGATAACAGTTTACATCAATTACCTGTTACAGAGGGATATTTAGTAATAGAGATACACCAAAAATTTTTGTCATTATTATTTCAACAATAAAGTTTTCCTTGTTAACAAGAATCAGAGTTAGAATAGAGGTTCCTTTGTCTACCTTCACCTTTGGAAGGATATATTAACATTAAGGCAAGTTGAACACTATTCAGTTGTTCTGCTTTTGACAAATTAAGACTAGATGTCTGGATAATTAGTCCCTTTACTTCTATTGTAATTTTGCATTCTCTGGATCTTCTGGTGAATTTCCTTTAAGAATGTACTTTTCTAGGGACAGCTAGGTGGTGCATTGGATAGAGCTCCAGCCTTGGAGTCAGGAGGACCTGAGTTTCAAATCCAGCCTCAGACACTTGACACTTGCTTGCTGTGTGACCCTGGGAAAGTCACTTAATCCCCATTGCCTCACCAAAAAGCAAAAAAAAAGTTCTTTTCTCTGTTTATAGCAGTATGCTGATCCATGAAATATCAGTCAGGGAACAAATGCATTATTTTTGCACCTTCCTCTATTATGAATCTTTTATGCTCTGACTATGCTTCACACCTTTCCCGTGATGGGTGATAAGTTCAATCAAGGACATTGAATATGTGATGATATGGGTATTCAAATATTTCTGATGTCTTAATTATTCTGATGCCTTATGGGTTTATTTGCTGATCCTTGTTTAACAACTGATTCCATCACCTTATAGGTTTGTTTGAAATGCCACTGGTACTAGGAGAACTTATCTTTCTTTCCCTAACAAAATGGGATGTTTGTTGCAAGTAAGTCATAAGACTTGCCACCATAAGAATACCACTAAATCTAAAGAATTAACACTGAGAGTCACTTATGGGGGATGCCAAGATTCATGGTGGTTATGCTTAGGCTATAACAAATTACAACCAAAATAGTACAACCAGAAAAGGAAGTGAGCCACCATGCAACATGAATGAGTGATAATTGTCAATAAATTACAGCAGGGCATCATAACCTGAAGGTCCATGAATTTATTTTAATGCATTTTATTAGTTTTGTTACAATATAATTGGTTTCCTTTGTAAACTATATATTTCCTATATTTTATGCATTTAAAAACATTATTCTGTGAAGGGGTCTGTAGCATTCACAACTCTGCCTAAAGGCTCCATGACGCATAAAAGGTTAAGGAACCTGATCTAGAGAAAGGATTCCAACATACTGGATGGACCCCTTTATGGATTTTAAAAAGACAACACAGACAAGATGAAGTACTGATGCATTAGAATATTGACCCTCAAAGTTAGTACCCACAACAATGGAACTGGAAATCCATCAAAGTATAAAAAAAGAAACATCAGCAGATTCCCTTATATTTGAACTCTGATCAGTATCAGTTTCCAGCCTATCTCACTCTCTGGATATTAGTATGCCATGACCACTCCACTAACTGACTTACCTGGCCTTCATATTATGTCTGCCATATACCTGTCTCAAGCCTTTTCTGTTCCTGACTTAATGTCTCCTCTCAATCTTCCACTTGAGAATTTCCCTAATCAGTGTCATAACTGGGATTCTAGCATCTAAAGCAAATTCAATTAGGAGGGGGAAGGGAAAGTAACAGAGACCTTGGGACACTCCAAGGCTAGTGTGTACTAACATCACTGTGGTCCATGTGGAAATGGTCCCCAGACTAAGCAGTATGATAGTAATCTATCTCAGTTGGGTATGGATGCACTAGTACAGCAGGAAGCTCATAGTGTATTGGTCCCAGGATAGGAGAATGCCATCAGTGAAACTCTTGAGATTTGGAGGGTAACCCAGAGTTGGAATGGGGGAATGCTTCCTCTCCATAGTGCACTTCAAAATGAAAAGCAGGGCTTCTTCTCCATAGAAATCTTCCATATTTCATGTTCTTCTGACACTCTGACGGAGTCTTGCCATCCAGGGAGACAGCATGCTCCCCAGAAACTGGAACCCTGAAAAGGAAGTATACTCCGTGTCCCTGTAGTTATGCTATGTCTCTGCTCCTAATTAGTCAGGTTTCTATTGGTTCTGCCCAACAGCTTTCTTACTTTGATCTTAGAATCACATTTTGCAAAAGACCCAATGCTTAGATAGTGATCTTTCTAGTTTTGAATATATGCCAACAGGGAAAAAAAACCTATGCAGAATTTGAGTGTTAGCTATCAAAAAAAAATTTTTCCCCAGGATATATAGGCTCTATTTTCAGTAACACTCGATTTCTAATTAATGTAAATTCTATAAAATGTCAATGAACTTCATTTGATTGGAGGAGAGATCAATTTGAGGTCAGAAGACACATGATCATAATGATGTCCCTGAATATATAGATAGCAGCACAGAAAATGACCTGAAGGGCCTACAGATCTAAGCAAAAACTCTAGTTTTATCATAGCCAGATAATAAGAGTTGCTTCCTCAAACAAACTGTTATTTTTCATTAAGAGGCATTTACTTCCTGTGCAGGCCTTGACCTATTTTCCTTGTTAACTCTTACTTATTGTAGGATTTTTTTTTACCTTTCCTTCTGGGGTTCTTACTGAAATTAGCCCTAGTCTGTTCAGTGTCACTAATTAAAATACAATTATGAGCAGTATAAAAAAAAAATGGAGGAGGAGGAGCACCTCCGTAGCTGAGTTCCTAAGCTCTAGCACTGTTTCCATGCCAACGAATAGCAAGTGAAAGGTATTAGGATCAGCAGTAGTTTTCAAGAGAAAGTACTGTTAATTTTACTTCAATTCTCCTCTGAGGATACGGAAGTTTCAGAAGGGAGGAAGAGAGGAACATATGAGATTGTTTCACACAAAAAAAAGAAAGAAAAATACCAACAATAAAAACTCAGTTTCAGTATCTGTCAAAGGGCTTTATGGGGGCCAACTAAGATAGCACTATGACAGACATTATGATTTTTTTTCTACTGCCCAACTCACGGGATATTTGAATATATACAAAAGATGTATGTTATCATACAATCCAAATCATTCAAATTCAGGAAATATTGATTAAATGTCTACTATGTTCTAGGCACTGGTGATAAAAAAACAAAATGAAAAAGAGTTTCTGCCTTCAAAGAACTTGCATTCTACTGAATGGTGCAATGAAGAGGGGTGGGTATTGAATATTAGTCTTCATACTAAGCATACAACAATGAGGTCAGAAGTTCAGTTTGGTAGTCAGCGTAATACCTCTTCCCTCCCATATTTTCCTTCGGAGCCTCCCAGACACTGAGCTAGCTCTGGCAATGCTTGTGTCAAACTCATTATCAATGTGTATATCCCTGGAAAGTACACTACCAAGGTAAGTGAACTTATCCACAGCATTCAAAACTTCTCCATTTGCTATAATCAATGGTTCCCCGTATGGATGGTGCGGTGGTGGCTGATGGAGCACTTGTGCTTTCATGGTGTTAATTGGCAGGCCAAAATTAGCACAAGCAGCAGAGAATCGATTCATACTCTGCGGCATCTCAGCTTCAAGGTAAGCATTCAGATGATGGTCAGAAGAAGTGATACAAGCACACTCTCAAGGTCTCTCTTATAAACTTTGGAATCAGTTGTGTGACGTTGGAGACACTGGCACAGGATCACTCAGCATGGCATGCCCACATCAGAAAAGGTGCTGTGCTCTATGAGCAAAGCAGAATTGAAATAGCTGAAGAGAAACACAAGATACACAAACTTAGAGAATCCACCCCAAAGGTTCACACAGACTATTTGTGCCTGACTATGGTAGAACATTCCGAGCTCATATTGGCCTGATCAGCCACAGTCAGACACACTAAAGCTTGACTCTAGCATGGCGATGTCATTTTGATCCTCTTTGAAAATGAAGGACAACATACTGATCAGAACAATTATGGGGGGAGGTGGGTTTTCAAATGTTCCCATTTTTTAAAATATGGAAACGACACAGATATATTTGTAATTCAAACACATAATTCCAGAGGAATCCATCAACAAAAAAGGGGGAGGAGATAGAAGAACATTTTCTATAAATAAATGATAGTCCTTGCAAATAAGAAAAAAAAAGGATAATAAAAAGACTTGGGGCCTGAGTACACACTGAAGGGTAAGAGAGAGCAGCAAATTTGAAACCATCATGAGACACAGAAAGGTTATGTATTTCCTGGGGGAGAGCTTAAAAATATCCCAGACGGGAGTAAAAGGGTGAACAAAGGCACAAAAGAGGAAATGAGCACAGTTGCTCAGAGGGCTCTGAGACCAGGAAAGGTTCATACAGATCCCAGGATCATAGGCCTAGAGCAAGAAGGGATTGAAGATACCATCCAGTCCAAACCCCTCCTTTTACCAAAGGGATCCAGGGAGACTGAAAAACTTGCCCAAGATCACAAAGGTAGCAAGCATTAGAGAGACGACTGCCATTTTGACATCTCTCAAGATAGCGCCTATTTGTCTCAATATCAATACAAAGAAAAAGCACGTTTGGGTTCCTGCTATGTGTATTTGGGAACAGGAACTTTCTCTGAAATCCACTTTATTTTTCAGGCCACCCACATCCATCTGAAAAGGAGGACAGATAAGCAGCTATTGAAAGGTCATGACTATTCCACGTTTCACCATTTCTGAACAACTATAAAATGAAAGATGAGCAGCTTGCTATTGAATGGATATATAATAGTATCATGGAAAGTTAATTTCCAATTTAATTAAAGACATAATGTCAATTTAAACCAGCATGGAGCCTAAGCAAAATGGCAGATGATTTAATTCTATCAAACTTCCCAGAGCATCCCACGTAATAGAATGATTTATATTGAGAAAACCTTTTTGGAAAAAAAAAAAGAAAGAAAAATGAGAGGATGCTTATGGAACATTGGAACAAAGTCAGAATCATAACTGCCATTTTTAATGCACCACAGAACACCAGATGATCTTTATAATATTGATTTCAAGAACATTTTGTTCTGCACGTTAATGCAAAAAAATTAATAAAAATCCTGGCTTAATCAGGATACCTAGGTCCTTGCTCCACTACTGTTTATATCACAAAAATAAGCATTTGTTATAATAGAAATTTTATTTCATGTCTCTGAAATTCAGTTTCTTTTGCTATAAGATGAACACTACTAAATATAAATTTTATTAATGTTTTTAGTCATTATCATCATCATCCCAAAGTCCAACGTATTATCTGGGTTGTAAAGGAGGAGGTAGTATGAGGAAACAGCAAAGTAAGTAAAAGTTATTCAAGGATATATACAATGAGGACCTTGAATGCTCTGAGACTGATATAGTAGCTGTGGAGGGCAGGCAGAAACCATAAAACACTGGTCAAGGAACACATTTGAGCTCTGATGATAACATTGATTGAGTAAGCATCCCAAGAAATGTAGTGAAATGCTCTTATGAATCTCCAAAATTGCCAGGGTTGCATAAGCTTGCAGACCAGTCCTTTAGTAAACCATTGCGGTGATCATTTTGACAGCAAGTATAGTGGAGCAAGAGGGATTTCTTCATTTACTGGCACACAAGAAATCAAGTTACATTAGAACACTATTTTGGTGAAGCCTCTCCTGCTCTAAACCTTTACTCCCTGGCAGGCAAGGGATATATAGGGTTGGTATTAGGAACCATCTTGTGGTTGACCTGGCAACAGAGACAGGTTGCCACAAGGTGGGATAGGGTTAGGAGGTAGTGGTGAATTATTATAACAGCTTATAGTAACTGAGTGAGCATTTGTAAACTTGCTAAATTTCAGCTTACGTGGATTTAGTCAATGTGGTATGATTTTTTTTAACTAGGTGTTATCTACCATTATATAATCTAAGGTCTTGTAAGCTATAGGATGTATATACCAAAGATGACACACAGGCACAAACTGCTGCTTTCAAGAACCTCTTTCATGACAACTCTCCTTGACACTATACGCACACACACACACACACACACACACACACCACATATTGTCTACCATATTTACACCTGTGAGAAATGGACGTAAATGAATAGTCAACATACACATTTATCCACAGGACAATATAATAATAACATTCTATACAATATGGTCAGCATCCTAGTCTCCAGAAGGCTTCAGCTCAGAAAAGTAGCTTACACCTTTTGAAAGACTCTCAACCTTTTTGTGTATTAAAAGGGCATTGGAATAGAAGGCTGAAGATCTATGTCTCAATCTATAAAAGTTACATAACCTCTCCCTGTATGTTGTTTTTAATATAATTGCTTTGCTTTCCATTTAATAATGAAAACTTTTTCCAGAAATATGAATATGTATAAATTTCTAATCCAAACATATATATGTATATGTATATATACATATAATATTATATTATATGTATGTGTATCTATATCTATATATATACATATATGTATATATACACACACATAATATCAGGGTACTAAAGGCTCCGGGCATTTGTCATTATTTTATTCTGAAACAATAGCCCACCAACACCCCCCCCACCCATCTGCTTTTTATATAGGGAATAGTTAGAGATTTAAAACAATTTTAGTGAAAGTTGGCAGTAGCAGCCAAGTTGATACAGGAAAGCACAGCTGCTTATAAGCCAAGGACAGGCACTACATGAAGAAAAGAATACAAAAATCTGGAAATCAGGACTGGGGCAAAGGAGGTTAAGGAACTCAGGCAAATGGCTAGAAACTGAATTGAAGGTGGATAAAACTTTTTTGTTTTGTTTTCCAAGCAGCGTTCTCTAGTATCATTATCATCTTGCTAACTACTAGCAGCACAACCTGTCTGCAGGTGAAAAGAGGCCAGGCTAGGTGGGCTAATTTGAGTATGCAGCTTGAATGAAGTTAGAAAATGGCAAATTAGGCCAGAACAATCTTCTTTTCCTAGGCTTCTCTATGACTAACATTTTGCGTGTCTCCTTGGTCCCCCCTTCCTTTACAGTCTTCTATCTTTCCTGCCCTAAATCTCCATTCTCCTTTCTTATCTTAGGAGTGACCATTGAAGTAGTCAAGGCAAGCAAAAGGAAGAAAGAAAAAATGACAGAGTATATGGGATTTTTATATACAGATTGAATCTATAAGCAAAAAAATTGAGGTACTTATTTCATCATTTTTTCTGACTTGCTGATTTTATAATCTTAACATAGGATAGTCGCCAATAGCCATTGTTTCATCTTCTAGGCTTAAGTCAAGATAATCTTCATGTTCTACACTATCATTCAAGATTTCACTGACTGCCTTGAAGCCTATCTTCATGTGTTGCAGCACTAAGAAGTACTATCAGAATCTGAAGGGGATATTATTAATGAAAATGAAGAAGTATCTTCATAAAATATTTGTATGTTAGGCAGAAGAAATCTTTCATTATGGGTAAGTGTTTGAGCAGCCATCTGAACATTTATTTTAAATATTCTTTGCTCTATCTTAGTTGTCTCAGCTTTAAAACTCAAATTCACCAACTGATAGATATTTTCTTAAGAAGCAAGTTCCTTGTGGTTACTGGTCTCAGCGTCTTCATCATTTAGCCACCACATGTGAGAACTACTACAGTGACTGAAGTGCTTCATCCAAGTTCATACCGTTTCTTTTATAGGTAGTCAAACGAATACCTGTGCTTTCTACCTCTCTCAGTCATGAGACTCATAATCCGATGGACTTGAAAGAACTTGAAAAAGCATAAAGAGCTAAATAAATGGAAACTGATCCCTGCTTTTTGATCACCGTAATTGGAGACAACCAGCAATATTCTGCCTAGAATTTAGAGCAGAATAGGTCTTCCCAGAAATTCTCAGCTCTTTCCTTTTGCAAATAAGAAAAGACCCAGAAAGTTTAGGATACTTGTTAAAGGTCTCGATTCTTCAAGGGTGGCTTAGAACAAGAAGATGGGCTCCAACTCTAAAGCCAAAGCTCTTCATATTGCTCCATACTGATTTTCAGAGTAAGGAGGTATATAAGCTCTTACTTCTCTCCCTCAACACCAGTCATACATCGAGGCAGCTAGGGGGCGCAGCGGTCCTAGAGTCAGGAGGACCTGAGTTCAAATATTTAAATCCAGACTCAGACACATAACACTTACTAGCCGTGTGACCCTGGGCAAATCACTTAACCCCATTGCCAGCCAAAAAAAAAAAAAAGAAGAAGAAGAAGAAAAAAAGAAAAAAAAGAAAGAAATTAGTTATATATCAAGCAACCTAACGTCACCGCAGGTGACTCAAAGAAGATTGCCCTGAGTCATATTTTTACTCCGGATCAAAAGAAGACTGATGTGTACAGGCACCAAATCAAATTTCTGGCTACCATCAGAAAGTAAGACCAAATTTTAAAACTACTTTCTATAATGTATTTCCAAGATTAAAAAAAGTAACGGTTCCTTTAATTCCCAAGGATGGAATTTGCCTATTCTAAAACCTCAATTTCTCTCCTTTCACAGAAGATTTAATTTGGAGAAGTCTGCTCAAAACCACAGAAACATGTATATACCACAGAATTTTAAAGAATTAAAACAAAATGAGGTCTTTTTCTTTTAAATATGTAGTGAAGGCAAGATTGACAATTTTGCTCTCTAAGAAATCATTCCTGAAAGACATCTTTTATCACAAAAAAACAGATGGAAGGTTGGCTTCATGCATAAACAAATTAAGAGTCCTTGCATAGAAGGTTATAGGACAATTGTGTATGGTGGTACAACATCATATAACAAAACACCAATACATTCTCTGGAATAAGTTGATAGATGAGAAATTACCCTTTTGTGTAATGCTTTCCTTCTCAAGAAAGACTATTGACTTAAAAAATAATTGTTATATTTCAAAGTCAAATGCTCACTCAAGCATCATAGCATAATTCTCTAAAACAATACATGTCCCAAAAAAAGCCCAATCTATCTTTAATTTATAAGCAGGCTAATTGCAATAAAATGGAATAAAAATATGCAGATTATTTTTGGGTAGGTAAGAGAGGGAAAATGGTAAGGACATAATGGCTACATACCTGATTTATTATTTCTAGTCCAACAGGTTTCTAGCAAGCAAAGGCCCCATTGATGGAATTTAACAAATAAGTGAGGAAAAACAGATGTGTGCCATCCTGTCAATATCTGCTATCTTACAACTATCTGAGATGTACATCTTCTTTTTTCTATTTTTCAGTCTGAAGTTAACAATAAAAAGGCATTTCTATTCTACTTAATAAAACAGAAGAGGATTGTAAATAAAAGTGCTAATATCTAATATATACTACTTGTTTTTTGTTTAAAATACAAAGTGATCCAAAAGTCTTAGTGTAGTTTTAAGCTACCTAAAGTTTAAATAAAACTAAGATAGATTTAACATATAACCTTCAAAGGTGCTGTGCTTGTCTGTGAGTTGTTGTAGTTCACTTTCAGTTCTCTTGTGTACTTTTTAAAAAGTGTCAATGACTCTCTTTTCTTTTCCTTCCTTCCTTTCTTTCTTTCTTTTTCTTTCTTTCTTCTTTCTTTTTTCTCCATTCTACTCCTGCCCCTTCTACCCAAAACTGAAAAAAAAAGAAAGAGGAAAAAATCCCTGTATTGCTTGTATATTTTCAACACAGATTCAGACTCAGCAGTGTTTGTCTATTGGTATGATTTCACTCCTTTGCAGAGACTATACAGGAAAAAACTTGGGAAACATAGATTGAAAATTATTCCTGGGGGGAGGAGTTCTCTGAAGGTACTGCATCTTATAAAATAAGAGTGGCTACAATGAAGACACAATCAGAGCTCTAGACTCGAAGTCAACAAAACCTGGGTTGGAATCTATCCTCAACACTTAGCAGTTGTTTGACTCTGGGCAAGTCATTTAATCTCTCTAAGCTCCAATTTCCTTGTCTGTGAAATAAGGATAATAATAATACCTACCTCACGTGTTCAAGTGAAATAATATCAGTAAATTGCTTTGCAAACCTTAAAATATGACCTAAATATATTAATAATCACAATAATAATACCATAATCATGAAAAAATAAGATGAGCATTGCAAATCAATTTCATTAGAGCATAGGATTCTTAACCTTCTTGTATTATGGATACTTTGGACAGTCTGGTAAAACACAAGAGTCATGAAAATCTAGGGTGTTGTTCTGGTGAATGATATAAATTGACAATGAGATAGGTTAAAATGATGTACTAATATAGCCAAGCATAATATAGAACAGTAGAAACATTATCAGGTACAGGTTCACATATGGCCTTCCTTGCCCCCACCATCCCATAAGTAACATGCCGGGTGGTAGCTTTTGGTGATAGCATGAAGGAGTGGTGTAGTTGAAGGCCCAGAGCTCCCAGGGTTCTTAGGCTTACCTAGTGTTTTCAGACAAAGGGTTTGTTGGGGCCACGGGTGGGCCAATAGGGTCAGGTAGCATGGACCAGTAGTGAAAAGGGACAGAGTTATAAAAATTAACCAGGAAAGACTATTCAAGATGAGAAATGTAGAATTGTAACTATGTCACATCAGCAAGCTTGCTGGAGAGTTTCAGCAGCCAGTTTTAGCTAGAACTGGGTGTAGGTTAAACCTTAACTATAATATAGTTGTGTAATAGGACATAACCCCAGGAGAGTGGGACCACAAACTCCTCTGGTTATTCAATACAGACCTTTTCTGAGAATTTTTTAAACGCACAAAACAAAATACATGGTATTACAAGAAAAACTAATTATACTGAAGTACAGTTATCAAATTTTTTTAATTGACACATCCCAGGTTAAGAAACCCTGTTACAAAAGGATAAAACTCATTATAGATTTATAATGATAGCTTTGAGCCAAAAGTCGTAAATAACTCATCCAGAAAAAAATTCTGAAACTATTTCGTGTGATTATATATGGATAGAGATATTTCAAACTTTAGCATGTATCAAAAATACATAAAATTCCCATCTAATATGGTGAGCAGTTCATTACTAAGGCCTTAAGAAAATTAAAAATAACCTTTCCAACATTCTACCTTAAATTTGAATTCAGCTGTTCGTATCCACATTCTCCCCCTCCACACTGCCCCTACCATCAAGTTTTAGAATAAGATTTTCCTAGATTCAAACAGGGTCCACTTAAGGCAAAAACAACATCTATAACTTACCATGCTCTGTTACCTCACGGCACTTTTGTTCCTGATAGAATGGTCTGGAAATTTTCACTAGCTGTGGGAAGAGTTGGCTCCCTTCACCACAGACCTTGATGGAAAGGACCTTCTGGGTCACAAAGTCTATTCCCCTGCTAATGGAGGCAAGAAAACAACCATTTATTTTTTAGATCCTTTGACCGCTGAATAAACACAAAATTGCACAAAATAAAAAAAATTTTAAAAATAGTGTCCTCATGGATGATTTTGTGAAGAAGCTGTCTACCCTATTGTTCTTCCTTTGGATCGCAAATTCATGTAAATATTGTGTTGGATAGTAAAGTCAAAGAACTTTGGGCTCATCAAATAACAAGTTTAATATAGGTCATATTTGCAGACTCAGAAAACACGACAATTTTCCTTAAGAGAGATTCATTACCTTTTTTAGTTACTTCCATTGATTTTCCTTATTTCTACCTATGTTTCCTTCTATGCTGCAATATTCCATTTTCAACTTAGATACTTATATATTTCACTTGCCTACTAACTAAGGTTTGATTTTTTTAAGTTTTAATGAATTATTTTTTCAGCGTGACCTTAGTAGCCTATGCTTTTGCTGAAACTTCTAGGTGAAAACTTCTTTAAGGTGAAACTTTAAGGTGAAATCTTCTTTCAACTAGCCTCTAGAAACAGGAGCCAAGGCCAGGTTTCTTACACAAATAAGAAAACAAATTTCAATTTAAACTTCCAGGCAGGCATGATTTTTTCATCCCCCAAATGATACTACAAAAATTATGCTACACTTTAATACTGATGATACAGATTGATGAAAATGTATGATTAAATTCTGACTATATTTATCTCATAAGATAAAGAAAAATTGCATAGTACATAGATACTTCTCCTGCCCCACCCAAAAAATTATAGCTTGATTCAAACTAGATTTCCTTATACAGTTAAATATAAGTCCCTTTAGGGAATGTAAAGATCCTGTGAATTCCTTTAGAGCAGAGACTGTCATTGGTTTGTTGTTTCTCTTCCTTTGTAACTTCAGTGTTTAGCACACTCCCTAAACATAGTAGGTGTTTAATAAATACTTATTTAATTGACATAGTAGGTACCTATGTAACAAGCATATTCTTGCTCAGTCTCCCAGTGTCAAGAGGCTGCATTTTCCCCTCAGAATACTGTGGGCATTTTGACGTTTTAGAGTGTCTATTGCCTACTGCTGCTGCCCTGAGCCCCTCTTGGTTGTGGTCCTTACACCATTAGTGCCCAGTGAGTAGTACTCTGGTTCCATTTAACTATTTAACATCAATTTATTTTGAAGATATCATAAAAACAAATGTCCAGATAGTTCTTTCTAAAACCTTAGGAACATACTCTCCCCTAATCCACCCTATTTTCTGGGAATAGTGGACTCAAATGCAGTTCAGTTTCACCATAATAATAATCCTAGCAATTCATACCCAAAAATGACATGAGACGCAGATGAATCCTCATCTCAGCTATACTCAAGCTGAATCCTAAAGGTCACACAGAAAGGTCATTCATTCCTCCCCAACCTTTCATAAATCACAAGGTGGGAGCCACCTGATTAATCTCAATTACCTAAAATAGAAGGGAAACACAGAAGGAAAACATGGAAGCCCATTTCACAGGGTCAAATGACAGCCTTAACAAATAGAATCCAAAGTCTCTCTATTTAAAACACTGTCTTTCATCAGATGAGAACAATCTGCAGCCAAGAGCAAAGGGGCCAAAACAAGTATGAGCATCAGAAAATAAAAGGACCAAAGTTCTGGTCACTAGTTCTTTTTTTCAAGTCTTCCTCAACCAGTCAAAGAGATACCACATGATTAGCCAATAGAATGTTTACACATGCTCCAGTATTTCTGCAAGGTCCTTCCATTACAAGTTATCACAACTTTTCTAGAATCAGGCTCCTACCTAGCCTCTTCCACCTGGATAGATGCTATCAGATATCCTCTGTGCATGAGCAACATTTCCATCATATATAATAAATATTTGTTGTAAAAAAATAAAAAATAAATAAATAAAATAATAAAAATCAATTGAATTGATTCGCAATGGACGTTTTGGTCAAAGATACAAATAAAGAAATTTGCAACAAATACTAGAACCACATGGTGAGAATAGAAACTAGCTGAAATCCACCTAGGAGGTAGTGATTCTTTTGGTATTTTTTCCAACACAAAGGTAACATGTTTTCTAAAACAATTTTCTTATGTTTTACTCATGTTGAATATGTCAAATTTCATTTTAAAATTATTTGTTTGGCATCCTATCAACCAAATATCTTTATTAACAGATATTTCAAGCAATCTATAGTATAACAGATCTCTGCCCATAATGATATCCTGACTAAAATCTTATAAAATACTTTCATTATAGTCTCAGTCTTGTTCCATGTATTTATTTAATAGAAAAAGAAAAAAAATTACCGAGGCAGCTAGGGACACAAGAAAAAGCTGAATGAAACAAAGTTTCCTATTGTGAATCTATCACTTTTGCTTGTAAAGTCATCAAGTCAATTGAATTGTCTTTTGATTTTGTTTTACTGTTTATTTTGCCTCTTATGTACTCTTCCATAATAACAATTTTATCAATGACTACATCTTTTAAAATTGTTTTCTATGAAAATGTACATGTAGTTCAGTTTCATTATTTTTTCTCATAGCTTCTTTACTGATAAGATATATATATATATATACTGATATCATATCCTTCCTCACTGATAACAGTTTTGTTTTTTTCCTCACTGAAACACAGTGTTTTTTTAAATTTTAAAGCTACAATGCCAAAGATATGATCTTACAAGGAGTCAAGAAGAAGATGACTTATCAAGAAATACAAATATTAACTGCAATGGATTATTCAACCCAAGATGAGAGAACTACAAAAAAAAAAGTATAAAGACATTATTTCAAAGAAAATATTGGATATACATATGTATTTCAAAGTAAATTGGACTTTCTTGAAAAAGAAGGCACCCAGCTAACATGAGCATATTTTCTAGGTGGGCATAAAACTTTGAATGGATATTTGGCATATTATAATAATATAATATATGTGTGTGTATGTGTGTATGTGAGAGAGAGAGAGAGAGAGAGAGAGAGAGAGGGAGAGGGAGGGAGAGGCAGAGACAGAGAGAGAGAGATGCCTTGTTGGGGCCTTTGATATGCAAAACTACTTAGAAGAAAAGTGAAGTCAATCTTAAAAATTACCTTTAGAGGAAGTGGAGCCAGGATGGTGGAGAAAAGGCAGGAATTTGCCTAAGCTCTCCTATTTCCCTCAAAACAACTTTAAATCTAGCCTCAAAATGAATTCTGGAGCAACAGAACCCACAAAAGGACAAAGTAAAACAAATTTTCAGCCCAAGGTAACTTAGAAGGACTGCGGAACAGGTCCGTCTCTCTTGGGTAAAAGGAAAAGTACAGCCCAGTGCAGGTTGAGCCTGGGGCAGGTCAGCAAGAGGTCCCTAGTTCCAGCACAGATTAGCAACCCAGCTCAGCAGGCCAGGAACACAGCAGAGCAGCTGTAAGGCCTCTGGATCCAACCCAACAGGAAGCCAGCAGCCCTGGAAGGTGTATCTAGGCCAGATGACCCCAGCACAGTAGGAAAGTTGCCAGGCCCAGACCTTAGAGCAACACATGCCAGCAAGCCAGTAAACAGACCCCTGGCCTCTGATGTAAGAACATTGGGACAGTAGTGCCCAATGTGCCCCAAGAGCAGAGCTCAACTTTAAAAATCATGAAATAGGCTCAAAAATGAGCAAAAAACATACTAAAAAAAATAAAAAGAGTTGACCATAGTATGGCAACAGGGAAGATAAAAACACAAACTCAGAAGAGGACAATGTCAAAATGCCTACAAGTGAAGCCTCAAAAAGAAATATGAATTGTCTCAATCCTAAAATGTCCTCCTGAAAGAGCTCATAAATTTTTTTTTAAATCAGAGAAGTAGAAGAAAAAATGTGAAAATAAATGAGAGTTATGCAAGAAAATCATGGGGAAAATGAGTCAACAGCTTGGTAAAGGAAGCACAAAAAATTGACTGAAGAAAACAACTCCTTAGAAATAGAAGTGGCCAAACAGAAAGGAAGGTACAAAGCTCACTGAAGAAAAATAATTCCTTAAAAATTTGAAGTGGGCAAGTGGAAGTTGATGACTCCATGAGACACCAAGGAATGGTTAAACAAAATTTTAAAAAATGAAAAAAATAGAAGAAAATGTAAATAACTCATTGGAAAAACAACTGACTTGGAAAAATAGACCAAGAAGAGATCATTTAAGAATTATTGGAATACCTGAAAGCCATGGTCAAAAAAAAAAAAGTACAGGACATCATCTTTCAAGAAATTATCAAGGAAAATTGCCCCAATATCCTACAGCCAGAGAGTAAAATAGTCATTGAAAGAATCCATCAATCACCTCCTGAAAGAGATCCCAAAATGAAAACTCCCAGGAATATTACAGCCAAATTTTAAAAATCTCAACGCAAGGAGAAAATACTGTAGGCAGCCAGAAACAATTCAAATAGCATGGAGCCACAGGATTACACAGGATTTAGCAGCTTCTGCATGAAAGGATTGGAGAGGTTGGAATATGATATTCTTGAAAGCAAATGAGCTTGGATTACTGCCACAAATCAACTACAGAGCAATTTCATGAGGAAAAATGGACATTGAATGAAATAGGAAACATTCCTTTTTTTTTTTCTTTTTTCTTTTTTTTTTTTTTGGCTAGGCAATGGGGTTAAGTGACTTGCCCAGGGTCACACAGCTAGCCAGATTTGAACTCAGGTCCTCCTGAATCCAGGGCCGGTGCTCTATCTACTGTGCCACCTAGCTGCCCCCTAAACATTCCTTATGAAAAGAGCAGAGTTGAATAGCAAATTTGATTTTCAAATACAAGATTCAAGAGAAGCAGAAAAAGGTAAACAAGGGAAGAAAAAAATAACGTTATTCAATAAGATTAAACTGTTTACATCCCGACATGGGAAGATGATAGTTGTAATTCTTAAGAACTGTGTCTGTATTAAGACAGTTAAGAATATACATAGACAGAAGGTGTGGGTTTAAGTTGACTTTGATGGAATGATATTAAAAATATATAGTAATCTAGTGTTTGATAAACCCAAAGACCAAAGTTTCTGGGATAAGAACTTACTATTTACTGGGAAAACTGAAAAAAAAATATTGCAGAAACTAGGTATAGAACAACATCTCACACTGCATATTAAGATAAGACCTAATGGGTACATGATTTAGATATAAAAGGTAATACCATAATAAAATTAGGAGAGCAAGAAATAGTTTATCAGATCCACGCATAAGGGAATAATTTAATGATCAAATAAGAGAAAGTATTATGATATAAAATAGATAATTTTGTTTCTATTAAATTAAAAAGGGTTTGCACTAACAAAACCAACTCAACCAAAATTAGAAGGAAAGCAGGAAGCTGGGAAACAATTTTTTACAGCATATTTCTTTGATAAAGGCCTCAGTCCTCAAATATGTAGAGAACTGAGTCAAATTTATAAGAATACAAGTCATTTCCCAACTGATAAATGGGCAAAGGTATGGATAGGCAGTTTTCAAATAAAGAAATCAAAGCTATCTATAGTCATATATAAATACTCTAAATTACTATTGATAGAAAATGCAAATTAAATGTGAGGTACCACCTCATATCTATCTGGTTGGCTAATATGACAGAAAAGGAAAATGATAAATGTTGGAAGGAAGGGATGGGGGAAAATTGGGATATTAATGCATTATTGGTAGAATTGTAAACTTGTCCAATAATCCTGGAGAACAATTTAGAACTATGCCCAAAAGACTATAAAATTGTCCATACCCTTTGACCCAGCAATACCCCTACTAGGCCTATATCCCAAAAAGATTGAAGAAAAAAGAAAGGGAACTATTTGCACAAAAATATTTGTAGCAGCTCTTTTTGTGGTGGCAAAGATTTGGAAATTGAGGGGATGCCCATCAATTGGGGAATGGCTGAACAATTTGTGGCATATAAATGTAGTGGAATGCTATTGTGGTATAAGAAAGGATGAGCAAGAGGATTTCAGAAAAACCTGAAAAAGTTTACATGAAGTGATGCAAAGTGAAGTGGGTAGAACCAGGAAAACATTGTACACAATAACAATACCATTGTTCAATGGTCAAACTATGATTGACTTAGCTCTTCTCAGCAATACAATGATCCAAGACAAGTCCAAAAGACTCATGATGGAAAATGCTATGCAAATGCAGAGAAAGAATTGATAAGAGTCTGAATGCAGACTGAAACATACTATTTTCACTTTCTTTTGTTGTTGTTGTTATTTTCTTTTTATTCTATTTTTTCTTTCACACCATGATGAATATGGAAATATGTTTTCCATGATTGGAAAAAAACCTTTAGGATTATGGATGACTAACTTCTTACTCTATATAGATTCTTTATAGGATAAAAAAACACAGAAGGTTTGCTTTACTCTATAACTGTCTCAGTGGAATCACCTTGGAGTGGGTTTAGGGAGGGCAAAATAAAAAACAAAATAACAAAAAGATTAATTTGATTGATCATTTTAATGGCAAGGCAAAAATAGACTCAATTTAATCAATAAATAAGATGAAAATAGCAGCAAGTTACTTGAATTAACAAAACTAAAGGACATAGTCTTAACATGCATAGGATAAATATGTTTCTGCATGTGTAGGCAACCATGATATATTGCATGTGTGTGTATCTGTATATCTATATTATATACATACATATATATATGTACATATGTAACTTCATACAGTAGAGGCTTTTGGGATATATCATATTCCCCACTTAGGAGAGACTGAAATGTTATGAAAGGTAAGAGCAGCAAAAGATGGGAAGCTTGGGAAAATTGCAGATCCTTGAAGAAAATGATGTCTTGAGCAATTCACTTATGAATAGTGAAAGTTGTTCTCAAGTGAATGGGGCTGCCACCATGGGTGGACCTTAGAATCAAATATGATTGAAAGCAAAGGAGTTCTGTCTGGCTTGTTGATCTGTTTAAGCAATATGCCTAGATGGAAGTAATTGTTTGCCAGAGTGTATCTGTGTCAGCAGGGTACCATGACCTCGTGATTTTTTTTATTCTGAATTTAATGCATGCATACATAGGCATAGACATATATGAACATTTAAATGAAAAAAACAGAACAGAAAAGAGAATTATATATAAATAAGTGCATCTTTAAAATACTTGCTTTCATATATAAATATATATATACTATATATATACACATATGTATCATAACTTCAGTATTTTACTTTCAAAGGTACCCTGACTATTTCCTTATCACTTTACAAATATTATAGCATTTTATCTTCACATCAATCCTAAGAGATAGGTTCTATTATTTATCTACATTTTGTGATGAGGAAATTGAGGGAGGCAGGGATTAAATGATGTTCCCAGTGTTACACAGCTCATAAATGTCTGAGGTAGGATTTGAATTTGGGTTTTCCTGACTCCATGTCCAGTGTTCTTGCACCACTTAGCTGAACATTTTCTAAACTTTTCTGTATTTTTTAAAAATTCCGTCAAAACCAAGCACATAATTAAAATCATCAGTATTAAAGGGGGAATTAATATAATTGAAAAGAGAAACTCATTTGAATTGTAAAGATAAAACTATTTTTAAAATATCAATACAAGATCTAATTTTTTTAAAAGAGAAAGGTTAATCAAATTACCTAAATAAAAAATAAAAAAGATGAGATAGGAACAAATATAGAAAATCATATATATATACATATATATTTTATACAGGTGTGTTTATTTCATGATTTACCCACTAAATTGATAATATTTTAATTAATGCTTATAAAAATATTTATATATTTATTAAATAAAAATTAAATTAGCAAAACAGAAAAAAGGCAACCAACATAACCCAACATCAGAAAAAGAAAATAAACATTAAATGGAGTAGAAAATAATAAAACAGACATATAGGCAATATTAATTATGATCACACCTCTTTTGTACATCCTTTTCTCTCTCCTTTCATGGTCACCACCCTAGTTAAATCCTTCATCATATATCACCTCAACTATTGCAACTATTATCTAAACTGCTGCCAAAGTTATTTTTGTAAAGCAAAGTTTTGATAATTAAGTGGTTTGCCATTATCTAGTTCCCAAACTCAAACTTCTTTATTTGACATTTAAAGATCTTTCCAGTCTAAATATGACCTACCTCTTTAGGCCTCTTATACATTCCTTCCCTTTTATTGACAAATTGACTTTTGTGCTGTTTCTCACAACGACACTCTATCTCCCATCACTGCATTGACTGTAACCCATACCTAGAATGTACACCCTCCTCATCTTTGCTTCTTCCAAGCTCCAGTTATCTTCAGCACTCAGATCAAGTAACATCAAAACATGAGGGCTTTCCTATTCCCCTGAAAAGTTAGTGTCTTCCTTCCCTTCAAATTATGATTAATGAATAAATTTATAAATATTTATTAAGCTTCTACTGTGTGTCAGGCCCTTTGCTAAGTGCTCCAAACACAAAACCCTCCTTGCAAAAAAAAAAAGTCACTGCCTTCAAGGAACTAATGGACTGTTTTCTAATGGACTGTTCCAATCTAATGAACTGTTTTCTCCCATATTTTATTTCTTTGAATATTTGTCATATAGATATATGTATGTGTGTGTATAACATATATAATACATATGTATGTATACATATATATGTATGTATGTATGTATGCATACATATATATGTATGTATGCATATATATGTATGTATATATGTATGTATTTGTATATTTGTGTAGGTGTCATGTTGCTTCACAGAGAGAAAGATTTTTTTAGGGTAAAGACTTTGTTTTGTTTCTTCTCCCTCTAAACTACTTCATTTTAGTGATACCCTCAGCTTCCATGGATTTAATTACCATCTTTATGCTGGTGATTTCAAATCTATGTTTCCTGGCCCAGTTTCTGTGTTGACCTCAAATCTCACATCTCCATCTACCTTTCAGACATCTGAAACTAAATGTTGAATAGTCATCTTAAACTAAATATGTTCAAAACAAAACGAATTATCTTTACCCCTAGACCTTACCCTTCCTACCTTCCCCTATACATACCCAAGCTATTGCCAAGACCTAGCAATTTCACCTTTGCAACATCTTTCCAATACACCGCATTTTCTCCTCTGACACTACTACTACTCTAATGCAGGTATTTGTCAGCTCATGTCTGTATTATTAAAACAGTCTGCTGGTAGGCCTCCCTGCCTCAAGTCTCTCCCTACTCCAATTCACCTTGCATTTAGCCACTAAAGTGATTTTGTTAAAAATACAGATCTGATCATCACACACACACACACACACTTACACACACAAACATGCAAAATAAACTCCAGTGGCTTCCTATTGCCACTAGAAGCAAATATAAAATGCTCTGTTTGGAATTTAAAGCCCTGCATAACGTAGTCCCCCTCTACCTTTCCATTCTTACACTTTACTCCCTAAGACACACTCAAAAATCCAGTGACTCTGGACATTTGATTATTCCATGAATAAGATACCCCATCTCTCTTCTCTAAACATTTTCTCTAGTTGTCCCCTATTTCTGAAAAAGCTCTCCCTCTTCTGCTCAGACTGACTTCCTGGCTTCGAGTCCCAACTAAAATCCCACTGTCTAAAAGAAGTCTTCTGTAATCCTTTTTAATCCCACTGCATTCCCTCTTTTAATTATTTCCCATTTATCCAGTATGTACCTCAATATATAAATATATATATATATACACACAACGTGCTATATGTGTGTATGCATATATATATAATATATATATATATGCATATTGTCTCCTCCATTAGATTGTAAGCTCTTGAGGGCAGGGACAGTCTTGTGCCCCTTTTTTTTGTATCCCAGCACTTAGCACAATGTTTGGCATATAGTAGGTGCTTAATAAATGTTTATTGAATTGAATTGTCTTTGTATCCCTAGCATCTAGGAAACTGCTCAGCACATTGATTAGGCACTGAATAAAAATTTGTTGATTTATTGATGGATCGATTAAGGAATACAAAGATTCTTTAATATTAGGAAAATAATTTGTCATAGCGATACACATTAATGATTTTTTAAAAAAGAAATTTACATAATTACTTTATGAATCTGTGAATACATTGATGTGAGTATTCCCACCGCCATGGTTACAGATCAGTACCCTCTAAAATTTAACAAATAGACTTTAAGAGCTATCATCCTTTCCAGCATTATCACCATGCAGGTAATCTGGTGATGGACCTTTCCAAATTTGTTTACTTGAACAACAGATGTCATCTACCAACAGGCGCACATAGGAAGTTTTCCTAACTTAGAATGACCTCCCTGAGCTTGTTCTCCAGTGTCATAGCCTATAAGAGCTCAGGGTTATCTCCATACCCTGATGAAAAATCAGAATAGGTTTTTTAGTAAACTTAAGAAATTTATAAAACACTTTGACAAAATACAGCACCCATTTGTTAAGAAAAAAAAACTAAAAATTATAAATAAGTAAAAATTTGGCTTTAACCTGAGGGGGGGGAAAAACATTTGTGTCAAAAAGATAGTATTGTGTATAATGGAGAAACATTAGAGGGTTTGTCAGTTGTACATTCACCATTTCTACTTAGCACACTTTTAGAAATACTGGCTATAACAATATGACAATAAAAAGAATCAAAGACAAAAACTGTGGCAAAGAGAGGATAAAGTATCTATATGCAGGTGATAAAAAGTTTGTATTTTTAGGTTTGCGCAGCACTTTCTTCTACAATCCTATGGAGTAGATGATGCAAGTCTTATTATCCCAATTTACAGAAAAAAAGAAATCAATCCAACATCAGATGAGAAGTTAAATGACATATCCATGATCTCAGTTAACAAGCCAGTCAAGGAGGCAGTCAGTAAAAATGCATTAAGTGCCTACCATGTGCCAGGCCTTTTTTTAATTGCTGGGGATACAAAAAGAGACAAAAGACAATCTCTGCCCTCAAGGAGCTCACAATCTAATGGGGGAGACAACAAGCAAGCAAAAATGTATATACAATATAATTAAGAGGTGGGGTTGAGGAAGGTTTCCTGTAGAAAATGTGATTTTGTTTGGGACTTGAAGGAAATCAGGGAAGTCAGCAGGCAAAGATGAAAAGGGAGGAAAGTATATAAGGTGGGTTTCTAATTCAGATCTCCTGACTCCAAGTCTAGCATTCTAATTATTGCAACATTACTTATCAATATGTGAAAATGATATAATGATTTTCTTTAAAAATTAAGGAAATTAATCAAGACAATAAATAGTTTCATCAAAACAGTGGAATACCAATCAAATAAACTCTACAGAATTGCTGATTCAAAAAAGAAAGAAAGAAAAAGCTGTTCAAAGACACGATGGTGTGATAGAATTAATACCTACCTGTATTTCCCCACAGCATGGGTTAAGCCTACCCTCCTCCTTCCCTTTTGTAACAAAGGTTATCTTTCTCTAAAAGAAGATAAAACAGTATCAAAATTTAATTGACCATTGCTTCTCTGAGACAGCTTCCAGGTAAGGCAGAAGCATAAAATGCCTCACTCACATGCAGTTAGGGCCACTCCAACCTGGAACATTACTGAAGACCATGCAAGTCTCCATTTCCTTTATCACATCCCATGCTGATGACCAGACATATTTGCAGATGGAGACAAGGCTAGGGGAGGGATGGTGCATTCAGAGAAGCTAAGTGCCACTGTCTCTATGTTGCATATTCTTTCTGTATTAGGGCAAGTAAACCTCTCTCCTTTTGTTAAACGTTCAATGATTTGCAAGTGTCTCATTTTATCTCAACATTGAACCTGAACTGAGAGAATATTAGCATTAGAGCCATCTCCAACATACAGTATTGGGAAAAGACAATGTTTTGGGTTTTTGTAAAGCACCAAAAGGCCTTTTTATTAAAAGAATTGTGTGGGGCAGACTAGATTATATAAAATACTTTTTCCATAGCAAAAAGTAAAAATAGTAAAAGTATTTAAAACAATTATCTCAAAATTCTCACATGAAAAATCTATAAGGAAAACTCAAATTTAGGAGAGTAAGGACCATTTTCCAACTGATAATTACTCTAAATATATGAAAAGAAATTTCTTAAAAGCAGAAAAAATACCAAGGACAACAAGGAAAAGTATTAATGCTTTTTAATGATCAGAGAAACACATATTTAAACAATTTGTATATCACCTGACTCCCAGCAGTTTGGCAAAGACAATATAAGACTATAAAATGACAATCCTAATCATAATAGCTAGTATTTACCTAATGCTTTAAGGTCTTGAAAGCACTTTACATATATTATTTCGTTTGATCCTTACAATACCCCATAGGAATAGATGTTATTGATATCCCCATTTTACAAATGATAAAAATGAGACTAAAGGAGGTTGAGTGACTTGTCCAGGTTCCCACAGCTAGTAAGTGGCAGTTACAGGATTTAAATTCATCTTCTTGACTCAAAATAGCACTCTATGCACTTTACCACCTAGCTGCCTTGACATAGCTGTTGAAAAATAGCCAGTTTTAAACTGCTAGAAGAACTGAGAATTTATTCAATGCTTCTGAACAGCAACAGGGAAAAAATAAAGGTAGAAAAAATGTTAATGCCATTTCATCTAGTTATCCCACTACCAGGATTATGGTCTAAAAAAGATTAATGACAATTTTAAAAATACTGATTTATTTTTTTTAATTATAACAGATTTTGTAATAGCAAAACCCCAGAAAAACGGTCTGACTGCCAGGGAATAGTGTACAAATTAATTGTCCATATGAAATTATAAATAAGAAGGCAACAAATAAACATGGAAAGATTTTTATAAAGTGGTGCAAAATAAAAATAAAACAGAACTAAAAAAGTAATATGTACTGACTAAAACTAAGGAAATAAAAATGATAAGAATAACTAGATAATAGATATAAAATAAATGTTGGATAGGTCAGAAATGTAGTATTATTGTATTGCTACCTTATTAAAATTAATATAGCCTTGTTTCAAAAATTGTTTATAGTTACATGTAGTTATTTATAATCACTTCTCTTTTGTCTTATTTCTTTTTGAATTTTTTTTATTCTTAGGTGTTTGAATGGAATTAATGGAATCAAAAATAAAATATTATAAATAGAAAAGTCCTGTAAGATTATAGCAGTATGCAGCAAAGTTCACTGAGGGAGGCATCTATGTGCTTAAGGTGATAGATTATTAGACATATGGTTAGAAAGATTAGAGTTCAAATCCTGCCTTAGACACTCACTAACTGTATGACCCTGGGCAAGTCACTTACCCTTTCTCAGACTCAGTTTTTTATCTGTAAAATGAGGGGTCGTATGAGAACCAATAGCACAAGATTTGATGATCAAATTAGATAAAATATGCGTAAAGTGCTTTGCAAATCTTAACGGACCTTAAAATGGCAGCGCTTATTATTAGTATTCCTAGTAAACTGAAAATGCCCCAGTGATTAATTTCCAATCAATTAAGAAGAAGGCTACTTCAATATTAAGAGCATTAGAGTTCTCTCTCCACAAGGGTTATACCTTGCAATATTTAACTAGATTAAATAAGTTCCTTGCAGGCACGAAGTGTATATTGTACTTTTGTGTTCCTCAAAGCATCAATCAAGTTACTGCGCAGACATTGGATTCTGAACAGATTATTAGATTAATTAAAAAAGGAACATTTCATTTCATTTATAGCTCTGTACCAAAATTGATAGGGGACCTCTAAAGGGAGATATGGTATGGCATCTAAACCAGGACACTGATGAAAATTGTGAGAACAATTTCTATGTATTCCTGGGTGGAAAAAAGACCTCCTATCTGTACTCTAAGATCCAGAAATTCACAATAGTTTGATTTCAAATACCAACCTAAATTATAGGCTCATCATTCAAACTGTGGGTGCAGATGGCTGACATTCTAGCTAGAAGAAAAGAGTGATCTCTGCATTTGCTCAATCTGCAAAGGTCTTTTAGTTAATATGAAAGGATCCATTGCTATGGGAAAACTGCAGTGTACAGTCAAAATTATTTTATGTTCTTATTATTGTTTTAATTATTTAAGAAGAACCCCTCATTTGAAGTCTGAAAATATGATCTCTCTCTTTCTCATTTTCAGCCTTCTGTCTCTCTCACAGATACTTTCTGAAATGCAATCACATCGGACAGTAAACTGAGATAAGATTTGCTATGCCCATAAACAATGCATATAACTAGTTCTATATCATTACTTCCTATGGCTTTAAGCTCTTATAAATTAATTTAAAAGCCAATGAGCAAGTGCTCAAAGATAAAAACATTCACAAGAAGGGATCACTAGAGCATAGCTTTCTTCCTTAGATAACGAACAAACAAATGTATTCTTTTGACCAAGTGATATTTAAACCATCAGTGGATGTCTGAATGGGTTAAAACAACTAGCAGATGACCCTGATTAGCGTATACAAGGTCAATGCTCATTTTAGAGGTCAAAATGAAATCGGTGAGGATTTAAGTATTTTCTGAAAATTATTTATAAGGCTGTAATAAGATGTACTCTAATTTATATAAAAAGGCAAGGTGTCTAGATGCCTAGCAATGGCAATCCTTTTTATTGTGCAATATATACAGAAGCAGCATGGTGGTGATAATAGTGAGAAAGTGTTGAAATTGGAGCCAAGAAGACCTGAGCTTGAAAATCACTTCAGATAGTTACTAAATATGTGCAAGTTCCTTAATTTTTCTAAACCTCATTTTCTTTATCTGTTAAGTAGACAGTAATATATGTATTCCTTACCTTCACAAATATGAATATTTCAGTTCCATTTTGAAACACAGTAATAACTCTTGGTTCTCAAAGGCTATGCCAGTCAAGTTCAAACACTAGCCATTTCTGCCATGCTAGAAAGACTTGTAATATGTCCCTTACAACATAGGAACTCTGTTTTCTGAAAACTAGCCTACCTAATTGCCCCTATGCTTACTTTTATTTCCACTTTCCAATTTTATTTTCTCATACAAGAGAATTTTAGAAGAAATTACCTAGTTATATTTCAAATGTATATCACAAAATACTGTGTAGCAATGAATTTTATAAGAAATTCATTGGCCATCACAGCCAATGCATTTTGTATTTTATATCATAAATATAATCATTTATGAAATATAAACAAATATGATGATAAAAAGTACATATAACTAATGTTATAGTTCCTATGAAAAAATAAAATATTAAACTGCATTTTGTGAAAAATTCTATTCATCATACATCATATAACATGCCTTGGAAATTCATTGTTCTTATGAATATATGGGATAAAGCAATATAGGACAAAAAGGAAAACTGAGACAAAAAATATTTAAGACATATCACCAGTAGTCTGGCATGACATTTTTTTCATCCGTGGTAAACCATGAAGCAAGAAAAGTACAAAATAATCCTCAGGTTGTTTTTTTGTTTGTTTGTTTGTTTTTTTATGGCCCCCTTCCACTTCTGTTGTTGATGGTGGAGTAGAAGTAAAGTGGCAGATGACTGCTAAGAATCAACAGTTTTTAGTTCATCAACCAACTTCAATTTGCCCTTGGTTCGCCAAATGTGAGATCCTTGTTCAATGACCAACAAGTGGACATATTACTGCATTGACATTCTTGTTATAAATGAAATCAGAAGAAAAAAGGAAGTTGTAGCTAAAAGGAAGGATTGTGCACAGGTTTTCCTTGACTAGGCAAAGAAAGTCGGTGGCATAGTGGGTTTTATCATAAGCACAAGCATGTATTATAAACCATTACCTCATGTGATATGTGGTCATAAACATTTGCAAGAAGACCATGGCAAAAATGATCAAAGTTTATACAGAAAAAATTCTATTAAGAACTTAATAAGATCTTCTCAATTGAATAAACATACACTGTAATCATTGATGATTTCAGGCAAAGGGAAGAAAAGTGAGAGGGCAAAGAGAGGTATGCAGAAATATTTGGGAGAGTATAGTTTAGGAGAAAGAAAGAGGCTAAAGACAGAATCTAGAGAAACCTCATGAGTCTATTTCATAGACACTTTTTAAAAAATGAATTGGTTGGCTCTGAATGTGACAATGACTAACTAACATCAAAAGGAATTAAATTGATTACCTTTTAACTGACAAGAAAAGAATTATTATGGACATGGGAGTTATCCCTGAGTCAGCTATAAATGCACAGCCAGTTCATTGACTCATCAGAGCTACAATCAGAATTTAAAGTAACCAAGAATAAAGAAGAGTAATGAGAAAAAAAAGATACAGCATACAAAATGAAAATATTTAACCCTGAATTACTTACATAAACTAGAAAAAATCAAAAATAGTAAATAAACTACATGAATAACATCAAAACAGACAATAATACTGTCATCTAAATGTTAAACTAATACAAATTAATTGCTACATTGAGGAGAGCTAAAGAACCTAGAAAAGGTCTTAGTTAGCAAATATTTCACTAACATACCATATAGAAAGAGATAGCTAACAAAGACAAAAGTATATTGGAATTTAAAGTCATTTGTAAACTCTTAGGAAAGAAGATGATTAACATGGAAGCAGTAGAATCTCACACACGCAGTATAAAGCCAGTTTGAAGGAAGTTTGGTGAAATATCCAAATAAACAAATTATTCCCTGGGCAGTGAAGGATATATTACAGAATACAATCAGAAAAAACTTCAGAAATTATTACAGTCAAGTTTGTTCGTTTGTTTGTTTGTTTGTTTGTTTGTTTTTCATTAGGAATAGAAGAGCCAGGACAGCTAGGTGGCACAGTGCATAGAGCATTGGCCCTGAAGTCAGGAGGACCTGAGTTCAAATCCGGCCTCAGACACATAACACTTACTAGATATGTGACCCTGGGCAAGTCACTTAACCCCAATTGCCTCACAAAAAAAAAAGAATAGAAGAGCCAACAAATTTGAACCCTAACACCACAGTTCCTGAGATGTATACAGAAGAAATAGAAATGATACTAAAGAGAGCATGAGAAGAAAGATAAGAAAAGCAGCCACATTGGGATATGTGTGCGTGTGTGTGTGTGTGTGTGCGCGTGTGTGTGTTTGTGAATACACAGGGTTATACATAGACACAGTTATACATACATTGGTTTATACATACAAATATATGTGCGGCTATGTGTGTGTGTGTTGTGTATGTATAGCGCATGTGTGCACATACACACAAGTGTGTACACAGAGAGAGAGAGAGGTGCAGGGTGCCAGGATCCATGCAGAAGGCAATAAAATTATGAAATTATAAGAACTTTGAGGGAATGATTTACAAGCTACCTAAAGGAAGGCAAGATACCAAAAGAGTAGAAAAAAATTGGTTCTTATTGATATTAAAAAACGTGAGTGAACAAACATCAGTAACTACCAATCTCTATGTTACTCTCCCAATTATTCAAAATGTTTATGAGGCTCATCTATACGTGAATTGAGGTTATCCTCAGTAACATTTTTAGTGTTAAAAAAGCAGTGTTTTGCAAGTGATAGTCAACAACAGACAATATTTTACTATAATAGACTGAATGATGTGGAGAAACTGTCTTTCTTACTGTTTTCTTATGTAAAAGGTTTCAACTGAGTAGAACAGAGCACTAAATTCTCAGCTTTATTCTATAAGAAGTTTTCTCCCATCCCTATATCAAAATCATTCAAGAGTCCTTAGAAAATGTAATAGCAAAAGTAAACCTGTTCAACAGCTCTCTGGTAAAAAAAAATTTAAAAGAAACACAAAACAGAGAGATGGATGCTCACCAAAAGATTTTGTCACTCTTAAGGAAGAGATGCAGTACAGAATCCAGGTCAAAGAGAGATTTTCACTGAATGATGTGGTCCTGCAGATGCTTCTGTTTGCAAACAACATTGTGTTGATTGGATCTAGCCCCATGACATTGCATAGCCTCCAGGGAAAAAAATCTATAATCCCTCAAAAGTGTTTGGCTTATCCATTCACACAGGGAATACCAAAGAGACTAAGCATGCTCACTGACCAAACTTGAACGTGCATCTGATTGGACATAGTATAGGGCTTGTCCAATAGTAGGTATATCTGGAGAAGAAAATACAGGAGGGTGGTGAACTAGGTCCAAAGTCAAGAAAAAGGAGATTGTTTTCAAGAAATCACAAGGCACTTTTACTAACCCAAAGCTTCCAGTGAAAGCAAAGGCTTATCTTTTCAATGAAAGCATTTTACTTATGGTGCTATGTGGCAGTGAGACCTGAAACACCAAAGATTCCATGACACTTTTGATGAGCATCCCAAGAAGACGTGGGCAAGGTACATGATAGGTATAAGCAAGTTACAACATATAACCAATGAAGAATTTAAAGAAGAATTGGAGTAAGAATATCAACAAACAATTATAGGAAAGAAAGAAAAGATGGGTTGCTCATAGGACAAGTGTAAGGGGTGATAGTGGGTGATAGATAGACAGCCACAATATTCCACAAGGACTGTTGTGATATTGAAAGAAAAAGAAGGCCTCAAGAATTTGACCTGGATTGCCTGAAGTAAAATTTTGGGAAGACATGGGCAAGAGTTGCACAGAATGAGCAGGTTTGAATAATTTCCAAATCATGCAGATTGCAGATTTATTTGAATATTTGACTACTTGACTCAAAAGATTGTTGTGAAGATCATATGAGATAATGCATAAAAATGTTATACAAAGGAATGGATTTGAAATCTCATTAATTCTACCTCCTTTATAATCACTACAGGAACTCTAATGCTAGGGACAAAATATGATGGTTCCACTCTCCTTGATAGAGGAAGTAGTTTGTTGAAATGATTTTTGCAAATCTGTTTTTCCATTTTTCTTCTGCTTGCTGTCTTCTTTCCATTTCATCACTGAATTTCCTTCAATGATTTTGCTTACTTGTCTTGCTTGCTTAGTTTTCTTTAAAATGGTTTTAACCTCCACTAACCTTTTACGTTCTTCATAATCATCCATTATAAGACTTTACAAACAAGTTTATGTTCTAACTCAGTGATTTCTTAGGCAATCACCTCTCTCCATTTGGGAAGTGAGTCGATGTTTCCTGGCTAGGACACTTCGAATTCTTTTGATCTCCTTCAGGCAATTAATAGACATTGGTTTCATTTCTAAGTGAAATTGTACAGTCAATGGTAATGCCATTTATGTTGTATATTTCCTATTTTTCTAAATTTTCAATAACTTGTTCAAATGGTTCTGAGTTATTTTTTTAATTGTATGTCATTTATTTTCTCATTATTCTTTGTTCTTGTTTATTAGAAATTCTGTTCTTAGCTCTGACTATGCAAAAACTATTGATTCAAGGATAACACACTTCAATAAGTCTTTTCCTATCTGACAAAATATAGTCAATTTCATTCTTTGTCATAGTATTCAATGAACCTATGAGTATTGTTTCCTGTATCTGTGGTTTTATGTTTGTACAGGGCTCCCCTCAACCACAGGAAACTTTCCCCATACAAATGGACAAGTATTTTGCAGCCTGGGGCCCTAGAAAGGTTCTAATTTTTCTAATTTGTTAGGGACTAGAATTGAAACTTGATTTTTGTGATTCTAAGGTGAACTTTCTATCCACTACAATAAAATGTTCCTCCATCAATCATCAGTCAACATCTTATTACTATTACTATCATCACCATCATCATGAAAACTGTACATAATTCCCTAATTGGGATTTTACATTACATAATTGAAATCAAGAATATTTATTAAGCAGCTACTGTATGCCAGGTCCTAGGGAAACAAAGACAAAAAAGTCTCTGTCTTCAAGGAATTTAAGTCTTATTGAGTAGAAATAAAATGTAACTAGATAATTTAAAATATTATTTTAAGAACAACTTTGAGCAACTAAGTCATTTTGACTATTATAAATATAGAAATTAACTACAAAAGACCTATGAAGAAAGATGTTATCTCTATCCAGAGAAAGAACTAATAAATGGAAATATGTAGAGAATAATTTTATGTACACACATATATACAAATATGTATATATATGTGTGTGTGTATGTGTATATATGTATTGTGTGTATGTATATATGTATATGCATGTGTGTATATGTGTATATATTATATATATACACACATACACATACACATACACATATTTGTTTCCAATGGCAACCATCTTGGGGGAAGGGGAGAAAAAAGGGAAAAAGAAGTTTACATGGTAACTTTATTATATATTTAAAAGGAATAGCAAGTTGTACATAACAGATTTGCAATTTCCCGTGCAATCACCTTTTTTTATTCTACTATGTTATGGAAATGCTTGTTTTATTTCTTGAGGTCAAAATAAAGTTTTATATATGTGTATATATATATATGTAATGTGCAATTATTTCAGGGGAAGAGAAGAGCAATAAGAAATAGGCTGATTAGGAAAGTCCTCAAGTAGGAAGTGCCACTTGAGGGAGGTTCTGAAGGAAGCTAGGAACTCTAAGAGGCAAGAGTAATTCTCATTTCCAAACCCCAGGATGAGTTATTCATAAAAAGCATGACCACTGAAAGAAAAGGTGCATCTTCAGGCAAAGATTCGGTTTACTCTAAGCTATGTAAAATGCCAACAGTATAGCACAACAGATCTGTTTCACAGAGAACATGAAAAGCCACTGAGTCAAATATGGATATGGAATAATGAAAAGCTTCAAAAAAAAAAAAATTCATTGCCCCAGTAAAAAGGCCAGAGTTCAAATCTGGCCTAAGACACTTTCTAACTGAGTGACCCTGGGCAAGTGACTTAACCCTTTTTTATCTCAGTTTCCTCATCTGTAAAATGAGCTGGAGAAGAAAATGGAAAACCACTCTAGTAACGTTGCCAAGAAAACCTCAAATTGGGTCACAGAGGGTCAGGCATGATTTAAATGACTGATCAACAACAACAACAAATGAACAGTATATAGTATTCCCTTAATTAATAGAATATATTTCTTCCAATGTAGAATATTTATGAGATGCACATTCAGGGGGATGATAATAATATTAAGTATAATTAATTATATCTTAAGACTTTAGATTTTACAACGTGTGTTCCTTGCAACTCTATAAAATACTTAGTACAAGGTAAGCCAAATCAATGGTCTCCTTCAAATCTCTGGTCAGAATGAAATGCTACACTTATTTGCTAAAATGAACTTTTAATTCAATTCAACAAATCAATTGGTCAATGAAGCATTTTTATTAAACTTTTTCTCAATTACATGTAAACAAAAAATTTTAACTTTTTTTTAATTTTGAGTTCCAAATTCTCTCCCTTCTACCCCTCCCTCTCCTTGAAAAAAGAAGCACTTTGATTTTGATTTTACATGTACAATCATACAAAACATTTTCACATCAGCCATGTTGCAAAAGAAAACAGACCAAAAAAGAAAAAAAAGGCAACAACCAAGAATGATATTTTTTTTAAATGTGCTTCAATCTTTGTTTATACTTCATCAATTCTTTCTCTGGAGGTGGACAGCATTTTTCATCATAAGTCCTTCAGGACTGTCTTGGATCACTGTATTATTGAGAATAACTGCCATTCATAATTGAACCTAGTGTAGTATCATTGTTACCTTGTACAATGTTCTCCTGGTTTTACTTGTTTCATTTTACTTCAGTTCATGTAAGTCTTCCCAGGTTTTTCTGAAAGCATCTTGTTCATCATTTCTTATAGCACAAATGTATTCAATGGATCATTTATTAAATACCTATTATGTTCCATGAGTTGTGATAGGTGCTGGGGACACAAGGACAAAGAAAAAAAAACAATCTGTACTGTCAAGGAGCTTATATTCCAATGGGAGAAAAGAAGATTTGAAAACATATACAGAGTAAATATCAAAATCATGAATACAAAATTATATTCAATATGCATGTATATAAACAAACCATCTTGTTTTATAAATAGAAAGTATGGTAGCTTGGAGGGGAATGCCAGAGGTAGGGAAACTTAGGAAATGCTTCATAAAGATGATGATGCTTTGTGTCTTAAAGGAAAGGAGGGACTCTATAAGGCAAAAGCAATGAGGCAGTCCATTCTAGGCATGGGAAATTGCCAGTGCAAAAGCAGGAAGACAGGAGATGAACTACAGTGTGTGAGGAACAGAAAGAAGGACACTTTTGCTGGATTGAAGAGTGCAGGATAGAAAATAATGCCCAATGAGGCTGGAAAGATACATTGCGACCAGGTTGTATAGGGCTCTAAAAGCCAAACAGAGCCATTTGAAGAATCAATAAACATTTATTAAGCACCTACTATATACCAGGAACTGTGCTAATCATTGAGGATACAGAGAGGCAAAATACAATCCCTACCCTCGAGGAATTTACAATGTAATGGGAGAGAGACAACATGCAAACAAATGCTCTTGCTCATCTTTAATTTTTCAAAGAGGACCAATAACATCACAGGGTGATGTCTTGACTTGTTCAAGAATTAGATTTAAATGAGGCAGAGTTACACAAAGTCGTCCACCTCAGGCTCTCTTCCAGAGTCATCCAAGTCCAATGGCAAGACAAAAGTTAGTATGATTGGCAGTGGCTTGGGATGCAGTGAGACCTTGGCCTTCTCCATGTTTGACTAAGCTCTAAGCTCTACACAGTCCCAGCTTCATGGCCATTGGAACAAATTGTTCTCATCTGCCCATTCTGATGGGTGAAGTCTTCACATTCCTGGGGTAGATATCTCCTTAAGTCACTGACAGATCTGAGGCCTTTTGGTTACCCTAAACCTGGTTTAGCCCCTGATGTTTTACCAGGGTATGGCTGCTGTGCATGCTGCAGATTCTTGGAGCCACAGGTAAAAGTTCAGTGACAGGGGGACATCAAAGATAAATGAGCAGCTCTGAAAAGGGCTTGGCAAGCCCTCACATCTAAGCTGCTCATTCTCCTTGAACACCCTGAACACCCCAAACAAATACATACAAAGAGAGCTGTATATAGGATAATAGGAAATAATTAACAGAGTGAAGGCACTGGAATTAAGAGGAGTTGGGGAAGGCCTTCTGTAAATGGTGAGATTTTAGAGGAGAATTAAAGGAAGCCAAAGAGGTTAGTACTAAGGGCAGAGGAAGGGGAGCATCCCAGGCATGAGAGACATCTAGAGAAAATGCCCAGAGACAAGAGTTAGAGGGACTCATTTGTGAAACAGCCAGCAGGCCATGGATCAAAGAGCCCATGTCAAGGAGTAAAGAGTAAGAAGACTGAAAAATGTAAAAAAAGGACTAGGTTATCAATGACAATGAATGCCAAACACAGCACTTCATATATGATCCTAGAGGCAACAAGTAGCTACTGCAGCTTATTGAGTAGGGGGAGTGACTTGATTGGACCTGCTTTAAGTAAATCACTTTAATAGTTCAGTGGAAGAGGGGTTGGAGGGGGGAGATATTTGAAGTGTGCAGACCCACCATCAGGCTACTGCAATAATCTAGGCATGAGGTAATGATGGCCTGCCCTATAGTGTGGGAAGTATCAGAAGAGAGAAGGAGGTATGTTAGCAAAGTTGAATATAGGCTTTGAAACAGCTTGGATATAAAGGGTAAGAGATAGCAAGGAATACAGGGACTGAGAAAACGATACTGCCCTCTACAGTAACAGGAAAGATAGGAGGTGGGAGGAGAGTGTAGAGGGAAAGATAAATGAGTTCTATTTTATAGACGTACTGAGTTTCAGATGTGTACAGAACATCACATTCAAGTTATCTGAAAGGCACATGGAGATGTGAGATTGGAAGTCAGTCCAGAGTTTGGGACAGGACGGGTAGACGTAAGAATCATAACCATAAAGATAGTAACTATATTCATGGAAGCTGATGAGATCACCAACCGAAGAATTCTAGAGGAATAAGAGAAGAGGCTTCAGGATAGAACTCTGAAGGATACATACAATTAGAGGGCATGATATGGAAGAGGATCCAGGAAAGGAGACTGAGAAGTAGTCATATAGGTAGGAGAGGGAGAATCAAAATGTATGTCGGAGTTCCCTAGTATGAGGGAAGGAGTTGGTGAGGAAAGAAAAGTTATAAGCCAGGTATTGAACTCATTGAGGAAGGAAGGGGAGTGACCTGGAGGTCTGTAGACAATACCTACCAGGATTTTGGTTGGATAGTAGATGTGAAGAACAAGAGAAAGGAAGAGAGAGAGAGAGAGAGAGAGAGAGAGAGAGAGAGAGAGAGACTGACTCTCCTTGAGAAGTGCAAAGAAGCTTATATGCCCTTATCACTTGACCTAGAAAAAATTGATAGAATCATTTAATATCAAAGACTTTGGGGAGGCAGAAGGGTATAATGAAATGGACATTAGAACTAGTGTCAAAAGACTGAGAGTCAAGTCTCAGTTCTGTGACTTATTACCTAGGGCAGGGAATTTAAACTTTCTGAACCTCAATTCCCCCATCTTTGAAATCTATAATTCTACAATCTTTTCAATTTTTAAACGAGCATTTTGTCATGCACAAGTAAAAATTGAAGGAATGACAACAAAATGGGTAACATAAGAACAAACCCAAAATAGTTATGGCACTGAGAACTAGATGGATTTCAAATCCCTGATTTCCCATTACATACCTTTCTAGTCCACATTGTAGACCAGAAAATTCTTCTTTGATTCAATGTGGTAGCAGGTTGCAGTCCCACTTCTATTAGTGTTTCCACTTACTGGAGTTCTTAGCAAGTTGCTTTTATTCATCTCCATTCTCACTTTTATATGCAAAACCCCTGAATTTCTGCTATAAATACTTCTAAAAGTTATCGGTCCTTTTTGAATGGATATTTGGCTGTTTGTTGTAACAAACATCAGTTCAGAAGGCAACAAAAGAGGTTCCAAGGAAAACATATGGACATCAGGAAATTATGTTGCCTTTTGATCATGAACAAGTCATCTGCAAGTACCCTTGAGAGATGGGATTGGCCCTAGACTTCATTTTCAAAGAGAATTAATGGAGCATTAAAGCCAAAAGCATCCGGGACAACTAAATAACCCAATCAGCCCCTCATCACATGAACTATGACAGATTCCAAATACAACTCCAAAAACCATCAAAGCAATTGCCTGTGGATTCTGCCAGGAGAGGAAAATGCTGCCAGTCTGTGAGATCTTCTCTCACCTAGCAGTTGGGGCCTCTAACTGTTATTTAAATATGATCAAAATATAGAGGTACAAGGAAATGGCAGGCAGAATGATTTACAGACAGGAGATGAGAATTATCAACAAAAGCAGGCTATTTGTTGCTGTTTTCAAATCTGTTGCCCAGTTACCATTGTAGCACATTTTTTGTTTAGTTGAGAAAGGTAAGTGCAGTTATCATTCAGTGGTCAATTAGCTAACACATCTCATTCAACTCATCCAAAGTTTCTCCAATATGGTTGTTTTGTTATAGTCAAGTAAGGTTGGTGATTTAGGTGATAATGCACTCTCCTCCTAAGCTGAGAACACATTCAACTAGCAGTATGAAATGAGTTATACAAAATAAAGAAAAACTAAAAAAAAAAGAAATGAGTTATACATAGGCATGCTCATAGATATTTAATGACTAGCTCTCTGGAGGAGAAAGAATGTTTGCACAACATATTTTAAGCTTAATCTACATTATTAACATTTTTCTCCATCACTTTCTTAAGTCTAGAAATCAACAAAGCAACAAATTAAGCCCTGACTTGTAGCATTTGCCAATTTCTGAAATGTAATTGCTCACACTGAAAATTTAACAATCGATTTTTGTAAACCAGTTCAAGTCAGTTCCAGTATACCCCTGGAGAAGTGTCTCTTCAAATCATAGAATCTTAAAGTCAGAATAGAATCTGAGAGACTATCTAATCCTATTTCCTAGCCAATTCATAAAATACTTCTATAAAATCCATGACAGATCACACCCAGCTTCTCCATGGGCATTTCTAGTGGTGAGGGGCTCACCACTGTATAAAACAGATCAATGAATTTGAGGATAGCTCTAAATGGCAACAACTTATTTTTTCCTTATATTGAGGGGAAAAAACTCTGCCCTCTGAAATATTTGTAATATAAACATAAGCCATCTTCTACCTGTAAGTACCCTATTATTTACCTTTTTCTGTCCCAAACTAAACATCCCTGGCTCCTCTCAAGTGATTCTAATAAACTGTTTGCCCTTTTCCATATAGACCTTAATTTATCAATGATCCTCATAGCATGTCATACCTAGAACTGAACCCAATTCTTCAGGTCTGACTAATGAAAGTTAAATGGCACTATCTTTTTCTATAATCTGGACATTGTACTCCTAAGAAAATAAAAATTTCAATTTATGGTAGTGACAATATCTAGGGTTGAATTTAGAGGTCAGGCCTAGTCTTGAACAAATGCAAAGTGATTACTGACTACGTGGTAGATTGAAATGGGGATAAAAAGCCACCCCCAAACCCCTCCCCAAAAATACTCTTCCATCTATGATAACACAGGATGGTAAATTTAGAATTAAGGCACAGTCCCATCATTTTATAGATGAGGAAACTGAGACACAGATAAATTAAGTGATTTCCCTGTTGTCACATAGCTAACAAGTATCTGTGGTAAAATTTGAACCCGGGTCTTCCTGACTCTGAGTCTATTTCCTTATCCATTACATCATGCTTCCCCATTATCATTCTTTTAGCCACCACTCTCAGGATTCCATTCCTGTAGCTAGAATCTTTAATCCTCCTGAAAATGCAAATACTCCTGGTTTAAATAACATTTTTAAACTGTAATTTGTCATATACACTTCAGTGTAAATGAAAGGTCTGAGAGAAGGTAGAGAAAGTAAGAACAAGAGTAGAGGGTTCTTAGAAGCACCACCACTGTTTGTCATAGTCTGGATCCAGTTTATCATAATTACCTGAGTATTCACTTCTCCCCCTTACACACTCTATACTCTAGCCAGTGTCCTATTTGATAATCCCTGCACAGTGTATTCCATCTCCTAATTCTATGCCTTCACACAGGCTATCCCCCATGCCTAGAATTTTCTCCTTTTCCTCAATTCTTTGGAACCTTTCTGTTCTTTGAAGACTCAGCTCTATACTAATTGCCCCAATTAGTACCCCACCAACCATTACAGTTACTTAACAGATATTAGTACCTCCCTGATAAAACACTATACATTAATTTCGCACGTATCCTATATTTAGGTATAAAAATGTTGTATTCTTACCCTGAAGGGATGTAAATTCGTTGAGAACACCAACTGCCCCACTTTTGTATTTGTACCTTCGGAACTTAGTACAATGCTTGGAATATAGTAGGCACTTATTAAATACCTAATTTATTGAAAGGATAAAGAACAGGGAATTTGGGGTCAGAGACATTTCAATAACCTATCCGTTTTACTTAGTCATTCAAGCTGGAGATCACAGAGTAAATTACTGTTCATCTTTTCTTTTCATAGGACCAATGACATCACTGGATAGTGTCTTGACTTATATGTTAATTGGATTTAAGTGAGGCATGAGTTGTACAAAATCATCAGCCTCACTCTTTCTTCCAGAGTCATCCAGTGGCAAGACAAAAGTCAAGAAGATGGCCCAGGATTCAGTGGATGACCTTGGTGTTTTCAGTGTGTGACCAAGTTCTAAGAACTCAATAGTGCCTGCTTCAGCAGGCTATTGGAACACATTTCTCTCATCTGCCCATTCCACAGGGGGAAATGTTCATATGCTTGGGGTAGACATCCCCCTAACTCTTTGATGGGTTTGATATCTGTTGGTTACTCTCAACCTGGTTGAGTCCATCTGCAGAGAAGATTTTTTTTTGTTTTTTTTTGTTTGTTTTGTTTTGCTTTGTTTTGTTTTGTTTTTACCAGAGTGTGGCCACTGTGCATGCTATAGCTTCCTGGTGACATGGGTGAGAGTTGATTGACAAGTGGACATGAAAGGTAGATGAGCAGCCCCAAAAAGGGCTTGGCAGACTCTTCCAGCAGAGGTGCTAGTCCTCCTTGAATATCCCATAACCCCCATGCAAGAGTTAATAATGTCTAAAGATCCCCTGAGCTGTCATACTTCATACTAATCATGACATAAAAGCACGGAGTAGAGTAATAAAGTCTCAGCTCATTTCATGGTGATGAGACTTTCCAAAAGCCAGTTGCTACCCACTGGTTTATCTACTTTAGATTTTCTGATTGTGAAATCTGTAGTAATTGTCATGTAACAATAGGAATCCTGATGTAAATAAATAGTTGTGGGAATTAGACTTTATAAGCCCCATCACTAAGCACAGGAGGAACACTGGCTTGCTATTGTGAGAGCAAATATAGCAAGAAGACACCTGCTTTGCTCAGATACTTTTTCTTCTATGAACATAGTCACACACACAGTACACCTGAAGCAATTATATGTTACCTGCAGATAATAAAGGAAAAGGCCAAATTCCCTGATTTCCTATTCCCCTAAGTGTTTTTCATCATGCTGCTATGATTTATTTCTTGATTATTTCTAGATCTTCTGAATTAAGCCATGTCACGCTATATCAAATATGATGTGATATGACATGATGTGCATGAATGACCCCATAATGTTAACATGTTACACTATAGATATCATCCAGGGATGCATTTAAAGTCATATATTCATCTTCTTTATTCTATTCCAGGGTTTCTTAACCTGGAGTCCATGGACACCCCAAGGGATGGTGGACAGATGTCAGTGGGTTAGTGAACTTGAATGGAAAAAAAAGTACATCTTTATCTTCATTAACCTCTAAATGAAATGCAGCATTTCCTAAAATTATACATTTAAAAATATATGTTGATAAGGGGTCCATAGATTTCACCAGACTTCAAAAAAAGTTAAAGAATCCCTGTTCTATGCCTTCAACTTACGAAAGAGCCAGTTCAAATGGAAGCGACCCTATAAATGCAATCAATCAATAATGGGAAAGGAAAGAGAAAAGCAATTAACTAGAAAGATTTAATCCCAGGTATATCACAAAGTAATTCATCACCTCCACTAAATAATCTAGCCATGCAAATTAGCAGCCAAGGAAACAGAATCAACCTAAAAAAAACCAAGACATAGGAAAGTAAGAATTTTAATAAAAATAATATTAAATAATTATATACACATATATACATACACATAATTGTATGTGCACATATACATACATATATATGTGTACTGTTGTTGTAGAAAAATATCGTTGTCGTTAGGCAGCTGTGATGAGGCAGTTGATAAGAGTACTGGCCCTGAAATCAGAACTGAGTTCAAATTTTGCCTCAGATACTTACTAGCTGAGTGACCCTGGACAAGTCACTAAACCTTTGTTTGCCTCAGTTTCCTCATCTATAAAATGAGGATAATAACAGCACTTACCTCCCAAGATTGTTGTAAGGATCACAACAGAGATAATGTGATAATAATTATAAAGTATTTACCACAGTGCTTGGTATATAGTAATTGCTATTTAAATGTTAGCTATTAGCTATTAGCAGACCTGGAAACAAAGTTGATATCTATCAACGAGGGAATGGCTAAACAAACCATGGTCCATGAATGCAATGGAATACTTCTGGATCATAGGAAACAAATAGGAAGAAAACAAAGAAGCATGGGAAGATTTGCATGAAATAATGAAAAGTGAAGAAAGCAGAACCATGAAAACAAAATGCACCATGATCACAACATTGAAATTGGAAATAATAAAAACACTATGTAATTATAATGACCAAGCTTGGTTCTAAAGAAGAGACAAGAAAATTTAGTACCCTTCCTTCTTAGCACAGGTAAGGGGCTATTCATGTAAAACCATGGTGTCAAACTCAAATATAAATGGTTCCTGGGGATCTCATATTGATTTAGAAAAGCACAAATTCACATTATTTTGTATTTTATTTTCATTTATTTTATTAAACATTTCTTAATTACATTTTAATCTGCCTTTTAGTCTGTACTTGAGAGTCTTGCTTGACACCTGGGATGTAGACCTGTCTTTTGCCCTTTTTTGTGTCCCCAAGTGCTTCGCACAATACTTGGCACATATTAAGCATTCAATAAATATTGATTGATTGATTGATTGAAGATTACACAGACTGCTTGGTTAATTTTACTGAACTGCCTTTTTCTCTTTTGTTATTCTTTGTTATAAGGTATGGCTCTCTGAGGAGGGGTGGAAGGTGTATATATTTGAAAATAAAGGTGACAAAGCATAAAATCAATAAAAATAAAACCTTTTAAAAGTAAAGAAATTAAAATTGTCTTATTTAGATGGTTTTAATTTTTTTCTAACTTCTTGGTAAAGCTAGGATATTTAGGATTACTAAATTTTAGAGTTTAACTTAAGGACTTGAAAAGTTGGAAAGGGCTTTAGAGATAAATGTCACTCCTAGACCTTACCTTATGTCATGTTCACAATAGTGTCATAGTACTATGGAAGAAATGTGGGTTTATCTCTAAGTATTTTATCAAACCTATATAGCTCAAGCTAAAAGCCATTTTTTAAAATGCCAATTCCAGCTTCCCCTTTATGTACCAATAAATCACATTTATATAGTGCTTTATATTTGCAAAGTACTTTCCTCACAACCACCCAGCGAATTAGATAATGAAAGTGTTTACAGAATCTTAGAATCATACTGCAATATGTCCAAGTTAGTAGGGAATTCAGAAGCCATATGGACCAAACCATAACCACAAAAGGGTACCTTCTACAACATACCTGCCATGTAGGCATCTAGTCTTTGCTTGAAAACCTCCAATGAGGGCTGCTAGGTGGTGCAGTAGATAGAAAACCAGGCCTAGAATCAGGAAGATTCATCTTCCTGAATTCAAATCTGGCCTCAGACACTTACTAGCTGCGTGACCCTGGGCAAGTCACTTAACCCCTGTTTGCCTCAGTTTCCTCATCTGTAAAACGTGCTGGAGAAGGAAATTTGCCAAGAAAACTCCAAAAGGGGTCACAAAGAGTCAAACATGACTAAAACAACTGAACAACTTTATTTAGAGGGAATTCATTATTTGCCATGTAGATTCATTTGACTTTTGGATAGATTTAATTGTTAAGAAGTTTTCCTGTTTCCTCACATACACTATGAGAAAGTAATTGACTAGCCCATGACTATCAGGTTAGTGAATTCCTGAGGAGGCATATAGATCAAAGTCTCCTGACTCCAGGGCCAGGGCTCTATCTATTAGGACAGGAAGTTACTCACATTGCTTCTGAAGTCACTACATAACACCTTCTGGCAGGATTTGAGTATGAGGGAAAGCAATAGTTTTCCCTTGCTCCTCTGACACCCATCTTTCAGTAGTGGGGATTAAGGGGGGAGGGATGCCTTCCTATTTCCTCTCTTTAGAAAGCCCCGATGCTTCTCCTTCCACTGATCCACAACCCTCGTCCACCCTTCATGCTGGAGGCCAGAAGTTTCATTGACAACGCTTGCTATTTTCCACTCTCCTAAATCTTGCTTACTCATGACTCAACAACACAGAAAAAAAAACGGTTCTGAGTCACATAGTATCTCTCCTCTCTATTTCAGATTTTATAAGAGTTATTCATAAAAAGACCCAAAACATAAGTTGATTTCAAGGTTATAGCTCAAAGCCCCCAAAGCCAAGATAAAGCCTATTTTATATGGAGGATCAAACCTGGTCCTATTTAGTTCTGTATATCCCAAGTTATTCACTGATCCTAGTTTCCGTTCGTTCATACAGAATTAACATATAGATGTAAATCAGAGCAGTTATGTTTGGTAATAATTGTATGTAAAACCAAATCAGAAATTAAAAATATTATAAAGAAATGTAAGACTATAGGGAAGAGAGAGGGGACTTAAATCTTCACTGACCTTTTACTGACCTCAAGGAGCAACAACAATTAGCAGTTCCAAATTCCAGTCAACAAACATTCGGGGGGGTGGAGGCGGGCAGAGCCAAGATGGTGGATTAACGGCAGCAACCCAGCTGAACTCTCTCATCATTCTCTTCCAAACAACCTTAAATAATGCCTCAAATCAAATTTTGGGGGGGCAGAGCCAACAAAAGGTCAGGGTGAGACTTTTTTTGGCCTAAGAAAACCTAGGACGTCCTCAGGAGAGGTCTATGAGACTGGGGTGGAGGACTGCCCAGAGTATACACACACAGAGGCAGCAACAGCACTTCAGAGGTAGTCTGCACAGAGAAGGCAAGGGATCAGACAACTGGTCAGAAAGAGGTTATGGGGACCCATTGCTGGCACTGGGTACAGCTGCTGCTAATTGGCAACTCTATTGTCCCTCCACAGTTCAGGGTTACAATTCCAGGGCAGAGAGGAGTACTTGTGGTTCATCACTAGGGAGAGGGGAACCTGGTCACAGTTCAAGAGGATTACTAGTGCTTATGTCTACAAGGCGGTAATGGCCTCTCCTGGGTAAAGACTAGAGCACAGACCAGGAGAGCAGTGACCACACCTCTTCATGGATCATACCACCTTGGAAGCCACAAAAACTTGCAGATCCCCAGAACTAGCTCTGAAAACAGCAGCATGAAAAAGCCTGCAGTTTGGAATAGTCCCTTCCTTCCCTTAGATGAGCACAATCCCCCTGCCTCCTTACAAATATGCATAGTATTCTTACTCTGTGTGAGCCTATAATAATGCAATATGGCAGAATGCTATGGACATTCTAGCTTCCAAAGTAAAAACTAAATAATTTCTTTTCTTGACTTGCATCACTGGTTCAAGGTTTCATCACTCTGCAAGTAATAAAACTAACATATCCAGATCTGAGAAGTCAATAAATGATCCCAGCTTTTTTAAAGTATACGAAAGATAATGACAAATACAAAATCAGATGGGATCAAGAAAAGCTATTATAGTTCAAGAATTTTTCATATCCCAAGCTATTATAATCTTCAAATCAACACAATTTTTCTTGCTCAACCTCTTTTCACAAACACATAAACATACACACATACACACATACACACACACACACACAGAGATGATACTTGATTTATTTTCCAAAGTCCTATCAATTAGCATTTTCTTTAAGAATTATGTATGTCCTGTAGGTTCATGAAACTTAAGTTCAATAACATAGTTGGCATAGTTGTTAAAAATAGTAATTATTTACTAAAAAGGGAAGGAGCAAGAGGGAATTTCGATGTCATAGCATCTAAATTTAGGATATAGTTTATGTAATAACTCACTGTATTTTAGATTCCAGTTGAGCAGGCATCATATTGAATCCTCTTGAAGTACTTTCTTCAAATTAGAATAAATTGAAACTGTCCTGTCTACAAAAAAACTACAAGAATATCTAGGAGAAATGAAAAGGGGGGGGGATGTAAGATAGAATAGCTAGCTAGAAAAAAAAATGGTAAGGAGAATGAATTGCTTAAAACAGATCATAGTAACTTTACCAAATAACTGAATGACTTTAAAATTAGAATATAGCACCAAAGAGAATGCAACAACTCAATGAAACAGCAAAAATAACAAAAGAAAACCAAAAGATTAAAAGAAGAAAAATGTAAGGGTTGTAATATAAAAGAAAAAAAAACTTACCTAGAAAGGAAGATAAAGAAAGAGTGATAATCTAAAATTTAATCTAAAAGTATGAAAAAAATAAGCTTGCATCCTATATTTAAAGAAATTAATAAAACCAGAGGGCAAAATTATCATAGAAAAACTCCATCTGTCATCTCCTGAAACTCCCAAACAAAAATTCTGAGGAATATTGTAACCAAAATCTAGAATTATAAGTCAAAGAAAAAATACTGCAAACAACAAAAAGAAAGAATTCAAATACAATGGAGACATCATGAGGATCAAATCATACTTGTCATCTGCAACCACAAAAAAGAGAACTTGAAATGCAAGATTCTAAAAAGCTGAAGATATAATCATAACCAAAATGGACCTATCTTGCAAAGTTGAATACAATCATCTATGAAAATAAAATTGATCTATAATAATCTTTAATGAAATACAATCATTCTTTATGAAAAGACTGGAACCAAGTAGATATTTTGAAATGGAAATGCAGATGTCAAGAAAACCATAAAAGGGTACACACATTTACAAATCAGAAAGGATTATTTGAGGATGGATTGTTTACATAAAAGGAGAACAAGAAGAAAAAAGTATCTTCTCAGAACTCTAATAATTTTAGGATTCATAGAGAGAGTTAAATAAGATAGGCTGAAGGCCTATGAATAGTTTGTTTGATTTTGATCATTTTAGGAAAAGAAAGAAAGAAATGGGAGGGATAGGAGACTGCACTGGGGAAGATGCATGTATAATAATGGTGCATGAAATGAAGAGTACTCAAATATGGAGGAAGAGAAGGGGGAAGTGGGCATCTCATGAACCTAATTTTCATCTTAACTTGATGAAGGAAGTTTGAACACACACACACAATCATACACATGCACATGCATGCAGTCACAAAAAGCATAGCATAGAAATACATTAAACTGAACTGAGAAAGAAGAAGGGCAGGATAAGGGAGGAGTCATAAGTAAAACAAATTCCAATGCTGGAGAGCGGAGGAGGAATTAAAGGACAGGGGAAAAAAGAGTAAAAACCTGCGACTTAGGGTGAGACAAGTAGAAGAGAGGAGTAGCTACAGTGTGAAAACAGACTACTTCTTTTATAGATCACAAGAATCAGACAAAATTCTGATGTTTTACTGCCTTCTGCTTGTTTATGAAAGAAAGTTAGGGACAAATAGAGGAAAAGTACAAGAAAATAGAATGGAGGGAAATATACAATTAATAATAACTTTGGGAAGAAATGTGATGAATTACATGTTAGAATGGACTTCTACTGGATCTAGTGGGGTCCTAGCTATTGAAAGTCTTCAAGCAAAGGCTAGATGGATAGTATTAGTTTATATTAGAGTGGGGATTCTTTTTCAAGTGCAATTTGTATTGGATGGTCATGGAGATCCCTTCTAATTGTAGTTCTGTGAGTTTTTTGTTGAACAGTTGAATGGAAGTCTTATCTTCCCCCTTCCTTTTTTTCAGGGTTTTGACCTCTTTTCTGTGGTTTTCCTTCTTTTATTCTTAGCCTTTGATGCTCTTTTTGAGTCTCTCTTTGAAAGTTAAAACATAAGTAAACTTGTCCAAAAAGGAAATCTTTTCTCTGTTTTTGATGAAATGATACAAGCTTTTTTTTTGTTTTCCCTGATTTTTTTCTAAGTGTTCACCAATCACATCTTTAATAATGTTCTAGATTTTTTTTCCAAAAACTGAAATTATTCTTATTGGCCTGTAGTTTGCATGATCTATTCTTTCCCCTTCTGAAAATTACTTTATTTCTTCTTCTCCCATCACAGAATTTCAGAGCTGAAAAGAACTGCAGTAGCCATCTAGCCTAACCTGTAATTGAAAAAGAATTCCTCTTCATTATAGCCAACAATTTAAGACCCAGCCTCTCCCTGAAGACTTCAAATGAGGGGTAATTCCTTACTTCCTGAAGCAGTCTATTCCACTTTTCCATAACTCTAATTATTAGGACACTTTTCCTGACATCAAGCTAAATCAGACTCTTGAAGCTTCCAACTACTCCTCCTACTTCATCCTCTGAGTCCAGAGTACAACTAATTCATCTTCCACATGACTTTACTTCAAATACCTGAAGATAATCATGTGTTTCTCTTGAGTTCTCTATTCTCCAGGATAATTCCTTTGATTGATTCTCATTTCATATGAACATTCCAAGTGTTTTAGATACTATCCAACTTATTAGTGTGCTTCCTAAAATTTGGTCCCTACACATGAACACAATACATCAGATGTAATCTGACCAACTTGAGTACAATATGGCTGTCACTTTTTTATTCCAAGAAGCTCTGCCTCTCTTAATGCAACCTAAAATGACATTAGCTTCTTTGGATTACATAATTGCCTTGATGGCACACAATAAAGGTATAGTCTACTAAATATTATTATCAGAATTTGAATTTCTCTTTTATTTATCTCTCACTAAATTCGTCTGAATTATAAAGTGACATTGACATACTTTCTGTTTGTGTTCTTATAGGGGCTTTGAGATTACTCTTCTATAACATTTATGGGTCTGTTGTAGATGAAGACTTAATGGATAAGGTAGAACTTAACTTGGGCACTGAATAAAAGAAAGAATTTGGTGTATATACTTTTACTGGAAAAAATCCATTTGGCTATTGTTATGTAATTAGATCTACCTACCAAAACCTCACCTTGGCTAATTGAAGCAACATTATAATAAAGTTATCCTTTTCTCTTCAACCCAAGCTGGTCTCCCTACTACCAAGTCCCACTTCACTCTTCACCAATTCCTCACCTTCTACTTTCTGCCTTTCATTTGGGTTCCCTAGATGTCATCATCACTATACATTTTCCAAGAGAAAATAAAAATCTCATACTAAGTATGTGCTGGAATCAATCCTAACTTCTTGAGAGCAGATAATGTTAAACTTTCAGAATGATAATTTATACCTCAGAAATTGCCAACTGCTAAAAATCACAACTTAATTTATAGTTTTCTTGATTGTCTAGACTTAAGAAAGATTTAATAATTCAGATTAAACTTAAAAATGTGTGAGCATACATTTTTTCAGGAGATCATGGTTTTCAAACATTTACCAGCTCACCTCTGCATTTATGTATAAACACAACTTGAGCTCAGCAGGAGTGCAATAGAAGGCTCAGGGAATGATATAATCACCAGACTGGAGGCCTGCTAATGGTAGGCTAATGATAAAAATAATGATACTACTACTAATAATAATAATAACTAGCATTCATATAACGCTTTAAGGTTTGCAAAATGCCTTACATCCATTATCTTATTTGAGCCTCACAACACTCTTGACTCATGCTGAATATTTACAAGTTGGCAATGACTAGCTTGCAGAACCTCTGCCTACACATTTCAGTTCATTACCACCAAGTCATGGACATATACATACATTATTCTTGAAAGACATCAGCAGGGACCAAGTGTCTGGAAGAACATGAAAATCCCTGAATTTAACCAAGTAACCCTACAAATTTTAGGAAAGTGGGTTCAGGTTTCTAGCACTTTTTTCCAAGAAGAACTTCAGAAAATTTCATTCCTGGGTGGCCATCATTCATTGCTTTAGCATTTGGTAAGTGGCTCAATGGATAGAGTGCCAAGCCTGGACTCAGGAAGATGCATCTTTATGACTTCAAATTTGGTCTCAGACACTTACTAGCTGTGTGAACCCTGTTGGCCTCAGTTTCCTCATTTGTAAATTGAGCTAGAGAAGGAAATTGCAAACCACTCCAGTATTTTTGCCAAGAAAACCCCAAATCACAAAATCACAAAGGGATCACAAAGAGTCAGATGTGACTAAAAATAACTGAACAGCAACAAAACTGCTTTCCATGCCAATAAGAGAAAAAAAAAGACAAAGATACTGATCAAGCTATCAACTTTCTCTCTATGTTTTAATTCACCTCTGGCCTAAGAACTCATCTCTAAGTCAAATAAGGAAAGGAAATGCATAAAGCTTGATGCCATTTATAAAGTCTTCAGCTTTGGAGGAGAGCTCCCTCTTATCATTCCCACAATAAAAATTACACATACACACACACACACACACACACACATACACATACACACACATATACTACATATATTAGATAGAGCCAGACAGATAAATAGATGATAAATAGAACAGATCCATTGTTTTTAAACAAATAATACTCCCCCTCTGTAATAAACTCCACTGTCAGAGAAGCTATTGGGATTCCAAGCTTCTTTTCTCTTACACTTACTTAATGAAAATTAAATTTAATATAAAAAAGCAGAGATAATATCATCTCTCGGTCTTGGTATGTTCAAATGGAAAACATGCCTGAGGGTTTTCTGTGTGAGGAGAGGGATTCCTGCATAACCTTCCATGCCATTCCTGATGCTGATAAACCAGAATGACCTCATATTCCATATACAATATATCAGATCAGTCAAGTAAAAGCCAGCACTTACCAGAGAGAATGTAAGAAGCTAAAAAAATAAAAGAAAACAACATTTTCACACATCAGATGGTAATTTTGATTTCTTTGACCTACATCAGCAACCAACTGATTTTCCAGATGGACAAACAAGATGCCCCCTTCTACTCTCTTTAGTCACTAGAACAGACTGCCCTAAGTCAGTCTCTTCTCCTCTCATCAAGTTAATTTGATTCTCACAAAGAAACTTCATGATCAGCAAACAATATATTCTGAGAACACCTCCCACTGCCTGGACAGACCTGGACAGCCTCCAAAAGTGCTTTATAGATTACTTCTCACACTAGCCCCTCCTAAGGAACCCTTTAAATATCACCTGCAGCAGATGTCAGGGAAGTTGTTATCTTCAGATAACAAAGGCCTTTTCAGGCTGCAGGAATTCCTTGGTCTGAGTTTTAGGAAGACAGCTGCATTTTCATCCTTCTCATGCCCCCAGTTGTGGATATCTCCCAAAGCAGACTCTCTTTTCTATGTTGTCTCCCTTGGTGATCTCATCAGTTTCTATTATTACATTTGTATATAGATGATTCTCAGATCTAAATATCCAGATCTAGTCTCTCTTTTGATCTGCGATCCTGGATCTCAAAATTCCTATTAGACAAGTTACAGTGGATTTCCTGTAGGCATCTCAAACTCATGTCCAAAGTAAATCTCATTGCTTCTCCTCAAACAACTGCTCCCTTCCAAATTTCCCTATTAGTGATGAGGGAATCAATCCTCCGAATTACTCAGTTTCTCCCCCTTGATGTCATCCTCAGCATTTTAATCTCACCCAACATATTCAATCTGTTGCCAAATGATGTAATTTCTGCCATTACAATCTATCTCATAAAGGCCTCCTTCTTTCCACTCACATAGCCACCATCCTTGTTCAGTCCTGCTTCACATCTCACCTTTTCATTGGTTCCCTTGCCTCTCAGTCCAATCCATTTTCTATACAGCCACCAAATCAATTTTTGTAAAGTATAAATCTAACTATGCCATTTCCTGCGCCCCTCCACCAACTCAATAAACTCCAGTGGCTTCCTATTATATCCAAGATCAAATATAAAGTCCTGTCTTTGGTGTTTAAGGCTCCTTACAACTTTTACAAACCCTTTTCATCTTTCCACTCTTCTCATATTTTACTCCCCTTTGTGCACTGTATAACCAAGCAGCAACAGCCTGTTTGTAACACAAGATGCTCCACCTCCCAAAACTTAAGTTAGTCAACAAGCATTTATTAAGTGCTTATTATATGCCAGGAACTGTGGTAAATGCTGGGAATATAAAGAAAAGCAAAAAAGATGGTGGTATGTATATAAAAGATATAAACAGTGTAATATTCTCGCCTCTGCACTGACTATCCCCATTTCTGGAAGCTTCTGCCTCCTCACCTCCACTCGTGAGATCCCTCACTTCTTTCAAAGACTCAGTTCAAACCCCACCTTGTGTAGGAGGCCTTTCCTAGTCCCTCTACTCCTGGCTGCTTGAGCTTTCTCCTTTCAGGTTATCTTCCTTTTACCTTTTCTCTGTCTTATATGTGCCTCTTCACTTACACATTGTCTCCCTCCATTCAAATGTAAGCTCCTCCACGACAGGGGTTGTTTTATATATATATATTTTGTCTTTCTTTGCAAACCTAGCACTTTTCACAGTACCGGGCACATAGTAAGCACTTGATTGATTGAGATGGTCATATAATGGTTCTGAAGAGATTGTTCCAGAGATTGGTAACTTTGAAATTAGCAACAAGAAGCAATGCCCTCCTTGTACCCGATCCAGCAGTCATTATGAAAATTATGGGGACCAGTGGAGCACAAACAATAACAAACAAAACGAGGGAAAATGACACATCTAGAAAGGAGCAGGCCCAGTGAAATTATTGCAGTGATATCCTCCATTTAGAGATATTGATTATTCCTTCACAGGTGTGCTTTAGTCACATACGTTCCCTACATAGAAGTTGTTACATATTTCTTTGCTTGTCTCCCCCACTAGATTCTGAGCTCCTTAAGGGCAGGCACTATCTTTCACCTCTTTTTTATCCCAGGTGCTTATCACAAAGACTGGCAAATACCTGGCACTTGATAAATATTTATTGATTGACTGACTGAATTCACATGTGATCTCTGTTTGCCTATACTCACCACTGATGTTAAGTATATTTCTGGGAGACAAAGTCCTATGTACACTATATTGTGATGTTTCTTACTATGCTATCATGTTACAGGCCTTTGCTCTGATAGTCTTCTCTCAGTCGTCATCCTTCTAGACCTAAGGGCTACTTTTGATTAACACAACTAACCACCTTCTCTTCTCAATACTCTCTTCTCTGTGTGTTTATGACACTACTTTCTCCTGGTCTGGCTCCAGCCTCTCTGGCTGCTACTTCTTTATTTCCTTTCCTGGCTCACCATCCATATCATGCCTTCTAACAATGAGCGTACCCATTCTGTTCCAGACCCTTTTCTCTCTCTACACACTTTCTATGTAACTTCATTAGCTCCCATGGTTTTAACTCCCTTCTGCATGCAGATGACTCACGGAACTATATAGTCACTCCTAGGCTTTCCCCTGAGCTTCAGTGATCCACCACCAATTGCCTATTATAGACATTTCAAACTGCATGTCCCAGAGATATCTTAAAGCCGACATACAAAACTAAACTCATTACCTTTTTCCCAAAATATGTTTTCATTCCAAATTTGACAATTTCTTTCAAAGGTACCACCACCCTTCTTGTCTCTTAGGTGCATAATCTTGGCATTATGTCTGACTCATCACTCTCCCTCACCTAATACTCAAAATTTCTACCTTCACATCTTTCATATCAAACCCCTTTTATCTATTCACACAGCTATCACCATAGTTCAGGACTCTGTCATCTCTCACCTGCATTATTGTAAATGATACTTAACTGATCTCTCTATCTCATCCTACACTACTCCAGTCCATCCTACACACTACTTCCAATGTGATTTGCTCTAAATGTAGGTCACTCCCCTATTCAATCGACTTCAGTGACTTCCTATTGACTCTAGAATAAGATAAATGATAAACAGATATACATAGCTATAGATATAGAAGATATAGAGATGATAGATAGATAGATGATGGACAGATTCCTTTGTTTAGCTTTTAAAATCCTTTATAACTTAGTTCTAATCTATCTTTGTCACCTCTGTGGACATTTCTCTACCTCCCACAATATAATGCATCCAAACTGATCTTTCTGTTCTCATACAAGCCATCATTCCACCTCCTATTTTCAAGCTTTTGTATTGATTGTTCCCCATATCTGAAATTCCCTCTGTGACTTCTACCTCAAAAGAATCCTTCCCTTTCTTCAAGACATCTTAAGAATCACCTTCTACAGGAAGTTTTTCCTGATCTCCTTCCCAAACTGCTAGTAACCTCCTTCCCAAACTACTTTATATTTAGCTATTTTGTAATTATATTTCACTTTGTATTTATTCTGTATGCATACTTCTCTTCCACATTAGAATTTAAGATCCTCATGAGTAGGGATTGTTTCATTTCATCGTTAATTGAATATTCAGCATCTCACGTGATGCTTGGTGCAGAGAGGGTAATTATAAATACAGAGAGATATTTAGATATAGATATAGATGTATATGTATTATATATATATATAAAACACATATATGTGTATATTATTGATTGATTTATTGAGAGCATGGAACCCTTTTTTATTTTTCAGTTTAGGCTCAAGAAATTTCTGAAATAAAGCCTGAACCTTCTCTTTACTTTCACCCATCTCCAAATTCAGTAGATTATTTATGAAAGTTTCTCATTTTACAGAACAAGAATTCCATTCACTTGATTATGGTTTCAGAGAGCAGCAATGTAGTCATCTTCTGTTTATTGTGACCTGACAAAGTGACTGATTCTTTGCCTGAATGCTGAAGACACACAACACATGCAAAGCAGGGACTACAACATGTTTCTATTCTTAACTTTTTTTAAGTTTTCAAAGGTTGGGAGTTTTTTGGGTTTTGTTTTTTGGGTTTTTTATAAGGCCCCTTAGGTACTCCTCAAATGCTCTTCCAAACCTCCAATAAACAAACATACATCAACATACATCAACAGTCAGTCACATCAAGAAAATTTCTGGGAAATGCCCCGGTTGTTAGTTGTGACTTAAAAAGGACTTTTTTAATTATCTACTTCACAAAATATTTTCCTATAACAATTATGAAAACAAATTCTGGAAAATAGTATAACTATCTAGACAAGACATTAATTTTAAAATGTAAGTGAGAAATATATTACCAGATGTTAGAATGAATCAGAATATATTCCATATGAAAGAAACAAGTCCTAGGCATGATCAGCTACAGAAGTAAACCACAGGAAATTTGTTTCGAATGTACAGAAAGTAGTGAAATTTTATAACATCCCAGCAGCAAAAGTGATCATCACCTTGACTGAATTATTATAATTTCTCTACTGCTTGCCCAGGACCCTACATCACTCAGGGAAGTTATGTATCAGATGCATTGTTAAAAACTCATAGCATCTTAGAAAGAGAACTGCTTTTGAAAAAATTAAGGAAAACAAGTAGAACCGTATTTATTCAATAACATAAACTCCTACTCAGAGAAGTGTTTTGATTAAGTGATTGAGTAGATCAATCACATGGGTGGTTAATTTCCTTTATGACAGTGGTGAACACCTTTGATGAGCATACATCTCCTTTTTTATATATCACCTAATATTAATGGCTAAAGAGTAAACCGCCAAAGTTATCAGTATTGTTATATCTTCAATTAAACTTGACTAGTTAACATACATAGGAGAGATACTGTATCAGAAGAGACTGACATAAAAGGAGGTGACCTTATAAACCAAATTAAATGCTTTAATACTTTAAAAAATAATCAATAATAAATACAGTGACATGTTCTATTTTCTATCTCATCACAAAATTGTGTGATAGTCAAGATGTGGCATACTGTGGAATATTGCTTTTGAGAGACTACCTGTTTCCTACTACTATCATCATCACAGATGCCTTCAATGCATATACAGGTTGTTCTTATGAAAATTTTGTTTAGATTAAAAAATAGACATATTGGTCAATAACTATCACTTCTCTTAATTGCCTTTTTTGTTAAAATATGAGATGTTTCAACATTTTTCACAAATATGTATGTAAAAACTGCTATGTGAGTAGATACATATGTATATGAAAAGTACTGAAACATCTCATATTTTAACAAAATAACATTAACAAAAACTTTAGCTAATTTGTTTGATTGATAGATAATAAATAGACATCTGAAGGAAGGAAATCCTTCAATGCTCTCACAATTGTACCAGTTCTTGAACAGCACTCCCCTGCATATGCACTTTCCCAATCTTTATTCTATTTAGTTCATTTCTATATCCTCTAGCAACACGTTGTTGAACTGTGAGTTAAAGTGTGGTGACACCATTGTCCTTGATAATAAAAAGGATTTGTTATAAAAATTTGTCAATCTTGCCCATTTTTATTCCACTGGTTGCCTTTCTTCCATTTTCATTATTAGTTGTCCTCCATGACTAGAATGTTCTCTTCATTTCCATCTCTTGGCAATGATGGGTCCTAGAAAATTTCAGCTAAAATCCCACCTTCTGCAAGAACCTTTTCCCACTCTTCCTTGTACTTGTGCCTTTCTTCTGAGATTATGTTTAATTGATCTTGTATATATCTTGTTCATACGTAGTGGTCTGAATGCTGTCTCCCACTAGATTGTAAGCTTCTTGAGAGAAAGGATTGTCTTTGCCTTTGTATAGCCAGTGCTTGGCACAGTGTCTGGCATATAGTAACCACTTAATAAATATGTGTTGACCAGACTTCTAGATCTAAATTTAAAGGAGGTTTGAATTCCAGTTCACCTACTTACTACCCAAGAGCCCTTGGACTGTAGTTTTGCCATTTATGAAATGATACGAAGTCCATCTCACCTCTATGATCCTATGAAAAGCAGGACTTGGTGGCAATTCAGTTATTTTCTGAAGGTGTCATGTCAAAAGCTCATTCAGCCTAGGAGAGCCATAAATGGGTAAGGAGAAAGCATGTTATTATACTCTGTGACACTGGACAGGATAGACTGAGTGCAAAAATAATTTTCTACTCTCACTATGACCTTCCTTTTGAGACTTGTGTTCTGACTGGGTCACATAGGCTTGATTTCAGGAATGAGATGCTTTAGGAAGAATCTAAGGACAACCTAATTAGTCATTCTTATTATGCCATCAGGTAAAATTAATTGTAAGGAAAATAGTCTAGAGGAGACTCAGACTTTGGAGAATCATTTCCAACTTAAAAAGAAATAAAATAGGGGGCGGAGCCAAGATGGCAGAGGGAAGGCAGTGACTTGCTAGAGCTCTCCCACAAACCCCTCCAAATACCTACAAAAAAATGGCTCTAAACAAATTCTAAAGCAGCAGAACACATACAAAAAAACAAAGTAAAACAAATTTCCAGCCCAAGACAACCTGGATGGCTGATCGTAAAGGTATATCGCGCCGGGCTGAGAGAGGAGTATAGTTCGGCGTGGGCGCGCAGGCCGCAGCGACCCTGAAGCAGGCCTCAGAGGACTGAATTGTGGGCAGCTGTGGGGGTTTCCAGACTTCTCAACCCAGGAATGCCAAAGTCAACTTAGGAGGTCAGTGGAAAAAGTCTGTTACTGCAGTAAGAGAAGAAGCTAGATCTCAGCCACCCCGAGGGCAGCGGCTGGCTTCTGAGCTTCTGGTCCACAGACTGAGGGGGAATCCCATGGCTGATCAAAGGGGGATTGCAAGGATCTCTTTGCCAGTGCTGAGGCAGGAATCTCTTGCTTTACCTGTGCTTGGATCTGGGTCACAGTTCTGAGGTGGGGTCCTGGGGCAAGGAGGAGCACTAGTGTGGTGGAGCTTGTTATGGTTGCGGAGAGGAAACACCTCTCCCCTTATCATAGCACCTTGGAAGAGCTGACACTTCTCAGGTCCCTAGAAGTATCTCTGAAAACAGCTGTACAAACCCCCAAAGCTTGGGACAGTACATTCTTCACATTGGAAACAGACTCTTACCTTAACAAAGAGTTTAAAACTCAAGTAATTGGTTGAGATCATGAGCAACCAGCGCAAAAAGAGTCAGACTATATTATGTTACTTTGGTGACAAAGAAGATCAAAACATACAACCAGAAGAAGACAACAAAGTCAAAGCTCCTACATCCAAAACTTCCAAGAAAAATATGAATCAGTCCCAGGCCTTGGAAGAGCTCAAAAGGGATTTTGAGAAGCAAGTAAGAGAAGTAGAGGAAAAACTTGGAAGAGAAATGAGAGTGACACAAGAAAATCATGAAAAGCAAGTTAACAGCTTGCTAAAGGAGATCCAAAAGAATACTGAAGAAAATAACACTTTAAAAAATAGCCTAACCCAAATGACAAAAGAGGTCCAAAAAGTCAATGAAGAAAAGAATGCCCTAAAGAGCAAAATTGGCCAAATGGAAAAGGAAGTCCAAAAGATTACTGAAGAAAATACTTCCTTAAAAATTAGAATAGAGTAATTAGAAGCTAGTGACTTTATGAGAAATCAAAACACTGTAAAACAAATCCTAAAGGATGAAAAATTAGAAAACAATGCGAAATATCTCATTGGAAAAACAACTGACCTGAAAAATAGATCCAGGAGAGAGAATTTAAAAATTATTGGACTATCTGAAAGCCATGATCAAAAAAAGAGCCTAGACATCATCTTTCAAGAAATTATCAAGGAAAACTGCCCTGATATTTTAGAACCAGAGGGCAAAATAGAAGTTGAAAGAATCCACTGATCTCCTCCTGAAAGAGATCCCCAAAGAAAAACTCCTAGGAATATTGTAGCCAAATTCCAGAGTTCCCAGGTCAAGGAGAAAATATTACAATCAGCCAGAAAGAAACCAAGTATTGTGGAAACACAATCAGGAGAAGACAAGATTTAGCTGCTTCTACATTAAGGGACCGCAGGGCACGGAATATAACATAACGAGGGGCAAAGGAGATAGGATTACAACCAAGAATCACCTATCCAGCAAAACTCAGTATAATCCTTCAGAGGAAAAAATGGTCATTCAGTGAAATAGAGGACTTTCAAGCATTCTTGATGAAAAGACCACAGCTGAATAGAAAATTTGACTTTCCAATACAAGACTCAAGTGGAACATGAAGAGGTAAACAGGAGAGAGAAATCATAAGAGACTTATTAAGGTTGAACTGTTTACTTTCCTGCATGGAAAGATGGTATTTGTAACTCATGAGACCTTTGTCAGTATTAGGGTAGTTGGAGGGAAAAATTATATGTATGTATATATAGATAGATAAATAGATAGATAGATAGATAGATAGATAGATAGATAGATAGATAGATAGATAGATAGATAGATAGATAGATAGATAGATAGAGGGCACAGGGTGAGTTGAAGATGAAGGGGTCATATCTGGAGAATAAAATTAAGGGGTGAGAGAGGATTATACTAGGAGAAGGAGAAAGGGAAAGGTAGAATGGGGTAAATTATCTCACAAAAAAAAACAGAAAAGAAAAGGCTCTTACAGTGGAGGGAAATCGGGGGAAGGCGAGAGGAAATGAATGAATCTTATTCTCATAGGATTTGACTTAAGGAGGGTATAACATACACACTCAATTGGGTATGGAAATCTGTCTTACCCTACAGGAAAATAGAAGGGGAAGGGGACAGGAGAGTAGGGGGATGATAGAGAGGAGGGCAGATTGGGAAAGGGGGTAATCAGAAGCAAGTACTTCTGAGGATGGACAGGGTCAAAAGAAAGAATAGAATAAATGGGGGGGCAGGATAGGATTAAGGGAAATAGAGTTAGTTTTTCACAGCATGTCTACTATGAAAGTATTTTGCATAACTGCACAAGTATAGCCTATATTGAGTTGCTTGCCTTTTCAATGAGGGTGGGTGGGGAGGGAGGAAGGGAGAAGATTTAGAACCCAAAGTTTAAAAAAAAACACATGCCTAAAAAAAATGTTTTCACATGCAACTGGGAAACAAGAAATACAGGAAATGGGGTACAGAAATCTATCCTGCCCTACAGGAAAACAGAAGGGGAAGGGCGGGGGAGAGATAGGAGGGGAAGCAGACTAGGGGAAGGGGTATTCAGAATGCATGCCATCTTGGGGTGCTGTGAGGGGCGAGATGGGGTGAAAATTTGGAACTCAAAATCTTGTGGAAATAAATGTTGAAAACTAAAAATAAAAAAAAAGAAATTAAAAAAAAAGAAATAAAATCAATAAACCTCACAGAGTTCCTTATAGGAAAGGAAAACTTCTCTTGGGAAGTCTGAAACAGAAATTATCATATTGAAGGCACTTTCCACTAGGCTCCTCTAGAAATAAGCTTGTATCTTCAGTCTAGTCTTGTGAAAGAGACAGCATCCTTCTGAGTCATTCAACAAGGCTGTCATCTCCTTTGACAGACAGGATTACATAGCAGAACTGGCTTCAAAGCCAGGAAAACCTGGGTTCTAGACCAGCCTCTGACACATAATGACCATACCACCTTGGGTACACTTCAACTTTCAATGATCTAGGCAACTCTCAAAGACTATAATTTGTACAGATGACGACCCACACTAATAAGGAAGCTTCCTCAGTCAGGAATTCTACTTAAACTTATTCTACTTAAACTACTTAAACCACAGGTCCAGTCCTAGGTATGTCTTTCATGACTGTCTCTGATGTAGTTCTACAAAAATATGGAAAATGTATATTAGAGTATCAGTAGGCTCAAGATTCCCCTAAAATATTCAGTACTGCCCAATGATGACCCATATCTCTATTAACTAATCAGAGCTACAAGGCCCCTGTGGTATGTAGGTGCTATGCCAAAGCCTTCATCTAGAATAGTTAGCCCAGATAAAATTAATCTAAGCACAGGAAGACACTTGCTACAAATTAATGAGGCAACTATAAATTAACCATCTGTCACAAACTGAGAATTGAATTTAAAAGGTGGAGCTAGGGCTCTTCCCTTGTTGGTTAAAAAAAAAAAAACCTTAGGTCTTCAGAAAAAAAATATTATGAAAGAAAACAATTACACTTAAATTTTGAAAAATGGCTTAAAACTTAAACTTTAAAATGGCTCTGGGTGTAATTGCACTGTATGGAACTTTGAGAAAACAAGGCTTCTGCAAAGTACCTAAAAGCCCAGCACTCTAACCTTTATTCTAATATAAATGATGAAATAATAAAAGAAAGAAATAGCTAGCATAGGAAAGATTCTTGGAAGCAGTTGGCTCTTGAGTGAGCTGAGTCTTGAATATATTAATTAATATGTATTGGTAGATTCATAGGGGAGAAGGGGATAATTTGATTCAATGTTAGTGATTTTTAAAAATTATTTTTATTCTTTTGAGTTCCCACAGTTTCATGTACAGTGATTTCAGATGAAGTTAACACAATTTTTAAGCGTAGAGAACCATACTCATTTTTTGCTGTTTATACTGGTGACCAACACAAGAAGGACTAAATGGCAGTGCAACCTTTAAGGTGAAAGGGCAAAAATACAGGAACAAAAGACATGGAGCCAGGAAAAAAATGTTCGTGGGATAAGATTTTGGCCTAGCCAAGCCAAAGGAACTACGTTCAGAAAAAGAATCTTAGAATTTGAGAATTTGGGAGGAAGAAGGGATCTCAAAGAATATTTAAGGAATAAATAAAAGGAGCTCCATTGAAATATAGCAGACAAATATGACTCCACCTGAGACCTCCAAGATGGAGGCACCCGCCTCTTCTCAAGGCTCTCTTCACTTTTGGACAGCTCTGTCAGGAAAGAGATGAGGTTGTGGTAAAAAAAAGTCTGAAAGCCAGTCAATCTATGCCAAATCAGAATACCAGGAAAAGTTTCAAGTTGTTGAAGAATTTTTTAATGAAACTTATTTTGAAGTTAGTAAGCAGCATTTTACTGTTCAAAGCACTAGGAGACCCTGTAGCATGTGGAAAGAAAAGAGAAGAAATGACATGATCTGTGAAAACAAAGTTAAAAACTGTGATTGCTCTCAGAAATATCAAATCTTTCTTGGCATCTTCATTTGGGCTTATGCCATATAGCTAGGGGGAGTTTTTTTGGCTAGATGCCTTTTGTGGAATACAGGTTAGATGCCAATGAGGAAAACAAAAAGTGTAAATTGCAATTCTAATAGTGGAGTAGGTTTGTGATCTCATCAATGTTGGTACCCCTTTGAGCAATACAGATGAAAACTAATCCACACCTGCCCATCCTATAGAACTCTTACCCATCCATAAGTTCATCTCAAGGGGTACATCCGACATACCAAGAGAATGACAAGTTCTTTTGCAATCAGTGGAGTATATAAGCTGTTCATTGGCTATCCCTTACCCTTTTTATTTTCTGGTCAAAAAGTTTTTTGATAAATATCATTTACACAGATGCAATTTCGTAATTACTTGTTTTTCATGCATTAGAGCTTGCTCACAGCCACCTTGCACATCTCCTTTGCTCTTTAGGGGAGCCTTGTATTGTGACAGAGAAAATGAAAGAAAAATCAATAAATATCACATCACCAAAAGGACCAAAATTAAAGGCTTGTAGGCCCACAGTTTTTTTTGTGTACACAGGAACACTGGGGAGAAAGCAGTAAATATATAGCAGTAAACGTTCTCACCTTTCAATTCATCATAATAGTATGCCACTACCCATGGGTATTTATTCACGTATAGTGTTACTTTTCCTTTTTATGTCCTGAAGCCAAAATAGAAAGATTGCTTGACAAAATGGATCAATCACATCTCAGTTGATAGGATTTATAGGCAAATGTCTCCATTTATAGGCAGATGTTTGGCAAATTGAAAAAAAGGCATATTTTGATATTTCTAAAATACCATATGCTTACACTGTGAATGTCTTGTCTTTGTTGACAAGCAAAGTTCCAATTTGCTGAATATTTCTGACATCATATTAAGATTGGTGAGAGAGAGAGAGAGAGAGAGAGAAAAGAAAAATTAGCAATGTCTAAAGTGTCTCCCACATCAAGTACCCAATTTAGAAAGCCACAAAACTTGTTTGCATTTTAGCATCTCCAGTTGCTATGCTCTCTGCCTCTGCTTAATTTCAATTACCACCAGGCACTAACCAAAAAGAAATAAGTAAAATGCTTTAGTGAGGGTATTAAATCCAAAGAAAACAAGTGTATAAAGTTGGAAAGGGAAAAAAAATTCTAGTATTGCCAAATATTGTAAGGAATAAATAAGAGAGCATAGCACTCATAAATGTGTAAAAGTCCTCCTGTTCACTATCAAGTGTCAACTGCCTTGCTTCAGTGGCCTGAAAACAACCCTATCGTGCTTCTGGATCCTGGCTTTCACTGTGTGATGTGAGGCAGTAGACTCTTTAATGAACAACACAGGCATTGTGCAACTGCATTTGCTTGACAGAGCAATGTACACCAATCCATTCCAGGCTTCTATGGGGCTGAACAGAGTATACAATTCTTCAGTGAGTCCAAGAGGGAGAAACTGTCAATTACAAAGAAATGGTTGTCAGAGAGAATGAATATTTTTATGTAATTATCTCAGCATCCCCTACTAGGACAGACTCTAGAATGATGCAGGCAAACATTAATGGCCTCCCCCTACCTAAAACACTAGGTTTTACTCTGTGTGATACCGTTGAATAACAGAGTTTGAGAAGGCAGAATACAGCAATTTGTTTCACCAACCATGTTTGACCCAAGATACTGCTTATCACTGTCCAATTGTCAAAGATGCCTCCTTTTCAGCCAAAACCAAATGATAATGCAGGGCACTTGAGAGGGTCTCTTCACAAACGCATCCTTTTTGAGCTCTCTTTAAGAAGTTCTCAGGTTTTGTTGTTGTTGTTGTTGGGTTTTGTTTGTTTTTTTTTTCCTTTTGGTTCTGCCAGAATTTCCTAGGATGCAGTGGTAGAGAGGGGAAAAGACACTGAATCTGAAATTACAAACATATATTTGCATTTTGCTTCTGACAGCTTCTCAGTTATTTGAAACTAGAGTAATTTAACAATAATTGTAGTAGTAGTAATGGTAACAACAGTCAGTTGTGAGGCAATGTGGCATCATGGATAGAGGTCTCTGAGTCAGGAATATCTATTATATTTTCAAGTCCTAATTTCTCAGTGCCCCAGACAACTATCAAATTGTTACTTATATTAAAAATACTACCTTCAAAGTAAGTGCTAATCTGCATTAGTAGAAGAAATTTCTTTATCAGTAGTTCAAAAAAATTTGCTTATGGTAACATGGCTAGTAAATATCAGAGTCAAGATCTGAAACTCATTCAAAGTCTAACACTTTTTCATACTAAGCCACTCTAGGTCTCCATTTCCTCATCTATAAAAAGGGGGAAATAAAACCTGTAATATCTACCTTGTAAGGTCATTTTGAGTAAAACACTTTCTAAACCATAAAGTGCTTCGCATAACAGCTTGTAATTCCTTTTTGCTTTTCATTTAAGAGTACTGAAGTCAAGGACAAATCATAGGCATAGACATATTTTCATTATCTAAAATCCTTTTGAGTACTATTTATATTTTTGCAGTACACGATCTTCTTACCCTAAGAAAGGATCCTGCAACTCCCATGCCTCATATCAACTCTCCATTATTTGGGGGAGAGTCATAATAAGATACCTCTAGATCAATTAGGTCCTGATTTGATCTACTGTCTGTTTACCTAATAGATTACCTATTTTAGGATATTACTTAGTTACCTAATTTAAGAGATTATCTGATTTTAAAATTACCTAATTAAAAGATTGCTTAATTTAAGGATATGGACAGAGTAGACAGAGAATTAAATTTTGAAAGTGAGAACAGCAAAGTAGCAAAGTGATAAGGAGGGAAAAATACCAAAACCTAGAGAAATTATTGATAGGGTCAGAGCACAGATTCTGCTACCTAGAGTTTTTTATCTCTAATTCTCTCTCTTGAGCTTCCGCTGAAGAATCATCAGGATGTGACACTTCCACCTAGAAAACAGTTTTTCAGAAAGACAGTTTGATAATACATCATAAATTATAGACCAAGAAAAAAGGAATTAAAATATGGCAGATAACTGATGTTTAGCTCCAATCAACTAGACCTCTAAAATGATAATTTTCCATGGTTTTGTGTTTTATGTTGTTTTATAACAAGTCTATGGTACATTAAGGAAACATTTATATATAGGTAATTCTGTGAGATAAATTCCATTAATGTGCGTAGACACTTTGTGAGACTTATCTAAAATTAATCTTCTCCAGAATTTAGAGCTCTATTAGATTCATTCAGCTTTCAGGAACCTGAAAATTCCCTATAAATCATGCGTCGCAGCAGTTGACCAAAGAAGTAATGTGGGTCATTTATGCAGGAACAAGTATCTTATATTATTTTCTATAATTCATTTTCCCCACATTCCTGATGATCTACTTAGAAAAAAAGACACTATATAGGAAGGGAAAAATATAAGCTCATAGGGCTACATTTTTGCAAAAGTTCAGTGAAAATGTTTATGACCTAGTATAATGGAACCAAAGCATCTTCAATACACTTTTAAAACTAGAAGAGGCCTTGACTGTGATGTAGTTCAATCTCCCTTTTTTACAGATGAGGAAAGTGATGGTCCAAGAGGTTAAATTGCTCACCTAAAGATGGATCTGTGATCTCATAAATTTCAGCAATCCTTCCAGTGATAATGGTCACAACCTATATATTTCTCCCCATCTTGTGAGATTCCTTTGCATTTCTTCCCATAATTTCACCCCACAGGATATAGGTACTGGAGATCTTTCCCATTTTCTCCTGACATCACCAGGTTACAAAATGGAGCACTCAGGCTGTCCATCTATTATCATTCACTTTTACATGACCAACCCATCTTTTTCTATCGCAAATCCCCTTATAATATATTATACCCCAGTTCTTATTCCAAAGTTTCTTATTTGTTATGTTTCCTATTCACATACCATGTAATGCTCTACTACTAACACTGAAACTCATTTTTAATTCTTTAGAGATGGTAGTGTTCCATTCTTTATTCACTTGGTATTTCCTTGCTGATAGTTGGGAGGAAGGGGACAAGCAATAATTAAGTGCCTGCCATGTGTCAAACACTGTGCTAAACACTTTACAAATATTGTATCATTTGATCCTCATAAAAACCCTGTGATTATAGGGGCTATTATGATCCCCATTTTACAGTTGAGGAAGCTAAAGCAAACAGAGATTAAGTCTCTTGACCAGAATCACACTAGTAAGAATCTGCAACCAAATTTGAATTCAAAACTTCTTGAGGCCAAGCCCAGCACTCTATCCATTGGACCAAGCTCTTTTAATTGGCTATAAGCCTCATCCATGGGGTTTGTCAATATTCCAGGCCATCCTAATGCCATCCACAAACAGAAATATATGAAGAAGTGTAGTATCTATTGGTTTTCTCTCTTCAAATTAGACTCTGATCTAGATCACCACCATGAGAGTAAGGGAAGACTTTTGGTGGACATGTAGCATTTTTTTTTTTAATACTTCAGACTTTTTTTTTCAGATGGTCATCAAAAAAGGTTATCTCTTGTCTTATCTTTCAAAGATCTTAAGTAACTTTGATATATGGTTAGAAGACACTATGTAGTAAAAGAATCATTAAGGTGATTTTGCTCTAGTAAAATTTTTTTAACTCTATACTGAACAAACCATAAACCCAATAGGGTGTTATTCCTCAATGAACTGTATGATGGTAAACATGTAGCCTACTATTGGATATTGTTTACAAAGGCCTAAATGTGCCCTACTATCATAGGGATCCTCTCAGTGCATGTATAAATTATTCTCATTAAAATTCTTATATAGGTGGGAAAGTAGACATATACATTAAGTGTTTTTATGTTCTTTAAATCAGATTTTTATGTTCATAAAGTTCAAAATTTTTCTACAACTTTTTCCTCATTAAGATACATTATGAAATTGTCCCTCTAAGCCCTCACAAATTTATAACCCACAATAAGAATCTCCTCTTCATACAGTTGGTCTACTTTGCCTGCTTTTGTATATTTCTCTTTAATGTCATGTTTTTCTGCTCTATAAGCACATCTAATTCTATGATATTAGAGTCACATCATGGCAGCTTCTATTATCCTTGAGAGTGAAAAAAATTATTATAAATATTTTTGCAGATTTTTTTCTTTTTTTCTTTTTCATATTTTCCTCCCATTTTTACAGTTATGTCAGGAATTAGTAACTCTTGACATTACTAGGGTTTCTGTGAAGGGTATGACAATCTATTGTGCCATAGCTTCACTCAAAATCCCTGAGATTCTATTGTTAACAAACTACTTCACAAAACATGTGCTCTCCTGATAAAAATAACCTAGTACCCATTCTGTATTTGATAATCAAAATAAAAATTGTTGCTCCTCAGTAGAATGGAAGTTCATTGAGAGAGACTTTTGTTTTTTTGTTTGGTTGGTTTGGTTTAACATTGTAACAAAAATATGTCAGATTGCCTGGCACACAGCAAACATTTAAGAAATTCATGTTTTCATGTTGAATTGAATTCATTGAAATGATAATATTGCTTAAGTGAATAACCAAGCAAGCTTCAGTTGAACTGGTATTAACTTCCACTGTATTTTTTAGGAAAAAATGATAATCATAACTTTCCAACATACTTCCCTATAAGATTGGTTTTTAAGCTAATATTTCTTAAATTGGTAAGCATGCATATTGTATGCTTCCTACCCCTCTATTGGAGGGTGGGAAGAAGGGAAGAAATGCAAATAAAATGGTTATAGCAAATGTGCATAGCCAAAAAAAAAAAAAAATTCCCATACTGGCTATGTCCAAAAATGTGTCCTTTTCAGCATATTTAATCTATCACTTATCAGAAGTTGGGTAGTATTTTTTATCATCGGTGCCTTGGAATTATGACTGATCATTTGTTGAACAGAATTCCTTCAACATGGTCCATTTTTATAATGTTGTTAAACTATTGATTGTTTTGCTAGTTCTTCTCGTTTTACTCTCCATTCATTTATACAAATCTTTCCTTTCGTCATTTCTTGTGGCAGGATATTCCACTGCATTTATACATCATAAATTTGTTTAGTCATTCCCTAACCAATGAGCACCCTTTTGGTTCGGGGCTTTTTTTGCCACAATAAAAAGAACTGCTATTATATATATATATATAAATATAATATACTATGTATATATAGTATATATACATATACTATAGTACATATAGTATATGTATATATGTATACTATATATGTATATGTGTGTATATATGTATATACATATATAGTATATCTATGTATATACATGTATACTATATTACTATATATACTATATATGTATCTATAGTATATATAGTATATATACATATACATATATATACCTTTTATTTACCTCTAACTTATCCTGTATATATATGCATATATGTATAAATATGTGTGTGTATGTATATGTATGTATATGTGTATGTGTGTATGTATGTATGTACTATGTATGTATGTATGAGCCCTTTTCCTAGTTCATTTATCTTTTTGGAAGTATAGGTCTGGTAGTTGTATAGTTGGGCCAAAGGGCAACATAGCTTAGAAACTTGTTGAGCATAGTCCACATTGCTTTGCAGAATGGTTGGAGAAATCTACAGCTCCACCAACAGGGCATCAATGCTACTGGATTGTTTTTGTTTTTGTTTTGTCTTGCTTTTTTTACCCACATCTCCTCAACATATATTGTTGGCTTTTTCTGTCCCCTTCACCAAACTGAAGGAAATGAGATAGAATTTCATATTTGCCTTATGTTGTTTCAGTTGCATCCAATTCTTTGTGACCCCAGTTGGGGTTTTCTTAGCAAAGATACCAGAGTGGTTTGCTGTTTCCTTCTCTAGCTCATTTTACAGATGAGGAAACTGAGGCAAACAGAGTTGCTTGACTTGCCCAGGGTTACACAGCTAGTAAATATCTGAGGCTAGATTTGAATTCAGGTCTTCCCGACTAGCTGCCTCATATTGCATTTTCCTAATTACTAATGAATTGGAGAATTTTTCTTAGGGGTATATATAGCTTGGATTTCTTTCCTTAAAAATAATCTGTTCATATCCATTGAATATTTATCAATTTGGGACTGGCTCTTATAAATCTCAATCAACTCCTATGTCTTTGGAAATAAGTTTCTAGTTTCCTTATACCTTACTCTCCTTCACACACTCTGTTATCCAGTGACACTGGTCTCCTTGCTGTTACTCATACAAATATTTTATCTTCCAACTCTGGACATTTTTACTAGCTGTCTTCTACGCCTGGAATTTTCTTACTCCTCATCTCCATCTCCTAATTTCTCTGTCTCCTTTCAAGTCTCTGCCAAAGTTCAACCATCTGATATGAGTCTTTCCCAGTCCCCCTAAATTCTAGTGCCTTCCCTCTGTTCTTTACCTCTAACTTATCCTGTATGTATCTTATTTGAACATTGTTGTTTGCATGTTGTCTTCTCCATTAGTCTGTGAGCTCTGAGAGTACAGACTATCTTTTGCCCTGCTTTGTATCTTTGAAATTCAGCACAATATCAGTTTGACTTTATCTGGGAAACTTGCTACAAAAAAAAAAATTCCAGTTGACTGTTTGCCTCCTAATCTTGGCTACATTGTTTTATTTTGTTTTGTTTTGTTTTTTATAAAAAAAAATAACTTTATATAATGAAAACTGCGTGCAGGTAGGTGGTACAGTAGATAGAGTGCTGATCCTGGAGTCAGGAAGACCTGAATTCAAATCCAGTCTAAGATTTACTAGATTACTACCTGTGTGAGCCTTCTCAAGTCACTTAACCTTGTTTGCCTCAGTTTCCTCATCTGTAAAATCAGCTGGAGAAGGAAATGGCAAGCCAGTCCAGTATCTTGGCCAAGAAAACCCCAAATGTGGTCACAAAAAAATTAGACACAATTAAAAAAACAACAATGAAAACTGTCCATTTTGTCTTCTGTGATCTCTACCCCTTGTTTGATCAGTAACTCTTCCTTTAGCCTTAGATCTGAAAGATACTTTCTTCCTTTATTCTCTAATTTATTTATTATATGGCCTTTTCATATATAAGTCATGCATTGTTTGGAGTTTATCTTGGCATATGTTGTAAGGTATTGGTCTAAACCAAATTTCTGCCAAACTGTTGCCTAGTTTTCTCAGCACTTTTTACCAAATAGTGAATTCTTATCCCAGTAACTGAGAGCTTTAGGTTTATCACATACCAGACTGTCCCAGTTTACTTCTGTGAATTATGTACTTTATTTATTCCATTGATCAAACTATCTTTTTTTTTAAACTAGCATCAAATAATTTTGATGATTACTGCTTAGTAATATTGTTTGAGATCTGGTACTATTCTCTGTACAGTTTTTAAAATTATACTAAATTCTAAACCAATCTTTGGGTGCTATATCTCTCTTCTTAGCAAGTACCTGAAGTGTGTCCTGACTGGAGTAGTTTTTTAAACACTTTAAAAACTTTTGGTCTCATGTCAGCAATTTATTTGTACCAGTTACACTATAAGAACCTTTTTCTATGTCCTTTCTTCCTGTCCCTATCAGTTTAAACAAATCAGGACTGAATTGTTTCAATAGTACACCATATTTTTTGCTTGATTTTGATTCTTCCTTCTAGCTTTCTACTAATTCTGATCTTTGCTTTAACAAGTTGGTGAACTGATTATATGCAGACAGCTGATTCATTTATAATGGCCATATAAGTAATAAGTCAAGTTGTTCATTTTTGTCATGTTATTCTGTGCTTGCCATGTCCAGACCTTACTGAATCTTTTTTTCCATGGGAAGGATTCATGATAAATGTGCATGGGGCTTATGATTTTACAGATGAAGAAACTGATACTCAAGAAAAATTAAGTGAGTTTTATGGGGTCACAAAATGATTAAATGTCAGAACTAGGGTTCAAATCCAAGTCTCTTAAGTCAAAGTCCAGCATTCTTTCCAATAATTTCACTGTGTTTGGAAATTGGAAGAAAAATATTAGAGTCTAATTGGTATTATAACTTCTATAGCTACCTTGCTATTTAGAGGGATGCTTGAAAATGACTTTTGTTCCTTTTGTCCCTCACTCTATTGGAATCTTTTCTGTGAAAGTAGGTAATAATTTCTTCCATACAACTACCAAATTGATAATCTTAATGTATAAAGTTTGACCTGTCACTCCTCTGATCAAAGAACTTCAATAGTACCCTTATCGACTCTAGGATAAAAATAGAAACCCCTCTATTTGGAATTTAAAGCCTTTCACAATGTAGCTCTAGCCAATCTCTCCAGACTTATTTCATTGTATTCTCCTTCACAAATTCTAGGTTCCGGTCAAACTGACCTATTTGCTATTATCTAGACTTTACTTTCTTTTTCTTGCTTCTGTGCCTTTGCAAAACAATTTCTCATTCTGAAAAAACACCCTCCTCACTTCCACCTCTCAGACTCTACCTCTAAAACAATCTTGATTGCCCCAGACACTAGTACTCTGGCTCTCCTAAAATTATCTTGAATGTCCTTCTCTCTGTAAATTTTGGGTTCCCCACCATCACCACTATTTAAATGAAAGCACCTGGAGGACCAGAACTATTTTTCATTCTTGACTTTATAGCCACAGTACTTTATACATAGGTTATCTTTCGAAAAGTGTCTTTTGAATTGAATTAAATTTATTGTCCCACATAATGATTGCTAAGATTAAATGAGACAAATTATAGCTCTTTGAACAGTATTGAGTAATTATTATCAATATTATTTGATTGACTCTGACTAAAATCTAAATCATACCAGACCCTGAAAGTTTCCTTAAAATTCTTAAACCATGACATTACTGATCAACATCCTAAAATGCTAACTTTGTATTGGAATAGTGACAACATTTTCATTTCCAAGAGGGGAAATTCTCTTTATCAATGCAGATTGGCACCATCTTTGCAATTTATAATCTTAGAGAGCTCCTTAGAGTGGAGATTAAATGACTTGCCTATGGTTACACACACAGTGTAAAACTAGAGGCCACACTTGAACCTAGGTTTTCCTGGCTTCGGGACTGTCCTCTAGTCACTAGACCATGCTATTGCACATACAGAGCCGTAAAATTTTGTATGCCCAAATTTGTAAATGCCTAATAACAGCACTATTATGACTAAATAAATAAGTTAAATAAGTTAATAATAAACAAAACAAAATAAATGTAAGTAAATACAAAATAAAATGAAAATAAATAAATAAGGGTTAAAATTAAAGAAGTGAGACAACAAGCATTTATTAGTTACTTGCTATGTGCCAAGCACTGTACTATGTGCTATGGACACTAAGAAAGTATAAAGCATGGTCCTTGAACTAGAGTCAATAATAATTATTAGGCTTCATGGGTTCTTCCAATCTCTATTACAAGCTATAGTGAAAAGAATGCTAGACCTATAACCAAATCAGAAGACCTGGGATCAAAACCCTAACTCTGATATTTAAGAGCTATAATCCTGGTTCATGACCAATAAGATTAGCTTGAAAATAAAGTTCTTCCTAAGCAAACCCTCCTTTCTATTGCCAGAAACTTACCTGACACAGATGTTTCATGACTGTTCGTTTAGCTAGCTCCCTATGAAAGAAGGCTCAAAAGAAGTTCAGTTATCTATAGCAAGATGTCCCAATTCCCATCTGCACTTCACATCCCTGAATTATAGGGATAACATTAGGACATACGTTTGTAAATGAAAGCATTTGATTTTTTTAAAGTCATGAAAGAAAACTAGGTTTTTCCTTCCTATCTATTGAAAAAGTTGAAAAACTGCTGGTTGAACCCAATGTAGGAGCACTATGTGCTGCTCTAAATAGAATAATGTTCCTCTGAATAGAATTTTGGAAAACCAAATCCTATTTCCTTTGGGCTCACATTATGTTTTATTATCTTTCTTGCTAAAGTACCTCTCTCCCCTCAATACTCTCCTTTATATAAAGTAGTTAACAGCCAATATGCAACAAAATCTACTAAGAAAAACGAATGTTTAATCAGAGGTTCTTAACCTGAGACCCATGAAGTGGACTTTCTTTAAATTATAACTTTATTTCAATAAAATTGGTTTCCTTTGAAATTCTTTTTATTTTCTTTTATGTATTTAAAAATGTTATTTTTGAGCAGGGCTCCATGGACTTCACCAGACTGCCAAAAAATATTAAGAACCCTTGGTTTAAATTAACCCTATGTCAAGCAATTATTTTGTAATGTAAATATGAACCCTCTAATTCAGATGTTGATAACATTTGGATTTTTTTTTCTATTGGGTCATCTGAGAGGGAGACACAGTAGCTTGGCATTTCTTTCTATTTTTAAACCAATTTTGAGATTGCCTGTGGATGCTCAAAATGGACACGCCAAAATGCCACCAACCAAGGTCTAAATGAGAAAGGCTTTGCCATAGAGTCTCTGTGATCTTTTATATAAATTTTGCCTTGAATCACAGTTGGACAGTGGTATAGCTGAGTATAGCTTTTTAATGCCAACTTGACAGGTACTTTATGATCTCTGCCAATATGACATATCAGACTCTTGCCTAAGCATGAAAGAGGAAATATTCTATAAATCATTCAAGGTGACAAAATAGTCCAAAAAGAATCAGGGTTGATTTTCAAGCTTTAAAGACTCTTCTTACTTTTTTTTTCTTTTATAACTGTTGTGAGGATGGGGGGGAGTGTCATCATCTACCACAGACCCTACTTAAAAGGAAAGAAAATACTTTGTCTCTTATGACTTCTCCCACAATAGCAGTGAGCTCTTTGCCAACTACTATAATTTTACATAGGTCTACCAAGGGTGGGAAACCTGTGACCTCAAGGCCACAAATGGCCCTCTAGGCCCTTGGGCATGGCCCTTTGCCTAAATCCAAACTTCACAGAATAAATCCCCTTCATAAAAGGATTTGTTGCATAAAACTTAGACTAAGTCAAAAGGCCTCACCCAAGGATTTAGAAGGCCACAATGTGGCCTCAAGGCTGTAGGTTCCCCACCCCTGGCCAGACCTTTTAAAGAGTACACCAGGCTGGACATTTCTTGATTGGAATATGGTAAAGTAGCACAGGTTCTAAAATGTAAGCACTTTGTAGGTAATAAAATATATTCTTGCCTTATTTCCTCTCATTCAGCTTCATACACTCTCCAACCCATTCAAACCAGCTTACTTGCCGTTGTTCATACACATTATGACTCCTCCCTCCAGGAGGAGGTGGTCAGACGGTCATCCCCAAAACCTAGAATTCATTCTCTTCTCATTCCCATTCTTTAGAATTCCTAGCATTCTTCAAGGTTCAATTCACCAGCTAGGTGCCACAGTAGAAAGAGTGCTGGACTTGGGGTTAAAAAGACCTGAACTCAAACCCTGCTTCATACACTTACTCACTGTGTGACCCTAGGCAAACCATACTCTCTCTCAAATCAACAAGCATTGATTAAGGGGTTACTCCATGTCAGGCACTATAATAAGTCATTATGCCTGGGGATAAAAATACAAGCAAAAATTATGACAATTCTTGACATCAAACAGCTTATCCTAATGGGAGAAGACAACACATAAAGGATAATAATATCTATCTCAAAGGGTAGATGTGAGGATCAATTGAGATAAGTTAGATAAATACTGCAGATAGTAGATAGATCAGTGCTTAGTAAACCTCAAAGTTCTAAATAATGCTTACCCTTAGTATCAGAAATCCTTTTCTGATCCTATCTTCAGTATTTAGTCCTATCTTCAGCCTTCCTCAAATTAGTATACATTTACTTTGCACAGCATGGTATAATGGATATAGGTCTGATCTTGGAGTCAGAATGACTTGAGTTTATATTATACTTTTGACACTCACTGGTAGAGTCACCTTGGACATATCACTATATATCATTTCAGTGTTTTACCTAATTTCTGGAGACTAAAAACTGCAGAACAGTTTTCATTCTGCTTTGGTAGGAATTTTCTTACTGGCAGTTTCATACATGGATGAAATCACAAAAATAATTTTGTATTTAATTATTTTTGTAAATATTATAGTTTCCACCATCATTACTATCTTTGCCACCATCTATCAACAACTCCCAACTTCAATCCAGTTGAACATGAGTTTCCTGAGGCCGGGGACTATTTTACTTTTTCCTTTCTATTCATAGACCCTAGCACAATGCCTGGCATTGAATAGGTACTTAATAGAGCATTTGCTGAATCCAAATAAATTGAATAAAATATCAGCACTGGAAAAAAACTTGAAATATCATCTAGTTCAACTCAGTCATTTTACAGGAAGGGAAAGCAGGCCTAAAGAAATGATAAAAATTTTCCAACATTACCCAGCTGATGCTACAAGTCCTCATATCCAGTAATGAACAAAGAAATTAACTAGAAAATTATCTTTGTCCTCAAGAAGGTTATAATCCAAGAACCATTGTCTATCCAACAGCCAAATCTTTATTTAAAAGTTAAAAATAGTAAATAAGTGATTTGGGAATAATAAACATGTTCATGTGTTAGATTTCAACATTTATCAAGTCTCCTGATTTCATCAGTTTTCTTCCCTTTAAACTGGAAGATTTTCACCAGGTCTAAATCAATGGAACAGTTTGACTTTTTTTCCTCTTGTTCAGAAATTCATTTTTAATTGGCACTGATCATTAGAAAGAGTTGTTCTTTCACTAGTTCATAAACTGAAAGAACTCAGTCTCTGTTCCAAGTGTAATATCATAGCCTTCATAGGCAGGACTTCACAGTGAGCTGATATAATAGTCCAAGGAGGCAAGAACAGTGTCATATTGGCAAAGCCAGTTTAGCTACAGAGACAGAGCTCTCTACATTACTTTGAAAATTACAATTTTTACTTTCAATTCTGGAGACACAATATTGGGTCACAGTGGAAACTGATTTGCTGCCCTGCATAGACAGTCAAGAAGCAAAATGCAGCTTGACATAGGAGTGAAGAGGTCTAGAGGTTTGGGGTGCTCGGACCCCAAGATCACGATGCAGGCCCTGCCTGAATGAATTCAACTCAAATCTTCTTCCAGCCAGAGAAAAAGTTTATTAGAGATAAATCATATAGGCCAGACTATTAAGAAATCTGAACATTAGTAATGCCCATAGGGACAAGTGGGCATGAGAGAGGCTCAGCCTTTTGGGCATGAGAAAATCTCAGCATTTGAATGGGGGCCAGGGTGGATCTTATATACAATAAAGTAACTTTGGGTGGCCAGAGGAGGGGACTGGGAAAAGGGTGTAGGTGAAAATTCTGATTGGAAAGTCTGAGAGATTGAATAGACAATGGGAATAGATAATGAGAGGAACTGGAAGGAAGAAGTTTGAAAGGCATCTGCATAAGATCAAAAGGTGGGGCCAGGGCTTTCAAAGGGAGAAAAGGGGAGTCCATAAGGAACCAGAGACCAGAGTAAAAAAAGTTTAAGGGTTTTCTGGGGCCCAGAGACAAATAACCAAATTCCTTTGGCAAAAGGGGCAAAGATCTTGGCTTCTGAAACTGAATGATGGGTCCGTACCCCACCAGGAGGGCCGTCCTAATGGCAGAAAGACTTCATTTTAAGGCCTGCCTCCCAACACATGCTGTGACAATCCCATTGCCAGCAGAACACTTCTGGAATATTGTTTTCAGTTCCCAGAGTCAATATTTTAAGAAAGATAGTGATTATCTGGATGACAGCAATCAAGCTGGGGAATGGTCTTGAGTTCATGCCATATCAGGATTAGTAGAAGGAAATGTGGATAGTGATCAGAAGAAAAAACTTAGGGGAGGATATCTTCAAGTATTTGAAAGGTGGTCATCTAGAAGAAAGATTAGACCTATTCAGTTTATCCTCAAAGACAAACCTACTTTACAACTGGAAGTTGTAAAGATTCAATTTTGAGCTTGATATCAGGGAAAAGATTCACATGACTAAAACTATCCTAAAATGCAATGGGCTACATTAGGAGGCAGTGAATTAGCCCCTACTGGAGATCTTCAAAAGTATTTGCAGAAGGAATTCTAGATTCAACGAGATGGTCACTTCCAACTCTGAAATGTAGTGATCCTAGGTATCCCAAGTATCTTAATATGAATGACATCATAAGGCTATTGATGCAAAGTCTTTGAGTTTAAAACAAAATTTACCCAAGCAATCTAAATGAACAACAAACATTGATAGGAAGCCTCCATAGCTTTCTTCTTTAAGATTATTTTAATCCATGTAATAAATGTAGATAATACACACAAAAGTCAGAGACCTAAATTAAGTGTTCACAGTATTCATTAAATCTTACTGAATGAAATAACATGCTGTTAATATCACTTTTACGCTCTGCATGCCCTTCACTGAATTTTCAGAGCAGGCAAAAGATAATCTTTCAACTAGCATGTTTTGATTAATTAGTAATTTTATAAAAGCTATTGGAAACCTTGATAATTTGATATATTGTATAACTGGACAGCCTTAAGAGTGATTGTTAATAAAATTTCATATTTAAACTTTAGAATAGCCCAACTAATATACCCAAGAAAGGAGTATTTTCTTGTCCAGTAGCATAAGGTAACTACTGTGCCAGAAGGAAAAGATATTAAATCCTAATACTACTCAAAAAATAAAGAAATTTTTTTACATTAAACACCTAGAGGTATTCTTGTGATCTTTTCCCCTTTCCTTCTTTCTTTCTTATTTCTTTTTATTTCCTCTTTTCCTATCTTCTTTCTTCTTTTCTGTCTTCCTTCATTCCTTCTTTCTTTTTTCCTTCCTTCCTTTCTCTTTCCTTCTCTTTCTTCTCTTCCTTTCTTTCTTACTTTCTTTTCTTTCCAGTTATGGTAAGATCACTTTGACATGAGGAGATAAGAACCTTATCACTGGGAATATCAGTAGCTATATTTAAATATTTATTTTTAATACATGTATTCAAGAGGAAAAAATCCCCCTGGATCTGAAAATCTACTCACTCAGTTTCAATACCTTGCCATTTGAATAGTCTAACAACTATATAACTCTCTATGAATGAGATTTCCAATGGGTATAGAGCAAAAAAAAAAAACTTAACTACAGCAGTATTATCAATACCATTCTAATTGACTTCCCTTTCACTGTTTTAGGAGAGGATTATAACTTTATTTAACTTTATTTATTATAACTCCTTTTAAGTGCTACCACCCCAAGCTTAATGCATCTCCACTGATGTAAGATCACAGAACTAGAGAATCTCTGTTAGAAAGAACTTCAGGGTGGGGCAGAGCCAAGATGGTGGAGTAAAAGCAGTGACTTGCTTAAGATCTCCCCCAAACCCCTCCAAATACCTATAAAAAATGGCTCTAAAAAAATTCTAAAGCAGAAGAACACACAAAACGACAGACTGAAACAAATTTCCAACCCAAGACAGCCTGAATGGTTGGTTGGAAAGGTATGTCATGCCGGGCTGGGAGAGGAGCACAGTTTTGCATGGGCACACAGGCCTAAGGGCCCCTGGAGCAGCCTCAGAGGACTGAATCGCAGGCAGCTGTGGCGATTTCCAGACTTCTCAACCCACGAATGCCAAAGACAACTTTGTCTTTGGGGGAAAAGTCTGTGACTGCGGTGAGAGAAGGAGCTAGGTCTCAGCCACAAGTCCAGAGCGTGCCCTCAGGGGAACAGCTGCCTCCTGAGCTTCTGGCCTACAGACAGAGGAGGAATTGAGAGGTTGATAAGAGGGGGATTGCAGAGATCTCTCTGCTGGTGCAGGATTCTCTAGCTTTGCCTGTGCTTGGATCTGGGTCACAGTTCTGGGTAGTGGTCCTAGGGTGAGGAGGAACGTTGGTCTGGTGGAGCTTGCAGTGGCTGTGGAGAGGAAACCCTCCTCACAGTTCCAAGACAGAAAAGAGTGCTCATAGACCAGAGCACAGGCCAGGAAAGGAGTAAACACCTCGCCCTTGATCATACCACCTTGAAAGAACTGAAAATTTACAGGTCCCTAGAAGTATTTCTGAACACAGCTGCACAAAACCCCTGAAGCTTGGGACAGTATATTCTCCACACTGGAAACAGACTCCTACCTTAACAAAGAGTTTACAACTCAAGTAATTGGCCAGGATCATGAGCAAGCAGCGCAAAAAGAGTCAGACTATATTATCTTACTTTGATGATAAAGAAGATGAAAACATACAACCAGAAGAAGACAACTAAGCCAAAGCTCCTACATCCAAAGCCTCCAAGAAAAATATGAATTGGTCCCAGGCTGTAGAAGAGTTCAAAAAGGATTTTTAGAAGCAAGTAAGAGAAGTAGAGGAAAAACTGAGAGTGATGCTAAAGGAGACTCAAAAAAATACAGAAGAAAATAACGCCTTAAAAAATAGTCTAACCCAAATGGCAAAAGAGGTCCAAAAAGTCAATGAGGAGAAGAATGCCTTTAAAAGCAAACTTAGCCAAATGGAAAAGGAAGTCCAAAAGCTTACTGAAGAAAATACTTCCTTAAAAACTAGAATGGAGAAATTGGAAGAGAGGGACAATTTGAGAAATCAAGGCACTGTAACAATAATCAAAAGGAATGAAAAAAAGAGAAGAGAATGTGAAATATCTCATTGGAAAAACAACTGACCTGGAAAATAGATCCAGGAGAGAGAACTTAAAAATTATTGGGCTATCTGAAAGCCATGATCAAAAAAGAGCCTAGACATTATCTTTCAAGAAATTATCAAGGAAAACTGCCCTGATATTTTAGAACCAGAGGGCAAAATAGAAGTTAAAAGAATCCACCGATCTCCTCCTGAAAGAGATCCCCAAAGGAAAACTCCTAGGAATATTGTAGTCAAATTCCAGAGTTCCCAGGTCAAGGAGAAAATATTACAAGCAGCCAGAAAGAAACAATTCAAGTATTGTGGAAACACAATCAGGGTAACACAAGATTTAGCAGCTTCTACATTAAGGGTCCAGAGGGCATGGAGTATGATATTCCAGAGGGCAAAGGAATTAGGACTACAACCCAGAATCACCTACCCAGCAAAACTGAGTATAATCCTTCAGGGTAGAAAATGGTCATTCAATGAAATAGAGGACTTTCAAGCATTCCTGTGGAGAAGACCAGAGCTGAATAGAAAATTTGACCTTCAAATACAAGACTCAAGTGAGACATGGAAGAGGTAAACAGAAAGGAGAAATCGTAAGAGACTTATTAAGATTGAACTGTTTACATTCCTGCAGGGAAAGATGATATTTGTAACTCATGAGTCCTTTGTCAGTATTAGGGCAGTGGGAGGGAAAAAATTATATGTTTGTATAGATAGATAGAGGACACAGGGTGAGTTGAAAATGAAGGAATATCTGGAAAATAAAATTAAGGGGTGGGAGAAGATTATACTGGGAGAGGGAGAAAGGGAGAAGTGGAATGAGGTAAAATATCTCACATGAAACAGACAAGAAAAGGCTTTTACAGTGGAGGGGAAACAGGGAAGGTGAGAGGGAAATGAGTGAATCTTATTCTCACAGGATTTGGCTTAAGGAGGGAATAACATACACAATGGGGTATGGAAATCTATCTTACTCTACAGGAAAATAAGGAGGGAAGGGGACAAGAGAGCAGGGGTTGATAGAGGGGAGGGCAGATTGAGGGAGGGGATAATCAAAAGCAAACACTTCTGAGGAGGGACAGGGTCAAAGGAGAGAATAGAATAAATGGGGGGTAGGATAGGATGAAGGGAAATACACTTAGTTTTTCACAACAGGACTACTATGGAAGTGTTTTGCATGACTACACATCTATAACCTGTATCGAGATGCTTGCCTTTTCAATGAGGGTGGGTGGGGAGGGAGGAAGGGAGAAAATTTGTAACCCAAAGTTTTAAAAAAAACTTGTTAAAAATCAAAAAAAATCAGAAACAATACAAACAATATATAAAAAAAGAAAGAACTTCAGAGTCCATCAGGTATAACTTTCACTTAAACACTATATTTAACAAATAATTAACTAGCAATGACTAATGAAGGAAGACATAACTTCTTAGGCAGCCCATTCAATTTTTGGATCCTCTAATTGTTTGGAAGCTTTCCCTTACATGAAACTTAAAGGTACTTCTGAGTAACTTCTACTCTTCATTCTTAGCCCAGCCCTGTGGGGTCATCTACTCCTTCTTACAAATTAAAATCTTTCATGTACTATATTTGAAAATAACTATCCTGTCCCCACCCCCACGAAGTCTCTACTCCAGCATAAACATGACTAAGTCCTTCAGCTGATCCTCATACATTATAATGAGGCCCTTCACCATTTTATTGCCCTTCTGTCTATACTTTCTAGCTTATTGGTGTTCTCTTTAAAATAACCTGAGAACTGAATAACATTGTAACTCATTTCATCAGGGCAGTGTATAATGGGAGTATCCCTCCATAGTCCTGGAGACTAAATATTTTGTCCTTTCCTGCTTTTTGTAATGCAGCTTAATATCCCACTAGCATTTTTTCACTGCTATATCTCACTATTGACTCATATTGACTTTGTAGTCATGAAATACCTCAGACCATTCAGAGGTCACCTGTTATCTAGCCATACTTCCACAGTCTTGTACTTGTGAAGCTTACTTTTTGAAACCAGATATGACTTTGAATTAATATTTCTTCCTATTAGATCTGGCCCAACATTCTAGCCTAGTGAAGGAGAAACTATAGTGTGATAAGAGTACTGGGCCTATACAAAAGAAGATAAGATTGAATCCCAGCTCTTACTACTAACCTATACGACATTGGACAAGTAACTTTACCTCTCTGTGCCTCAGTATCCTCACCTGTAAAGTAAGGGTATTAACTAAATGATATCCATGTTCTCCTCCATCAAATCTATGATTTTTAGATATTTTTGGACCCTAACTCTGTCATTCAACATGTTAATTATCCCTCCCAACTTTATATCATCTGTAAATTGAATAAGATTTCCATCTATGACTATTCAAGTCATTGATAAAAAATATTAAACAGCATAGGACCCAGCATAGATTGCCTGGAATATTCCACTACAGAACTTCCAAGTTGGCGCTGAATTACTTATGACTGTTCTTTGGATCCCGACATTCACATGGTTCTTAATTTCCCTTCCTGTACTATGACCAAGCCTTGATCTCTCAATCTCATCCACAAAGGTATCACTAGGGACTATCAAATGCTTTGATAAAATTTAGGTGAATTATACTGATAGAATATGAGAGAGAACATGGGGTGGTGGTTATAAGGAAGGGTCTCAGAGATATTAAGACTTGGCCCAAGCTCTGTCTCTGAATACTTCAGAGATTACCAAGCTCCCAGAAGACCCACCTTCCAGTGTGCCTTCTGCTTCACCCTCTCCTGGCCCAGTCTACCTGAAACCCACCTGAGAGTATCAGATGGTTGAAAAATGTGCCTCACCCAGCAGCACATTTTCCCTTTGGACTTCCTCCACCACCAATTCCCCAAGCCCCAGGCTTTCAAGAACCCATCCTGGTTGCTTAACTGCTCACACTGCTTATATGTGATGGGATATCCCATGGGATATCTCATAGAATATCCCATGAGATAAATATTTATTCAGTACTTTTTACTGCTTCCTAAGATACTCCAGGTCTTGTTATCTGCCTTACTTCTATACCCTCCAGATCCATGGCACTCTCCTATGAATGACTGAAACATATTTGGGCACTGCTATCTACCCCACACTGCACCTTTACAGCTTCTGGGCCTTTATGTTTGAACTGAAGCTGAACTTTCTTTAATGGGGTATCTCCCCTACTCAGAGGGTGAAGTCCTTGAAAGCAAAGACTACATTGATTTCTCTATTTGTATCTTAACATAGTATTTGCACATAGCTAGCACTTAATAAATGATTTTACAGTTATTCATTCACATGAAGACTGTGTATGTGTACACAAGCAAGTCACTGAGCCAGGAATCTCTAAACTTTGAATTTGCAGAGGATGTGCTGATCTGCATTAGGAAAAAGAGTTCTCTCCCTGGAATTCTCTATAAAAATGAAATCAAAGGAGAATCATGTGTATGTGTATGTGTGTGTTTGCATCACACACATGTACATATGTGTTACCCTATGACCTACAAGTCTAATAACCCTATGGGGAAAAATGGAAAATAAGCTAAATTGGCAAACAATTCAAGCTGCTTAAATCATAGGATAGATGGTCTATTCAGGAATTGTTTAATTGTTATTTCCACTGAAACACTTCTTCAATCTGTTTATGATAACAGTGTTAGTATTCTCTCAACCAGTGTAAGTTGTAACTCATCCATGCCTTCTTGTTTTGTGCAATTTTTATACAAGTCCTTCAATAAGCTCCCCATAGAGGATATACACAATATATCAGAAGCTTTCCTTTAGATCTTTTGATATTTCATGGATAACATTGCAACATTCATCCTTCATACACTCTCCATTTTTCTTTGGATCAATTGAATTCTGATGTTTCTGAAATCATAGAATTAGAAGATTCATAGCCATAGAATATCACACAAAAACATTGTTAAAAAAAATATTACTTGACAGCACAGAGAAGTCTAGAGTCATTGAAAGCCTGTAAAATTTCCCAAATATATCTAGACTAGTCAGTTTGTTTTTTTTTAATTCTAGGCCCAAATCACTGTCTTTTTTTTTGGACCAAGAAATATGTATCAATGAATTAGCTAAATGCACTACCAATCCAACTATAAGCCTTAATTGGTGCTATAGGGATTCTTTGTCTTTTTTTTTTTAAACTTTGGCCATAGGTCTTATGGAACTTTATAGGATTATGAGTCTTGATCTAATAAGCACAATGACTTTCACAAATAGGACCACCTGGAGTCCATCAGTATCCATAGGTAATTTCTCACTTTTCTATAATCAAGAGTTTGTTTTAATAGGTTGGAACTGTTTTAATAGGTTTAGTTGGAGTTCCATTTTTTGTTATTTAAAGCCTATTTCAACCTGGCTTTAACCTACTCTTCCAATATTATTTTAAGTCACTCCTTTACCTGTATGTAATTGATTTTTTTTTCTAAATCGAGTAAATAAATTAATGTGTAGACCTAGTAAATTGTGCTAGCCTGTCAAGAACATTTTGGATCATGACACTGCAATCCAACATGTTATCATGTTGGATATATCCCATGTTGATTGGATGCCAACTTTGTGTAAAACTGAAATCCAATTAACAGGTCATCAGTAATGTCATCCAAGTCATTGATCAGAATGTTAATAGTACAGAGGCAAGAAGAAATCCCTGAAGTCCTATACTGGAGACTTCCTTATACATTAAGATTGGCTCATTAAAGACTACTCTTTTGGTTTCTTCATTTCATGAATTCTAAATCCATCAAACTTCACTTTTTAACTTTCAGACAGCATAACTTTTTGTTGTTGTTGTTGTTGTTGAATCATTTTCAATTGTGTCCAACTTTTCATGACCGCATTTGGGATTTTCCTGGCAAAGTCACTGGTGTGGTTTACCATTTCCTTCTTCAACACATTTTACAGATGGGGAAACTGAGGCAAACAGGGGTAAGTGACTTGTCTAAGGTCACACAGCTAGTAAGCATCTGAGGTCAGATTTGGAGTCAGGAAGATGAGTCTCCTGGACTCCAGTCCTGGCACTCTATCCATTGTGCTACCTGGCTACCCTATCATGTGCTTAAATACCATCATATGCTGTTTAATAAGTTGCAAGGTCTTCAAGATCACAGACCATATTTCTTCCACTGCTATTAAATGTCAATAATACCTAGGCACTTCATAGATAATTTTGGAATAATCTATAATGGAAATAGATGAGATTGCCAATAGAGGATGAAGAATTAAAAAAAAGATGACCAAGAAATAGCCTTTGAGGGACAGCCATATTCAAAGGGAGAGCAGGAGAATAGTCAATGAAAAAAGTCACAGAAATTGAGATTTGGAAGGGAAAACCTCAGTAGCTACCTAATACAATGCATCCTTAAAAGGAATCCTCAGTTTTAATATTCACAGAAAGTGGTCATACAGTCTTGACTTGAAGGCTTCAGAAAAGACAGAACTCACCACATCTCAAGTAGTCCATGCCACTTTGGACAACTCTAATTGGTAGAAAGTTTGCCTTGACCTCGAACTTAACTGTTTGTCTTTGAACTTTCCACATACTTATCCTAGTTGTGCCCTCTGGTACTAAACAGAATAAATATAATCCCTCTTCCATACGAAAGCCCTTTAAATACTTGAACATAGCTATCATGGTCCCCCAGAGTTTCTATTCTCCAAGCTAAATATTCCTAGGTCATTCAACTACTCTTCATATCAGTCAGCCAGTCAAAAGGTACTTATTAGGCACTTAAAACTTATAAGGCACAGTGTTAAGTATCAGGGATACAAAAAAAGGTAAATTCATGGATCCTGCCCTCCACATTCAAATAAGGGGAGTCTATACAAATAAGGGGAACCAAATATGTTCATATAAGATAAATAGTAAATAATGGAAAGATAAATTATAGATATACAAATGATAGATAATAGATGTATAGGTCATAGATGTATATAGAAGGAAGGAAGGAAGAAAGAGAGAAAGAGAGAAAGAAAGAAAAAAAGAAAGGAAGGAAGGAAGGAAGGAAGGAAGGAAGGAAGGAAGGAAGGAAG
>NW_020954556.1:38989473-39127430 GCF_900497805.2 Vombatus ursinus | reverse complement strand
AAGGAAGGAAGGAAGGAAGGAAGGAAGGAAGGAAGGAAGGAAGGAAGGAGAGAGAAAGAATGGAGGAAAGAAGACAGAACAAAGATAGATAAACATAGAAAGAAGATAGAAAGAGAGAGAAAGGTAATAGAGATATTTATATAGAAATTAAGATGTAAATGTAGTGTAAATAGGAGAGAAAGTGGGGTGGGAGTAGGGGGTAGAAGAAGGCCTGTCCTGCATAAAGTGGAATTGAACTGAATCTTGTACAAAGCCAGGGAAGTCAGTAAACAGAGAGAAGAGGGAAGAACAATCCAGAAACATATGAGAGCCAAAGAAAAAGCAGTCAGAAGATGTAGTGTCAACTGTAAGGAACAACAAGAAGGCCAATGTAGATGGATCATAGTATACATGAAAGGAAATAAAATGTGACATGGACTCAAGACTCTTCACCATTTCCTCCTCTGGACGCTCTCCAGTTTATCAATGTCCTCCTTAAACTGACCATGAAACTCCAGTTGAAGTCTGGTGAGGGAGGAATAGAGATAAATTGTCATCTCCTTATCCCTGTAAGCTACTTTTCTCAATGAAGCTCAAGATTGCACTAGTTTTTTGTTTTTTGGGGTTTTTTTTTTGGTTTTTTTTTGGCTGCCACACCATATTGTAAACTCATTTTGAGCTTATAGAACACTAAAAACCTAAATCTTTTTTTCAGGCAAATTGTTATGTAATCATGCCCTTCCATCTTGTACTTACAAAGATGATTTTTTAAAAATCCAAATGTAAGACTTTACATGTAACTTTATTGACTTACATCTTATTAGATTCAGCCCAAATGTTCTGCCTGTCAGGATTTTCTCATATCTTTGCTATTGCCTAGTGTATTAGCTATCCCTCTCATTTTGTGTCACCTGAAAATTTGACAAACATGCTGTTTCTGCTATTATTCAACTCATTGATTACGATGTTAAAGTAAAAGCCAAGTACATATTTCTGGAGCATTTCATTCTCAGTGACATGAAATCACAAATACTACTGTTTCAATTCAACCACTCAACCAATTCTATGCCCATTGAATGTATTATAATTTAACCCACCCATCTCCATCTTCTCTATGAGTACTATATGATATACTTTATCAAGAGTTTGACTAAAAATCTAGGTAAATTCTACTTAAGCATTTATCCTCATCTATTAATTCAGTAATACTTTTAAAAAACGAAATAAGATTAGACTGGCATAACTTGCTTTTAATGGAGCTATGATAGTTCTTGGTAATCACTACTGCCCTCACTAGTTATTCACTGAATAACTCTAATAGTTTGTTCTAAAATTTTCCTGGAAATTAAAATCAATCTGACTGTCCTATGGCTTGAAGACTCTCTATTTTAGCAGATCAGGAAACGTTTGCCTTTCTGCAATCCCATTTTACTGATAGTTAAGAGGCAATCTTAGAGTACCCAAGGATAGAGTTCATCTGGGTCAAGTGACTTAAAATTATCAAGGGCAAATAGGTACTTTCTTCCTGTCTCCTTAAATAAAGAGGCAGTGTAGTGTAGTGGACAGAGAGCTGGCAAGATTTGGTTTAAATTTCCCCCAACACACACTGGCTGTATGAGCCAGGCAAGTTACTTAATATTTAATTTTCTGAAACTATAAGTTTTAAAAGAAGGTGCCATTACACATTGATAAAGGGAATTTCCTTATCAGGAAGGTTCTTATACCAATGAAATCAACAGTCCCAATCCCTATCCTATCATTAGTTATCCTGTCTATCAACTCCCTGTAATCCATTTTTGGCCCTTCATTTGCAGTGCAAAGGTCATTCTCCTAGAAGACAACACAGGCACAAAACAAGAATCGACCTTTTGTCTGTTTTAAGTTGTCACTGTCCCATCTACCCCCTAGTGAAAGACCTTCTCTAATCCTCCATCATCTACTGACGAGCGGGGCGGGGAGATGGAAGGAGAGAGAGAGAGAGACTATAGAGGTGTGATTAGAGGAAGAAAAGCAGGAGAGTACAGTATTACAGAGAGTACAGAGTTATACAATATAAGGGAGAAAACGATATCAAGCAGGATCAGGTGGTGGTCGATATGGTCAAATACTTGCAGAGAGAGCTCAACAAGGAAGATAATGACTAAAAAAAAATGACCACTAGATCATTGATAAGCAAGGACCTTCAATTGGGTAAAACTATGACATGTCTGAAGTTCAATAAACACTAAAATCTGTCTAGAGGAAAGGAGTTACATAAAAGAACAATGAGAAATTAGTTTGGGGCCAGGTATAAATCCAAAGAAGACCCTTCATCCTCTGGCCTACCCAAATTGACATTTGAGCTTATTCAGCCACATGCATTCAGTCATGAACCCAGTTTTTCCTCTCAGTCTAAACAGGATTTATTGTGTTTGAACCACAAACATAGAAATACTGCTTTAAAATCTAAAGTTCCTCCCTCAGTTCTTAACTGAGTTGTTTTCCTAGTGCCCAGTTGAATGGTATAACTAATTATTTGGCATTCTGACTGAATGAGAGAGGAGGAAGTGGCAGCTTTCAGCCCTCTTATTTTGTGTTATAAAAGAAAAACTGGCAATGCAGAGTACATCATAATTCAGATGTGTCATTCTCGAGATGCTTGAATATGGTTGAGAGCAGGTGTACCATGCCCCATTTTGAATAGACGCTACAAACAAGGTAGTTCTATTTAGCTGTCCAGAGTGACATCTACTGGTCTATTGGTCTCATTAAGTTCCACCAGACACTGCAGAGAGAGCGAGTGGGCAAGGGAGAAAAAGAGAGAAAGAGAGAGACAGAGACAGAGTCAGAGAGAGAGAGAGAGAGAGAGAGAGAGAGAGAGAGAGAGATTGATTCTAAAAAATAAATGACAGAGGCAGAAAAATTGCTTATGCAAAGTCATTCACAAGCTTAAATGATGAGCCACCCAGAGAAGAATTTTGAAATAGGGAGTCAAGTTTCAATGTTTAGCAGGTGATGTGATATCTGGGCTGAGAAACCCAATTTCCAAGCATTTCATCTGGAAACTCCTTGCCTATTGTTTCCTGTTACCTTGCCTTCCTAAACAAGCCTGAGAGCTACCTGGCAAGGGAATAGGGATAACTCAAGAAGGCAGGCACATAGTGGCTTTTTTGTTCCTTCAATGGCAGCATACCTCATCAGATGAAAACAGGAGAGTGACTGACTCCCTAATTCTCTTATCCAGCCAAGCTTCCCATCCAAAGAGGGGGCATTTTTCACTTCTAAGAACAGACTATATTAAAAGCCTTCCAAATCGAAATTGACCAACAAAAACAAATGCCTCACTGCACAGTCTAACGAAGCAAGGTATCTGGAGTAAAACTGTGAGGAGCTTAGTGGCACAGTTTCAACATCCAACATTCTGAAGAAGCAGCCAATACAAGAGCTTCCCCAGGGGCACTCCACAGAGCTTTTCCTGTCCAATGATATTAAAGTACTGCAATCTGTAACATTATTCAAATCAAGAAATCTTTACTGATACACAAGACACAATGGGGAATAGAGCAAAGTATAAAACATAGTCACTACATTCAAAGAGTTTGTAGTCTAGCCAAGAAGACATTATGTACACATACATATGAATGTGTGAGTGATTTTATACACATACATCAACAGCAAGCAACAGTAGCTTGTTAATTATCATTTCTATAGCAGTTGAATATTTGCAAAGTGATTTCCTAATAGAAACCTTCCAAGGTAGGTTATATAGGTATTATTATTTGCATTTTACTGATGAGGAAACTGAAGATTGGAGAGGCAGCTTGATATACTAAAGAGAGAACTGGTCTCTTAAACAAGAAGAACAAAATCTACATCCTATCTTTAATGTATAATATCTCTGTGACCATGGACACCTCACTTAATCTCTCATTACCCCATCCTACCTACCACCATGAAATTCTCCAAGATTATGAATTGCAGAACAGTTGTTGATCTGCATTGATAGAGGGAGTTTTTTAGTCTTTGTTTAAAAAATATTGTTTTATTGGTGTCTTTTTTTATTACTACAATTTCTCTTTTATCACTTCCCCTCTCCAAGAGCCATATAACAAATAAAATTTTAAGGATAAAATAAAGACAAGAAAAGGTTACCCTAACTGATAAATATATGGAAAAAGTCTGAAAATATGTGTAATGAATGCATAGTACTTGTGGATCTCCTACCCTTCAAAAGGGTGGGGTAGGGAGTGTGTACTAAGGGGTAGGCAGAGTTTTTGGTTTTTGCCAGGATTTCTATACCAATCACAGGCCTAGACTAAAAGAAAGGGGAAGGGAGGGTAAAGAAGCTATAAGATAGGCAATACCTGAATTATTAGCTCCATTTTATAGATGCAGACATTAAAGCTAAGAGAAATGAGGTGACTAGTTCAAGGTTGCACAGACCTTAAGAATTAGAGCTGGGATTCAAATCCATGTCCTGTTGACTCCAGACTATATTCTTTCTGCTTCATTATGCTGTCTTTGTATGATTAGCAAAACTGTAAGGTGGAGTGATGTTGTCCTAGGATACCAATATTTAAAGGTCACTTGCAGCACTTATAATATTTTATCAGCATAGAAACAACTGAGCAAATCATGTTGTTTGTTAAAACAGAATATTATCAGGTAGTGTGATGACAATCACATCCCAGGTGAGTTCTTCCCTGACTTTTGGTCTTCTACCACTATGGCAGGGTCCCAAGAAGCACCTGGAAACAATTTGTGCTGCTCATACTAAGTACAAGAATTGCTATCCCTATTGACGAGTCAAGTGATTGACCTGGTCAGTAAGAACCATCTTAGTTTTCTTCTCCCTACTCTATTATGCTTATAGATAGACCCTTCTTACATGGACCCGCTATCCACAATATTTTCTCTCATTTGTAGGTTTCTTAATAAAGAACCCAGCTGCCACACAATCTCATTTAAATAAATTAAATATTTATTAAGCACCCAGTATGTTCAGCATTTTTGGGAATATAAAGATGAAGTTAAATATAATCCTTATTCTCAAGAAGTTTACAATATGGGAAAGAATACAATATGTACAAAAATTGTTATAAATTAAAATATAAAGTCAAGTCAAACCAACAAGCTTTTATTAAGCACCTACTATCTGCCAAGCACTCTGTTAAGCATTTGGCAATATAAATAAGGGCAAAAACAAGCTCTGTTCTCAAGGAGCTTGCAATCTAATGGGTAAGACAACATTCAAAGATGATGTACAAACAAGATATATAGATATAGATACACATACACATATATGTAGGCTTGATCAGAGAAAATCTCAGAATGAAGATACCAGCATTAAGGAGGACTGGGAAAGGCTTCTCAGAGAAAGTAAAAATTTAGCTTAGACTTGAAGGAAGCCAGGAGGTAAAGAGGAGGAGGAAAAGCATACCAGGCATGGAGGACTAGCCAGTGAAAATGCACCAAGTGGGAGATGGAATGTTTTGTGTGAGGAATAGCAAGGAGGCCAGAGTCACTGAGTACATGGAGGCTAGTAAAGTGTAAGAAGACTGGAAAGGTAGGAAGAAGCCAGGTGTAGAAGGATTTTGAAAGCTAAATAGCATGTTATATTTGATCCTGGAGCTAATAGGGAGTCACTGGAGCTTCTTGAATATTAATAGTATGAATTCTGTGATATTTTCCTTATTGCTTTTCTCATTGAAAGGATCATATGTCTTTTTCTCTGTTAATAGAGAGACACATATACTTTGTGAGTGAGCAATTCGTCCCTAATTCCCCACTCCTGAGGGCAACTGTTAAGCAATCTCTAAAGTGACATAGAACCAGCCCCCCAAAGAGGAAAAAAAACTCTATATGTATCCAAACTATTCCTTTTTCTGTGCAATGTCATAACTATGCATGCAAGAACACAAATATCTCTCGTGATGTGTCTCATTTGCAATTTTTATTCCAATTAATTTACCAAATGTCAGAATTTTAGACAGTTTAACTTTATTCACACCAAAGCTATTCATCATGTCTATATGCAGTTTGCTCTAGTAAAAGGTGACAGTCTTGAGCTTGCCTATCCAGATTCTACCAGAAGGAAGTAACTTCAGGCCCTATTCCAATAAACCATAGCCACATATTAGAAAGGTTTTCTTCTCTTATCCATCCCCACTCCTGCTCTCATTCACTACCCATCCCGAGGCTCTCACATTAGGCTTTGTCATTAATATAAATGTGCCACAAGTCCATATGGGTTAGATTCTCAGACAGTGACAGAGTAAGCAAATCTGATCCCATTAAGAAGAAGCATGGAAGCTTCTGAAAAGATTAACCTGCAAAGAAAACGTGAGATAGGGATAGCAAGAGGATGCTCAATTGGAAGTTCATAGCAATAAATCCAAGATGGTGCCTACTGACAGAAAGTCTCTCCATCTTAATTGGGCCATTTACTATTTTGAGGGGTGAACAAATAATGAAAGTCATTGTACCATTATCAGTGCAAAAGTTAAAAAAAAATGAGAAGTATGTTTTACCTAAAAAGGTATTATTTCTGTTTTTTTAAATTGAATCTCATTTAGGTAACAATATAAAAAGAAATTTTAAGAGTTAATGTGATCATAAACTGCACTAAGAGATGCATAGTTAAAAAACAAACAAAAAAATAAAAAAGATGCATAGTTTCCAGAAATAAAGAAATAACTGCACCACTGTAATTTACCCTAGTCAGACCAAACATGGAATATTGTGTTCAGTTCTAGGCACCAGAGTTTAGCAAGGACATTGATATGATGGAGAATATCCAGAGAAGGGCAACAAGAATGGTGAAGAACATGGAAAATTGGTTCAAGACACTGGAAATGATTATCCTGCAGAGGAGAAGACTTGAGAGAAAGGTGTCACAGAATAGTCATATTTAGGTATTTGAAAGACTATCACCTAAAAGAAAGACTAGACTTATTCTGTTATGCCACCTAGTGCAGAAATAGGAAACGGGATAGAAGAAATTGTGAAGAGGGGCATTTAGGCTTGGTTTCAGGACAACTTTCTAATAGTGACAGCTATACCAGAGTAGAATGGGTTGCCTCAGGAGGGGGTGGGTTCTCTCTAATAACAAATCTTCAAGCAGAGACTGGATGACTATCAATTATTCTTTTTCAAGTAAAGGTTGATGTAGATGGCCATTAAGATATCTTCCATCTCTTGAATTATGGGATTTTGCAATTAGACTGTCAATATTTCTAAGTCTTAAGTAGATCTGGAACAATCTCTGGCAGACATAGCCATGCCTTGCAAAAAAAAAAATCATATATTTCATCTTAGAGTTCTGAGTACATCATATTTGATCATCAACAGCTTTTAGCACTATGAGTTATAGGTTTCATAATTAACCTGATATATGAATCTATTGCTTTCTTAATCTCTTTGTTCCTTATGAGGGATCTGATTTTTCTAATACAAAGCCCAAATGACTCAAGTGGGAATTTTCTTAATGGTATAACTGGGCGATTTCCTTTCAAGGAAAGCATATTGCTATAAACTTTAAGTAAAATCATTGATGGCAAACTATCTAAAACTAGCCTCTACCAGGGAATGATTTAAGCAGCCAACACTTAGACTAATCAAAATGATCTCCTTCCAACACATTACTGGAAGGCATCTTAGCTTAAAGTCAGAGAAGATCTGCAAGGGGAGGAGGGTCCGAGAACCTAATCTCTTTCTGCTGAATTTGATCCAGTATATTCCTATCAACCTCTCCAGTTCGAGGTATGGTAATATCAGTTGGATTTGCTGGAACTACTTCCTTTCTGAATAAGCCCACTTTGAACAGTAACTGCTCCAATTAATCCTACACTCAATTACGCATTCTAAGATGTCTTCTCTTCCCATTGTCTTGATCATGTCAATTCACTTTTTTAAAAACTCCATGAAGAGTCATGAATCTTAAGAGTGTTCTCTTCAAAACTTTTCTCTAGTCATGTAGGACTATTTTCTTTTACCATATTTCATCAAAATGTCCTCTCTGGTCTTTTTTGCTCCCCCAAAAGTCACTAAAAGACATCTCTTGTCCTATAAAATACTTACTATTTACCTTCATCATTATCATTGCCTCAGTTTACCAAACTTCTACCACTGAATCCAATACAAGAAATATATAATGAGAGCTTATATATCAAGTCCCTACTATGGGCTAGCTACTGGGGATACAAAAGACAAAGGAGAGAACAATCCCTTGCCTTAAGACACTTACCTTCTACTGAAAGCAATATAAAATGAAAATTCACTGAATCATTCATGAATGAATGAACTGCTTTTCTCCATATTAAAACCCTCCTATTTCAAAAGAAGACAAAAATTCAACTCCATCTACTCCCTTACAATTCATTGTTTTGTGCTTATTCTTTAATCAGTTGTTTCTGTGTTTGTATTTCACACAGGGGCATTGATCCATATTAATAAATTCTATAGGAATAGAGGAGAAGGGCTATGTAATGAGATAAGATATGCAAAATTAACACTTAAATGGAGGTTACTCTCATTAGGATTAGATGTAACTGGCAAATACCTTGTCAACACTGTTTATCTGCTAATGGACATAAAGAAATGGGATGATCACAGGTATAATCAATATCATATCATTTACCTTCTCAAGTGGTAGGGAAGGGGCAAGAGGGAGGGAGAGAATTTTGAGGGAACTCAAAATTTTAAATAAGGAATGTTAAGAATTTTTTTCAAAAAATAAATGTGATGATGAACAATGATGCCATGGCCAGTACAAAAGCTGGGTAAACTCAACAATAGACATAGATTGAGGCTATTCTTGAATAAACCAATTTCATCTAGTTCCTTGGGCATCCTTCCTGGGCACACATTCATATGAAAAGAGTCATGGAATCAGAAACATAACATGGCGAAAAACAAAAACTGCCCCTATCCCCTGCAAAAAAAAAAAATCCGTAGGAAGAGCTGCTGAAGCTATGAAAACAAAAGTTGTTCTGGAAGGAGAAGCAATTAAATTTTTGCCAAACATGACAGGAAGCTGAGAACTGAAGCAGACAGAGCAACGTCTATCTTTGGTATACCAGACAGGGAGGAGAGGAGTGAGTCTTTGATGGCAGATTTTATTTTAAAGGTGCTAACTGACATTTTTAAAGGACATAAAAAATGGTGAAGTAAGAGCTGCTGGGGCCCCTGCAGTCTTGCCTGCTGAAAATCCCAAGTGCACTGAGTGTTTTCATTTTCCCACTCTGAGGCAAAGGCAAGATAAGGTGCAAAGAAAAAAGTAAAGGGGGGGGGGAATAAAGCAAGCTCCTATCTTAAAGAAGCCACACCAATCCACAAGACACTTGTGTGCTGACAATAAAAAAGGAAAAAAAACTTGCCAGCAATTGGGGGAAAATATTAGAGAAGGGATTTCAAAAGGTTAAGAAAGAAGAATGCTTATGTCCATCTTCAGGACTATCAGCAATGTTAATTTAATTACAGATTGTTCCAAGACAATAACAGGATATACACAAAAGCTTTTTTCCCAGAACTACCTGATACTAAGGTCTTCAAGGAACATTGAGGCTTCAGCTTAGAGCTACCTTTTATGGGCAGAATAGTCCCTGGGGTCAGGGATTAGGCACAGTAGATAGAAAAGTCCTTATTTAGATCTCAAATCATTTTTCCTAATTATTTTCCTGATCTCAAGTCCTCTTTATGGTTTACCTGTCCAAAACCAATTTAACCCCTCATACTTCCTGAGAGGACAACTTTATTCCAATCCTGTTAATTCTCTAGTCATTCAGCAATCATTTATTAAGTACTTACTATGTGCAAAGAACTGTGTTAAATGTTTGGGATACAAAGACAGACAAATACATAGTCCCTGCCCTCAAAGAGCTCATATTCTTATGAGAAAGACAACATGCAAACAACCTGTCTTTATAAGATATGTAGGATGTATATAGAGGAAAGGCAAGGATGTAGAAAGAGGGACTGAGAATCTTTCTACACCCATAACCTCATATGAACTTCCTGCTCAAGAAAGTTACTTGTATAATTTACTATTGTTTTGAAAATAGAGCCACATCCAATGGCCTTAACTGAACTCTGAATTACTCTTTCCCAAAATTTTATTCTATCTATGGTTATTGGATCATAAATTTAGAGTCAGAAAGACACTTATATATAATCTAGTCCAACTCCTCGCAACCCATTTTATAGATGAGAAAATTAAAGTCCTAAAACAAAAGTAAATATAGATAGATAGATAGATAGATAGATAGATAGATAGATAGATAGATAGATAGATAGATAGATAGATAAAGCAAAGTGAATTTGCCTGAGGTCACACAATTAGTTCCAGATATGGAATTAAAATCCAAATCCTCTGATTCTCACTTCAGGACTCTTTTTACTACTCCAAGGTCCATCATCAATGTTGGTATCTTCACAATTAGGGTAATGCTAAACCAGTTAAGAAGACACGGTCTATAACTATTGTTTCCTTTAAATAAATGGGAGGGAAGAAGAAAGGAAGGGAACGGTAATACAGAAAGGACTGTGACACAGTGTAATAGACCATTTCCCACTCTGTATTCATTACCACTTATCAAATACATTTTATTTCCTAAACTCTATCTGATCAGTAATAAATTTCGAGGTCAGTAGAAAAGGAAATGGTCTGATTAATTCCATTTATTTTTCTGTCATTCTTTAACTTTCTGCCTCTCATCTTCCATACCAAGTCTTACCCATTTTTTCCATTTCCAACAAGTAGAGAACTTGGCAGAGTTAATTAGATTCAAAACTTTAACTTAGCACCTCATTAAGGTAATTAATACTTCCTACAATATAAAGAATGCATACAGTCTAGGAAAAAGGACAAAATTCTGTCCAGCAGACATTATTTTCTCTATTATAAAATCAAAGATATATACCCTAAGAAAAATTCACTCAATTGGTATAATGAAATCATACTTATCAAATGAAACAATCATTTAAAAGTATATGTTCAAATGAAATTTTATGACCTTGTGAACATTTTTGAATAACAGTGGAAATGGTGAAACTTCATGTGGCAGCAACTGTGTTTTCTATGTAACAGATGAAAGTGATATGCAGAGGAAGCAAGGCATTTTTTGGTTTGACATAATGTTAACCCATTTTGAATCACTCTCAATCTTCTAATTACTTTGCACTTAAACTGAGTCCTTGCATTATGGACTTTCTGTACACTTTGCTATAATGTGCATTAATGCTGTACCCTATTTTAATATCTTCCCAATACACGGAATTTGCTGGCCATTTTTAGATTTTGGTACTGGCATCTCTAAAAAAAGCTGAGACCGAAAATCATTAATTCCTGCTCTATAATGACAATGACAGCTGTTCACAGTGTATTATTTCATGGTACAATAGGAAATAGAATCATGGCAGGGGAATGTTGACCTCAAAGCAAGGCTAAGAGGAAGATACAGACTATTATTTTCTAAATATCTCAATGAAGTATATTAGAAAAGGGGAGAAGAAGGAAGAAATGGAGAGAGAGAGAGAGAGAAAGAAAGAGAGAAAGGGAGAGAGGGAGAGAGAGAGAGAGAAGGAAAGAAAAGAAGGGAGGGATGGAGAAAAGGGGGGAAAGGAGGAAAGGAGGGAGAGAAAAGACAAGATAAGACCTTGACTAGAAAGAAGGCCCCTAAAAAAGGATTTACTATCAAAGGAGAAAAGGATTTAGAAGCCCATCAAGTCCAACTGATCTCTGGAGAAGAATTTTCCTACAACAAAAGAAAAAAAGAGAAAGCTTTTCCAAGTTGCCATAGGAAATGTCAAAACAGGAATCCCCACTCTGCCAGCCTCTCCCTCTACCCTCCCCTCTACTTATGAATCTCATTGCTTTAGCAATATATTCTGACCCACTAGGTGATTTTTTAAAAAATCATCCTTGTGTCAAATCAAGGAGGCCAAAAATGGTATTAGAGAATTCTGAAAAAAAACAACTTGCTTTTTCACATTTTAGTTATCAAATCTATATTTGTCAATTTTTGTAAAAGTGACATGTCAGACATTGTGTTGCCCTGGAATAATGACTTTCTAAGCAGCTATGTATCATCTTATTCCTTCAAAAAATGGAAATATGTATAAAAAAGGTCTGATTTCCAACCCTCTTTTATATCCTCTTACTATATAACTTTGTTCCTCATTCTCCCCTAAGTTTGATATGTTAAAGAACTTTTAACAGCCTCCACTGTAACAACAAAAACAGGACACTTTTATTACATGCAACACAAAAATTTTCCTGATAACGTGGACAGAAAATGTAATTACAAAATACTGATCATGGCAAGAACAGGACATGTGTGGCAACAAGTCAAATGTTAGGCTTTGGCTAGACAGACTCCCCTGAAAGGGACTTATATTACATAACCGCAGAATATCAGAGTACAAAAAGACATAGGAGCCTGTCAAATCCAACCCTTCTCTGGACAAGAATTCTCTTATGACATGCTCCAAAACACTCGTGCAACCTTTCACTGAAGACATCCAACGACGAGGAACCCACTATCTCTCTAGACATCTCATTCTATTTCTAAATAACTCTAGTTGTAAGGACATTTTTCTTTATATCAAACCTCAATGTTTCTCTTTGTAATCTCACCTGTTTCTTCCCAGTCTGACTACTGGACCCAATAAGCACAAGTCTAAACCCTATTTCATGTGACAATCCCTCCAATATTAGAAGGTTGCTATCATGTCCATCCTGATTTTTCTTTCTTCAAAGTTAAATATCTACAATTCCTTCAAACAATATTCATATAGGGGAAACTTGAAACTCTTCACCGTTCTAGTTACCCTACTAGGAATGGCCTCCAACTTCACCATATTCTTCTGAAAATGTGGCCTCTAGAACTCAATGCAATGAACCAAACATGATCTGATCAGGGCAGATAGTTCATCCTACTAGTATTGTTATTGTTGTTGTTGTTGTTTATTGTTGGCAGCTAAATGGAGCAGTGAATAGAGTGCTGAGCCTGGAGTCAGTTCAAATCTGCCTTCAGACACTTACTGACTGTGTGACCTTGGGCCAGTCACTTAACCCTGTTTGCCTCAGTTTCCTCACTTGTAAAATGAGCACAGTTTAATTGGATTAGCTTTCTTGAGTTTATTATTATCATCATATATCTTATAACCTCCTAAAACATACAATTTTTTTTCAAATAAGCTAAATAAGTCTCTTGTCCTATAATATATACTATATGACTCCAACTTTTGTACATCAGACATCCAATATCATATGCCAAGGTAAATAATTAATTCATTACTTATGGTAGTATTATGTTCTTCCCCTTCAGAATCTTCATTTGATGCTTTATCTTGGCAAGGAGATGACCATAGGGCTTTCAAAGTCAATTATTTCAGAGGAATCCTAGCTCTAGCAGGATTCAAAATGACACATATATTTTTGGACATCACCAGTTCATGCATTTGTTTGGTTTGGCATATGTTTTCCTTCCTTTTTATGGAAGGTGGAGAGCTGGAGAGAAAGAAAATCAATTTTTGCTAATTTTTAAAATTTTATTTAAAAAAAAACAAATTATGGTGTCTTCCAGACTGTTTTTTGCTTTGGTCCAAAGAAGATCCAGTGTATTCCCAAGATTTACAGATTGGACTTTATTATTTGATAATATATTCCCATATCTATTTGAGTAGAAGTTAAAAATTAGGCATCTTAATTAACTGGTTTAGTTTGAAACGAGAAATCTATTAAAATATAAATCAAGTTAACAGATTTTAAGGCACTTTAAATTCACCAAGAACTCTAGAAATACTATATTCATTCTTATTATGTCATACCAAATAACTGAATTAAATAAGTAACTATTGGCAGTCTTTCATCAATAAATCTAATAGACATGTATTAGTGAGACCATAGGTTTTTCATTCATGCCTCAAGTTGCTTGTTTACTGGTTTAATTCCCTGAGAAAATGTTTCATGCATAGAAATACTAATCTCAACTCTAGAAAACAGGTATTTTTTCCTCCTTTCTGCCATCATGGAAACTTCTTTGATATTAATGTATATAATACAATTGCTATGAGATTTCACAGCTAAGAATGGCTGTGTTTAATTTTATTCTAATGTTTTACCTAACCCTGTGTGCAACTTTGCCACTCAAAATGCTTCCCACTTCCTCCCCCTGCCCATATTTATCTATTTATTTGATCATTCATATATCTATTTTAATGTGCATGCATATATGTGTATGTACACATGTGTATGCCTAAACATGTGCATATGTTTGTACACTGACATATATGAATACATGTATGTATGCAGATAGATTGATACATGTGTGCATATGTATATGTGTGTAGATAGATAGATTGATAGGGTGCAGCAGATAGAGAGCCTGGCCTAGAGTCAGGAAGACCTGAGATCAAATCTGGCCTCAGACATGATGTACCAGTGCAACCCTAGGCAACCCTGTTTGCCTCAGTTTCTCCTCTATAAAATGAGCTGGAGAAGGAAAAAACAAAACACTCCAATATAATCTCCAAGAAAACTCCCAAAAGGGTTATATAGCGTCAAACATGACTGAAACAACTCAATAACAAAAATTTCTAGATATATATATATATATATATATACATATATAAACATAAATATATATATATATATACATATATAAACATAAATATAGATATAAATGTTTAAAGGAAACAGTGATAGGGATACCTATAATTTGCTTCCAACTTCCTTTTCTAGCTTCAGTAGATACCAAGTGGGTAACTGACATACAGTCATTCTTTCATTAGCTATTCCAGGCACATTAGTCTTGCCTCCTCAACTAAAACTATAAATTTCTTAAAGTCAAGAAAGGTATCCTTATACTTATTTGTACCCTCCATGGCTTATGGGCAGAGGGTTATACTGGAATAGCTCTCAAGACACCAGAATCACCTCCAAATCACAAGAAGGCCTCAGAGTAAGACTTTTGTAAAAAAATCACCAAAAAAATTTCACCTAAGGGTCAATCTACTGATGATTAGCCTCCTTATACTTATGCAGCTTCTCAAGCAGAAGAATCCTGTTTTCAGGAGCATTCTCAGTGCCTTTTAATATGGCAGGACCTGCCAGGACTTGACCTGCACTGTAGTAGCCTTTGAGAATCCAGAGTTAATTCCTTGTCATAATGTGTTTATTTTTTGATTACCACCAATCCTCACTAGAGCTTACAATCATATAATTAAACCTAGGAGGACCTTAAAGACCATTTAATCTAATCCTCTCACAGATGAAGAAACTGAGGTACAAAAAAGTTCAGACTTACCCAAAATCTCACAATTCTTTAATGGCAGAGCCAGGAGTAGAACTCTAGGTCTCCTGGTTGCCAATCTAGTATTTTTGACTGTATCAAGAACAAGATTTTGACTAGTATTATTCATTCAACAAGCATTGAATGTCTGTTATGTAGTTAAGGTAGTTACATAGGGTATTGGATAGAGAGTTGGACTTGGAGACAAGAAGACTTGAGTTTGAATCCTGCCTCAAACTCTTAAAACATTGTGACTCTGAACAAGTCACTGAACCTCTCAGCCTCAGTTTTCTTGTCTATCAAATGAGAAGAATAATAGCACCCATCTCATGGGGATATGGTGAGGATCAAATGATATCATCTAGGTAAAGTACTTGACAAGCCTGAAAGCCTATATAAATATCAGATATTGTCATTATTTATTACTATTACATATGAGGTACCATACTATGAGCTACAGTTATAAAGATGAATAAAATGAATTCTCAAAAACAGTAAAATAGAGATTAAAATATACACTGAAGAAATCTATAATACAAGAAACATGGGACAAGTGTTATATGGGCAATACTGTAAGAATTAAGAGGAAAGGAAATCACCCACTCTTTGGGAGATTAACATTCTTAATGTTAAAGAGCTAACTCATAAAGATAATAGCTATGATTTATAGAGTGCTTTAAGGTTCACAGATTGCTTTACAAATATTATCTCATTTGATACTCACAACAACCCTACAGTGTAGGTACTATTATTATCCCCATTTTATGTATGAGGAAACTAAGGCAAACAGAAGTAGCGACTTGCTTTATAATTTTAAAAAAATGATGGATTTTTAATTTTAGAATCACTGAGTTGTGTGAGAAGACCTTGGTTCAAACCCAAGCTTTGTCATTTACTTGCTAGGTGACTTTGAGCCAGGCCATTTCTTTTCTCTGGGTCTCAGTTTCCTTGTCTATAAAGTGAAGGAATTGGTTAACCTCTAATATCCCTACTGGCATTAATGTTTATGATCCTATAAAAAGTATAAGTTGAATTAGGTCTTAGGAGAGAAGAAGATTTGGTTAGGTACAGATGGATGGTAAGGACATACCTCCACTGAGGGGTACAGGGTACATTTAAAAAAGCTTGAATTGTCCAGTTCGACTGGGCGATAGAATATACTTAGGGAAATAATGGAGATGGGGCTGGAATGGTATGCTAGAACCATATAAAAGAGGACACTGGATTCCAGTTTAAAAAAATTGAATTTTATTCTTTAGACAATGAGGGGAGTCGCTGAAGATTTTTAAGTGTGGAAACAATATGATCAAAACTGTTCTTTAGAAAGATTAATGTGTCAGTGGGCTAAATGGATTGAAGAAGAGAAGAAGATAGGCATGAAGGATAGTTAGAAGGCTATTGTAGTAGTCTGGACTAGAGTTATGTAATATGGGAGGAAGGCACGAATACAATTAGGCAAGCTCAGTACTCCCAAAAGTTACCTTTCTCTAAGGACAGATAACCAAAAGTAACCTCAGCTGATGGAAGTATAATGTATAGGAAGGTATAAAACTGACTGCACTTTATGGATTTGTTATTTCATACTGCCCTGGTCAGTGACACTGTAGCAGCATACCCTGGGAACTTGGGACCACAAAGACCTCCCCCAAGTACCCCCGCAGAACAATGATGCCACATGGTTAGACTATGATGAAACCCCATACGTACCACTCTCCCTTACAAGCACTTCTTTGCCTCTCACCACAACATCCACTGAATTTCACCAAATGCTCTGTTATCTCCAAAGCCGATCTTTGCATCTAGTAGTCCACTCCTACTCCAAAAGCCTTTCTACTCCATCTCACACCTGAATGGACAGGATATGGCAACCAATCAGATTTACAGAGTAAAAGATTGGGGTGGGGGGGGAAGAAGAATATGGATTTATATAGTACCTATTACATGCCAGACACTATGCTAAGCATTTTTTACAAATGTTACTTCACTTGATCTCACAACAACCCTAAGAGGCAAGTGCTATTATTGACTTCATTTTACTTTTGAGGCAAACAAAAGTTAAGTGGCTTGCCCAAGGTCACCCGGCTGTTAAATGTCTGAGGCCAGATTTCAATTCAAGTCTTCCTTACTCCAGGCCTAGTGCTCTATCCGCTACGTCACTAATTGGTTCTGGTGAGCCAAGGATGATTACAAACAAGACTGAGTGACTGAGAAAATGATGTTGCCATTAATAGAGGGGAAAAAGTGTCAGGAGCAAGAGATTGTTTGGAGGAAATAATATGGACTTTGGTTTCAGTCAAATCATCCAAGTGGAGATTTCCAGCTAGTGAAGGGAAGGTGTTGGGAACTAGAGAACTGTTCAGTCGGCAGATTTAGAGATACAGACTGGAGATATAGACTGAGAAAGTCTCCACCCATAGGGATGTAATAACTGAAGTTTTATGCTATCACCAAGGGAGAGATTATGGAGAGGAGACAAGGTTCAAGAAAAAAACCTTAGGAGATATTCACATATGTTAGGTCGTACACCATCTTATGATTTCCTTTAGTTCTCTGGCCAGACTTCCCAAAGCACTTTGAGCTTCTCAATACTATTATATTGAAATGCATTTGCATGGAAATCAGTAGTACTTAAAGGATAAAATGAATTTCAGATTGACAGATTTGTTTGTGCCTCTGTATACAACTGCAGCTATATAATATACATATTTACAGATGATGATGTTATAAACATTATCCTCATCCAGGACAATACAATTTCACAAAATTTTATTAAGGTCTTATTGTGTGCAGAGCATCATTCTGGGAGCTGACTGACAAAAAAAAATAGATAAGACATTACCTGACATCACTAAATTTATGACCTAATCTGAGGAAGTAGTACATGAAAAACTAACCATAGTGCAAAATAATGCATGACAAAGGCATAATAACAGTAAAGGCAAATTTCTGTAAGTTTCAGTAGTAGAAATTACTCAGAAAATGAAAAAAAAAACACATTTGTGTACATGAAACAGTATGGCCTTGGCTCTATCAAGGATTTCAGGTGGACAACAGGAGAGGCTAAAGAGAAAAAGAAAAGGAAGAAGGGGAAAGTGATTTCCTTATTTCTGAAAATGACCAATGCACATACAGAAGCTGAAGGCAAACAACTGTTTCTGCAGTTTATAGGAAAGAACTCTAAATTGTTTTTTCAAAGCACATAATTGAAATGTGATGAAAATCTCTCTAATTTTCTGAGATGATGACAGAGAAGGCCAACCGCTTAATTGCATAGTTTCTAACCACACTAGGAAATGCATGCAACTTCGAGCCTGAGATGCTAGCTCAGTGATATCTTTTTTTTTTTTACTTCTATTTCATTTCTGAGAAACAGAATGACTTGGGAAGAGATCTAAAAGTATGAAGCTGTTTGTTATAAAGCCCAGCTGAAAAGAAATTACACCTCGAGGGACAATGGATCATGAAGAATAGATGACAGGCACAGAGTAATTGTTAATAATATAGAGACTCCAAAATGATGCTACAGAAATTAAACCACAGGAATATTAAAACATGCATTTTTCAATTGCTTATTGAAAAGTTCCCGCAGGAAACCAGAGTCAATATGCTGCTCCTTTTCCATTATTTTGAAAAATGATGAGAAGAGTAAGGCAGGGAACAGTTTTCCAGACAATTTCAGCACTTTACCAAATGCCCAGCAGCAGCAGGTTTCTGTAGAAGAGGTCACAGACTCAGACGTTCAAGATATCAAGCATACAGATTCAAGTCAATATGAACATCAAATTAGTCTGCTGGTTATTGAGTGGAGAGGCACTTGTGTGCCCAGGTCTCTGATCTTTTGCATCAGCTTCAAAGTTGAAGGCTGATATCAATCTGGAAGAAATTCCAATTCAGTAAAAGAAAAAAACAAAAAAGACTCCACAGTGCATTCATATTGATCATCTTTTTTTTAAATTTTCAGGAGGAAAGAAAGAATAAGTTTAGAAAATAACTAGCATATTTTCATCATTACCCAATCTTGCCTAGATTCTGAATATTATGAAACTATTAAGACTAAAACTAGCATGATCACAAGAAACCTACAAGATTTGGCATTCTGGATTTTGATCATTAGAGCTGAAAACTGCCAGTCAAGAATTCAATTTTCTTTCCTTGGATTCCTGCCAGAAATTAATTCACATAACAGATATGAGTCATATTATGAGAATGTGAGATTTAGATTCTATAAATGAGGAGGTAAGCTTAAAGGGCTCCTACAGTCTGTTATGGCCTTAACATTCTCTGATTCTGTTACTGTCATATACAAAATCCAAACATTTTTTCAAACGGCCCTGTAAAGTTTTAACTAAACTGGTAGATAAGACAAGTTCACTATTGTGGTTAAGGACCCACAGACTGTCTCCAATTGTCCTTTCCACTTTTATTTCCTGTTATTGCCTATATTATGTACTCTATGTTCCATCCAAATTGGATTATTAATTATTCTCTAATTTTGTCCAGCACTTTCACACTTTCATGCATTCATGCAAGGTATCCTATCCTCATACCTAAAAGGAAGCCCCTTCATGTCTTTACATTTTGAAATCCTTCTCTTCCCCAGGCTATCTCTTCCTTGAAGACTTCCTTCATTCCACCAATTAAAAATTATCTTTCCTTCATCAAATTTCCTCATAATACATTGTCTTATCATCTTTTTGCCCTTATCCCATTCTAACTTGCAACATACTCATTTATACATGTGATACAGCCTCATTATTAGATCAAAAGCTCCCTAAAGACAAGGAGTGAGTTTTTTTTTTCATTTTTGTAACCACAGGTCCCATGTACAGTGCCTTGTACAGAGTGGGAACTTATTTAATTCAACAAACATTTATTAAGCTCTTATAATAAGCAAGGAACTGGGAATACAATGAAAACACTCCCTGCTCTCAGAGACCTGATATTGTCCTGTAGAAAGGGAGGGGGATACAAATACATAGATAAATATAAAACATATGCTAGGTTATTCAAAGCAATAATAAGAGGGAGAGATTACTATGACTAAGAGCAGAAAAAGCTTAGTGTTGGAGATGAAAGGAAGATAAGGTTTCTAAGAAGTAAAAATGACAGGGTAGCACTTTCCAGACAGTGGCCACCTATGTAAAGGCATGGAGACACGATATAGTTTGTCATATACTAGAAATAGCTAGTAGGCCAGTTTAAACAGAAAATAAATGAAGAATAAGACTGAAAAGGTAAGTGAAAGACATATTACAGAGGGTTTTAAACACCAGACTGAAGATTTTGCTTTTTATCCTAGAGTCACTAGGGAGGAATGCACTGAAGATTTTTCAATAGTGCAATGGCATTGTCGGATCTATATTTTAGGAATATCAGATTAGCAGCAGCATAGTAGATGAGTTTAAAAGCAAGAGAAGAGACAAGGAGATTACTTAACAGATGTTTGGTCAATTGTTGAAGCAATAAAGAGCTGCCTTTTACAGAGAAATGTTGATTTAAAGGTTAAGACATCACTCAAGCTTTAAAAACATAAAGTTGACTTTTTAGGGTAAAATTTAAAAACAAAGTTTTTAAAGTCATTTATTTGTATTTCTTTTCCTTTAAGAAAACCCAATCAAAAAAAAACTAAACATAATTTTTTAACTTTCCAAATAATTCTGTTTAACAAAAGGATTCTTTATTGGGAGCTCTCCTGATGAATTTAAAGTATATCTGATTTATAAAAAATAAATTTACTCACAACTTTTCAGAAATTAATCTATCACATAAAGGAACAGATAGCTGTATAACACATATAACATATATTGACTATATTTCATACTCCATGGCAGAATACGAACCCACTGCTCTGTATTAGTTCAATTTGAGCTACCTGACCTGAAGGCCTTTGCTTTTTTATTAGATTTCATTGTCTATAATTACCAGGAACTAGGAAATATGAAAGATAATGGCAGATGCAGATTTTTATTCATTCCCCAACCTTATCTCAACCTCTGGGAAGATTTCTCCTCATCTCTACTATAATGGGACAGAATTACAAGGGGAATTGAGTGATTGTAATTCCACAAGGAGTCTTTAGGGGCCCCAGAAATCAACCAGAATACCAGTACCTGTGATTTCCAAGTGGTTAATGGTTACATGGGCTGCTATGAGCTTAGCACCATAGAAAGAGGCACATGATAAAATCAACCTGGCCAGTTTTTTTTTTTCTTTGCCTCTCCAAGGAGTACCTATGAGTCATTCTTATATTAAGCTGCAATTTCCTTCTGATATTTTTATAACAAAATGTTGAGACTGATTCAGCTCTTCTACAAACATACAGCAACATCAGTAAAATGTCTATATTAAAACAAAAATAGGCCTTTGCTGTTATGGGAAACTTGAGGTCAGTTAAAGTGCTTTGTGATTTTCCAAATGCAATTAAACCTGCTATCTTGCACCTTTCAAGAATGAGTCCTACTTACTGTCCATCTGTACATTTTATCCCAGACATGCAAATTGTTGAATAAACTCTATAGGTCTCCATTCAGATGCATGTTGAATTCTGGGCAGTAGATATTCTTTATTTGATCTTTTTTTTTTTTTTATGAGGATGGACAGGCCATGATTCAGCTCTTCTACCAATATGACTACCTGTTGGTCATTAGACAAAGATCTCACATTTAGAATATAGCAGTGAAATTAGACTCTTTTACAATTCAAAAACAGTAATTAATGGTGTCCCTTGTCCCTTTCCTCACTATTGTAACTGCAGAAGCAGAAGGGGGTATCAGAGGCTGAAAAGACTTTTTTTTAAATTTTTTCCCACTTTTCATTAGTTTCCAAGGCCAAAACTGTTTCATCACCAGTTGGCCATCCTACTGGTCATGTGCCTCTGAGTGATTTGTTATACTAGTCCTTAGAAAACAACATGTTGTCCAGGGTGACACTCAAAATCTTTCCAGTATGGTAGAAGCTGCTAGAACTTCCTCTTTACCGAGATGGCTTTTGAGAACCCTGGGTCACCTCCACATTGTGTATATTTGTAAAAAGTAATATAGAGTATAATTGAACAAAGTAACATAATGTACACTTTTAAGTCTAGACCTGTGATTTTGTTGATATAGTCAGCGATATATAGTCTTAGGGAGTCAAATGGACAATAAGAGATTAAGTGGCAACTGCAATGAAAGGATTAATAGTGAACAAGCAGACTTTCACAAATTATAATTAACAAGAGACCACATCATTACCATATCACAATTAATAGCTAACATTTATATAGCACTTACTATGTGCCAGGCACTGCGATAAATGCTTTAGAATTAGTTGTTATCTTATTTAACCCTCACAACAACCCTGGGAAGTAAGCATTATTATCCTCATTTTACAGATGAGGAAACTGGGGCTAACAGGTGAAGTGGCTTGCCCAGGGTCACACAACTAGTAAGTGCCTGAGTTTGTATGTGAACTCAGTTCTTCCTGACTCTATCCACTACACCATCTAGCTGTGTCTTTAACTGACTGAAAGATATAGAAAATATAAGATCCCTTTGTGTTTGTTGTATATTAATTACAAAAAAGTATTAGACTTGAAAGAACAAGATGCTACCTTATAGGATTGTTAATATCACGGTGCCATTCATATATTAAGATTATTCAAGATTCCTTCAAAAACGTAACAACAGAAAGAAACTTTGTTCAAGGACCCTAGTATAACACATAATATACAAGGCACAAAAATGTCTTTCATCACTCCCAGTAAAAATATTGGCTACTTTGTTGGAGGAGATCCAAGACAGAGTGCAGAGTAAAGAGGGATTCCTTATGGAAGATGAAGTCCTTCAGATTTTCCTGTTTCTGAGCAATAAGATGATGATTGTATTAAACTTTAGTACATTATAGAGCCTCCTGGAGGAGATCTGTAATAGCTCAAGGGTGTTTGGCCTGTCCATCCTCATAAAAAAGATTAAAAAAATGAAGAATATCTACTGCCCAGAATTCAACATGCATCTGAATGGAAACCTATAGAGTTTATTCGACAATTTGCATGTCTGGGATAGAGTGTAGAGATGGACAATGAGTAGGACCCATACTTGAAAAGGTGCAAGATAGCAGGTTTGATTGAATTTGGAAAATCATAAAGCACTTTAACTGACCCCAAGTTTCCCATAACAGCAAAGACCTATTTTTGTTTTAATATAGACATTTTACTGATGTTGTTGTATAGAAATGAGACCTAGAATACCACCACCTCTGAAAAATTAAATACATATTCTACATAGAAGACAATAAAATGGTACACAGTTGGTGTGAGCAAACTGACAAACGTAACCAATGAGGAACTCTGAAGAACAGTACAGGATGTCATCAAAGTATCATATGACAGAAAGAAAAGATGGGCTGGTCACTTGGCAAGAGCAAAGGACGATAGCTAAACTTCCAGAGTGCTCCACAAATACTCTCATGATATTGTGAGAAAGTAAGGAAGGATTCCAGTATGTTGGATGGATCAATTGTGGTTAATTATCTGGAGGATATGGTCCAAAGTCACATAGAATGGGCAGGCTGCTATTTGCCTCATTGGAGGAAGTTCTCAAGTCAATAAGTTAACAGATCTGCTTGAGTAAGGAGTATATGAAAGACGGAAGTCCATCCTACTTCCAATTCATCACAGAAGGCCCATAATATGGATTGAATCAATGAATCAAAAGAAAACTAGAGGAGAATAAGATCTTCATCCATTTGACAGTATCATAGAGACTCTGAGTCATGGCATGAAAGCAAATGATGGCACCCAGAAAATACCTTGTGTTTGATGGCAGATCAGTGTATAGCCCTTGGGCAAAAATGTAAACAACAAGCTAGTCCAGAGCCAATTTAAGTGGCAGAGAACTTAAAATTAATGATCTAAATAGTCCGGGACCTTCTATCTCTCTTTTCTTCTCCCCTCCCCATTTACCATGTTAATAGGGAGACTAGACTGATAGGAGACATTACATCTTTCTGGGAGTAGAGAGAGATATGTGAAGGACAAATATATAATTTCTTGAAAAATGACAACTGAGTGTCCAGAGATAAAACTGACCAAGTTATGACTATATGAATTTCAAAAAGTCAGAAGACCTGGAGCTCCAATCAGCATCAGTAGCAGTGTCCACCAGAGCAGCAGCAGCTGATGGCAATGTCTGTACCAGGGACTAAGAAATACACCAATAAGCAACTATGAACACTAAGGAAAAGAAGTCTAAGGACACTACAAGAGCACTGGTCCTCAGAGCTCAGCAGAATGGTACACATAAGAGGAACTTCATGAGAATGCCACAAAAGGAAAAAAGGACATCTAGTAATCAAGATTAACGAGTCGTCCCTTTCACAAAGGTTCTCCACTGCCACTTTGCTATATGTTTGAGCCCATTTTCCCCAGGGACCCTATGCATGTAAGAGGAGAGCACATATCTGGTTTAGAGAGATTGTTTCTATAATAACTCTCCAAGCAACACACACTTATTATATACCCTTTTTAAAAGCTAATGAAGTCTGGCTATTAATCAGTGAGAAGCACACTGGTGGGGGCTTATAAGCAACAATACTAGAAACATCAGTGACTCTCAGGATTACCTTTATTATACCACCAATTCCCAGGGTAGTTGAATAAATAGCCTGGGTTGGAGTGTGCTATGTCTTATAATTAATAATAAATTCAATTACTTTAGCTTTCCTTGAAACTATAAATTTAATTAGAATAATAATTCGTGACAGATATTTAGGAATCTATTGGAAAATATTTGTTTCAGTTTGTAAACCATAGACTTTTGTTTTTCCTATATTAAAAATGACATTCCTCTGCTTAATAGCTTTTCTCGGGCATGAAGTGAATGATATAGTATAGAGTTCTGTGTCCAGAACAGTATAGCACACCACAGTCACACTCAGAAATCTGAAAGTGCCACCTTCAATAGATAACTAAAATCCTAAACTGTACTATAAAACTCACTCTTTCTAGCTGATTGTACCTGTCTCACCAATTGCAAACTAATTTCAGAGGTTAACTATGCCCATGATCTTTTTATATCATATGCAATTATAATCATTGACAGATCTAAGATCATACAGAATTTGGTAAAATGAAAAGCCCAAGTAAGGTCACAATTTTAGAAGAATGTTTTTATCCTTCATCAAATTAAATACAAAGGATTCATTTTAGCTAAAATTGGCTCTCTAGGTCTTTAGTTACTAGGTGATGAAGGTCACTAAGTTGATTAACAGGACAACAGAGTTTATGGAAATGCATGCAATTTACAGGTATAATACAAAACAATTATAATTTGAAAACAAATGGAGACTGGTGTGTGTGTGTGTGTGTGTGTGTGTAAGGGGGAAGAGCTGAAGTTCTTGAAAATATTAGCCTCTTCAAAGATTACACAGCTTTCCCAGATGAAGAGTTTGAATGATGTACAGCAATTAGTTTGTCTTCATTTCTCCTTAAGATGGAATAAAGAAAACAGGTTAAAAATGTAGTGGGAAGGATTTAATTTAAATGGAAAACTGAAAGAAAATGCCAAGGGGCTGAGAATAGAGAATTTCTGTACCAGAAGCTCTATGTAAGTGAGATAGGTCACTATAAAAGTGCTATAAAGCATTAACTGTCTCTAATTCTAATTTAGGAAATAGCATATACTGTCTCAGGTTGTTAGTTTTATTTATGTATTGGTCTTATCTCCCTAACTATGCTGTAAGTTCCTTTATAAACACCAAGTCTTACAATTTTTGTAACCCTATGAATGAATAAACAAAAAGCATTGGCACTATGTTCCAAGTACTATGCAAAACACTGAGGATACAACAAAAAGGTATTATAGCCTTTGCTTTCAGGGAGCTAGCATTCTAATTGGGGAAGATAATGCATAAAATAAAAATCAGCTACCTGGCAGATGAAAATACTCAGACGTCCTAGAGGTGCAGCAGTAACGTGGATGGCAAGGCAGAGGTCCTTAAATATCATAAGGAAGTCATATGACAGCTCAAAGGAACTGGACATAGAGACAGGGGAGATGGTAAGGCCTGGTGGTCCTCCATCTCACCTGAAGAAATTAAGTTGTTGATACTCGTCTTATCTAAGTCCTATGAGCAGTCAAGTAGCATGGGGGAAGAGGATTGACAAAGGAGAAGGGTCCCTATCCATCTCATATGAGTTCAGAGATGTCTTGAAACTTGTGGAAGAAGGTAGGGTGCCTCTGCTGGTGGAGGGTCTTCCTGCTACCTAGTATCAATGGTTATTCAAAACAGTGATAATTCCAAAATAATGGTCTGAATCCAGGAGATAAAATTTGAGGTAGATAAATATAAAGTCTTATTTATGTGTACAATTTTGCAAGTATAAATAGCTATGCAGCAATTTTCACCATAATCTAAGAATATTAATGGACTTAAGCTAAATATGGACCATGAGTGTAATATGACAGTCAAAAAAACCAAACCTTATATGGACTTAGGCTATATTACAAGAGACAATGCAACAAAGAATAGGGAGGCAATAGTTGCGTTGTAGCATTTCATACTAAAATAACACTAGAGTATTATGTTCAGTTCTGAGAACATTGAGAAAGGACATTGATAGATTGCACACCATTCAGAAGAGAATAATGAGGATGGAGAAAGGCCTTGCATCATGAAGAAAATTTGGTCAGATAAAGAGAAGACGGTGTATGGTATATGCTTGGAAGTGGGGATGTGATATCTGTTTTCAAATGTTTGAAGGTCTGTCATGGAGAAAAAGGTCCTGTCACAGTTTGATCTTCTTGGTCCCAGGAGGAAGAATAAGGAGCAGTGGATAGACCTGCAGAGTGGCATAATGTGATGCAATGTAAATAACCTAACAATTAGAGGTATATAAGGGGGGAGAGGATAGGGGGAATGCTGCCTCAGGAGGTAGTGGTTTTATCTTTCTGTGAGTTCTGTGAGTAAAAGCTGAACAGCCACATATTGGATGTTTTGAAGAGGGGTTTCTAGGTTAGGTACGGGCTGAAGCAGACACCATCTGAGACCCTTTCTAATGTGTTTCTGAGCCATTTAACTAGTGACCTACATAAATATTTTAAATATACAAAATAGTCCTTGCCCATCAAGTTAATAAGTCAAATGATTGTTTTAGTAATCAATAGTTTTGTTCTCAAAAATGGTTTTACTAGAAGGGTCTTGTGGGGGAGACTTTCAAAATACTAAAGTATTTGAGGATTTGTTCCCCATAAGAGCAAATGAAGCAATATTTACAAAAATCCTTAGCGCATAGTAAGAACTAAATAAAGGCTAGCTGCTATTATTGTTATTATTAAGTGGAGAGGGAGAAATTAGGATAGGAAGAAGAGGGAAAGAGACAAAATTAAACATAGATACTGAGATAGCCATAGGGAGATCAAGAGAAGAGAGCCTACAAATTAGTATGTAACTAAATGCTTTTTAAAACTCTGTATTCAATGACTCTTACATAGTAGATGTTCAAAAATACTGCAGAATGAACAAATGGATATAAAAATAGCCAACATTTATATAGCACTTTAAGATTTGAAATGTACTTTATAAATATTATCTCATTTTATCATCGTAACAACTCTGAGAAGTAGGTGCTATTATTATTCTCATTTTACAGATGAGGAAACTGAGATAGACAGAGGTTAAGGAACTTGCCCAGGGTCACACAGCTAGTAAATGTCTGAGGCCCCATTTGAACTCACAACTTCCTGACTCCAGGTCCAGCTCTCTATCAACTTGGCCCCCTGGGTGTTCAGTATCTTCCCGGAATCACACAATGCTTCCTTTAGCAGTCATCATGATCTCATATCTCAGATCTCTCTTTATCATTTTCTAGCAGTCTTGGCTATTAAAAAAAAGATTTTAAATGTGTACTATGAGATCAAATTACATAGGAAACCACGCCAGTGAAATATTTTGGACATCAAAAAGAAGACATAGTTGTTTCATTAACAAAGTCTTACTTTATATACAATTCACGTACTCATCAAACCAAAATGCTATAAATCCCAACCACTGTGCATGTAGAAAAGATGGTATCAAATTCTGGAAATTCAAATTCGAAATAAAATGGATAGATGGCTGTTCTGCATTAAGAAGAATATCTTCCAGCAAATACTATGTTTGAAATAGATCCATGCTGAAATAATGATTTGGTCCTTCATTCATCCATATCTACATTCCTTGTCACAGAGCAAAGAAGCACTGAATGATGTACAAAAGACTAACTAAACATTTTTGCACCAGAACTAAAATCAAAAAACCCAGGAGAAACTAACTGTTCTCTACCACCACCACTATTCCCCCAAAAGGAAAAAAATTAAAGGAACCCTGGACAAATGGAGGTAGGATCTAAGTAGGGAAATATGAAACCTGGTTTAAGTCTTTCAAAAAGAACACATTTCCTGAGATCAATTTATTTTAATAGATAGAAGGCACTGAGGTTCCTATTTCTAAAAAATATACCATGGTGGCTATATGATCTAAATTTAAAATAGACCTCCATTGTTTCCAATTTCCTAATCCTTAAAAAAAAAACAGTGGATCAAAGAATCCAACTAATCAAAGCCCAAATCCACAGATTCATAAATTAGTCTATGGCTTCCTAAATTAGTCCAACTCTACTTCAGTTTCTACTTATATCTCTTTGAGCAGTAAGAATTAAAAAGACAGTTTATCTATACTCTCAAAAGATGCAGTCTTCTTTATCTTACTGTACAAGCAACAAGAGTGTTTAGGCAGCAACAACTTGTCCAGTAGTTATATATTTGTTGTATGTCTCTTAAATTACCAATAAAAGATACCACAAAGGCTTCCAATTCCAGAATTTTTAAAGTATTTTGGTGACAAGGTAGCATTTAAGACATGTAAATAGAGTTTTATTCCATATGTTCTTATTTCTAGTAGATTGATTTTTCACAAGCAAAAAGTAGACCTGGGACTGCCGTTTAGGATGATAATGTGAATGGTCCTAAAAGAACCCAGTTCTCCCACAAAAAAAAAAAAAACAAATAAACAAGACAAAACAAACGAACAAACAAAAAAAAAACAGCCTAGCTTTAGTAAATATGCCCTGAAGGCTATAGGAGCTCTAAATGAGACATGCCAGTGAACCTGAAGCCAGTCCAATCTCCAGCAAACAAGGTCTAAAATATAGGGGTGATATAAGTAGGGGGAAACCAGGGTGGCTGGAAGCTGTCTTGACCTCAATAAATCAAGTTCAGAAGCCAAATATAGTTATGAGATGGAATGCACCAGAGAGGCATGAAGCTAGGCACCAGGAGCTCTTATACCCAGGATATGAAACCAAGAGTTTTCCATTCTGTTAGAGCAGCAGCTGGGACAAAATAGATCCTTTAGGTCATCGTGTTGGGAGCAATAAGAGTCACAGAAAGAGACAACATCAGCTTATCAATTTGATGTGAGCACAGAATATCAGGGGAGCTTCTCTGAGACCAATGTGATCACAGGCAGCTAGGCGAGTGCTAGACCTGGCACCTAGAAGACCTAAGTTAAAACCCTGCATCAGAGACTGACTAACAGAGTTACCCTAGGTAACTCATTTATCCTCTTTCAGCTTCGTTTTCCTTATTTGTGAAATGGGGCACTATTTGTCAACTTAGAACAAAGGACAAACAACAACAATTGTGAGGATATGAGATGATATAAATATAGAGAGAGATATATAGATATAGATATAGATATATACACACGCACATATATATATATATGTATAAAGCACTTTACAAATCCTTAAAATAACCCACATGTACAAAGATATTTATAGCAGCTCTTTTTGTGGTGGCAAAGAATTGGAAATTGAGGGGATGCCCATCAATTAGAGAATGGTTGAACAAGCTGTGGTGTAAGAATGTAATGGAATACTATTGTGCTTTAAGAAATGATAAGCAGGCAGACTTCAGAAAAACCTGGAAAGACTTGTATGGACTGATGCTGAGTGAAGCGAGCAGAACCAGGAGAATGGTGTACACAGCAACAGCCACATTGTGTGTGATGACTGACTGATAGACTTAGCTCTTCTCAGCAATACAAGAATCTAAGACAACTCCAAAAGACTCATGATGGAAAATGCTGTCCACATCCAGAGAAAGAACTATGGAGTCTGAACGCAGATCGAAGCATCGTATTTGCTTTCTCTCTCTCTCTTTTTTTTTTTTTTTTTGCTATTTTTTGGTTTTGTTTCTTCTTTCTTGTGGTTCTTCCCATTCGTTCTAATTCTTCTTTACAACATGTCTAATATGAAAATATATTTAATAAGAATGTATACGTAGAGCCTATATCAGATTCCATTCCGTCTTGGTGAGGGGGGAGAGGAGAGAGGTAAAGAAAATTTAAAACTCAAAAGCTTATGGAAGTGAATGTTGAAAACTAAAATTAAACTAATTAATTCAAAAACTAAAAAAATCCTTAAAATAACAAATAACTGTTTTTTTTTTATTTATGACATTCTTTTTTTTTAATCTTGAGCTCCAGATTCTCCCTTCCTCCAGTACCCCACCCATTGAGAAGGCAAGCAATATGATACCAATTAACATGTGAAGTCAGGCAAAACACATTTCCATATTAACCATGTTACCATCTTAACCATGTTAACAAAAAACAAGAAAAATAAAGTTAAAAAAGGTGCTTCAATCTGCACTCAGAGTTCGTCAGTTCTCTCTTGGGGAAGAAGAGGTGCAGGTGGATAGAATTTTTCATCGTGAGTCCTTTGGTCTTAGATGATTGTCTTAAACAGATTAGCTAAGTCTTTTGCAGTTGATCATTATTACAATATTGCTGTAACTGTGTGCAATGTTCTCTTGGTTCTATTTCACTTTGCATCAGTTCATATAACTCTTATGAGGTTTTTTTGAAACCATTCCCCTCATCATGTGTTATAGCACAATAGTATTCCATCACAATCATATACCACAACTGCTTTAGACATTCCCCAATCCTTCAATTTCTAATTCTCTGCCACCACAAAAAGAGCTGCTATGAATATTTTTGTACATATAGGCCCTTTTCCTTTTTCTTAAATCTTTTTTGGGGTACAGATTTAGTAATGGTATTGCTGGGTCAAAGGATAAGCACAGTTTTATAGCCCTTTGAGCATAGTTCCAAATCATTCTCTGGAATGGATGGACCATTTTACAATTCCACCAACAGTGCATTAGTGTCCCAATTTTTCCAGATCCCCTCCAGCATTTGTCATTTTCATTTTCTGTCATGTTAGTTAATCTGATAGGTGTGAGGTAGTTTCTCAGAAATGGTTTAATTTGTAATTATCTAATCAGTAGTGATTTAGAGAATTTTTATATGATTGTTGATAACTTTGACTTCTGAAAACTTCCTATACATATCCTTTGGCCATTTACCAATTGGGGAATGGTTCTTATTTTTGTAAATTTGGTTCAGTTTCTATATATTTGAGAAATGAAGCCTCTATCAGAGAAACTTATTATAATTTTTCCAGTTTCTTGATTTCCTTCTAATTTTGGTTGCATCTTTTTTGATTTATGCAAAAACCTTTTAATACCATGTAACCAAAAAGTACTCATTTTACCCCGTGATACTCTATCTGTTGAGATAGATATCCTATTCTTGAGATGAGAGATTTTTTCTGTCTCTCATTTGACCATAAACTCTTCCTCCCCTAATTTACTTATGATATCACTATTTATGTCTAAATCATGTAATCATTTTGACCTTTTCTTAGCATATGGTGTAAAATGTTGATCTATGCCTAGTTTCTGCCAAAGGGCTTTCTAGTTTTCCTAGCAATTTTTGTCATATGGTAAGTTCTTGCCAACAAAACTTGGGTCTTTGAGTTTAAACAAATGCTAGATCACTAGGGTTATTTACTACTGTGTATTGTGCACCTAATCTATTCCACTGATCCACCACTCTATGTCTTAGCTAGTACCAGATCATTTTGATAATTATTGTTTTGCAATATAGTTTGAAATCTGGGACTGCTAGGCTGACCTTAGTACATTTTTTTCATTGATTCCCTTGATATTCTTGATGTTTTGCTTCTCAAAATGAATTTTATTATCATCTTTTAGTTCCATAAAATAATTCTTTGGTATTTGGATTGGTATGGAAGTAATAGGTAAATTAATTTAGATAGAACTATCATTTTAATTACATTGGCTTGGCCTACCTGTGAACAATTAATATTTCTATAGTTATTTGTGTGAAAAGTGTTTTGTAATTGTGTTCATATAGTAGACTCCCAAGTATTTTATATTGCCTACATTTATTTTAAATGGAATTTCTCTTTCTATCTCTTCCTGCTGGGTTTTATTGGCAAGATATAGAAATATTAATGATTTGTATAGATTTATTTTATATCCTACAATTTTGCTCAAGTTGTTAATTGTTTCAATTAGTTTTTTAGATGGCTATCTAGGATTCTGTAAGTATACCATCATATCATCTGCAAAGAGTGATAGTTTTTGTCTCTTCTTTGCCTGTTTTTATTGTTTCAATTTCTTTTTGTCTTATTCCTATAAATAGCATTTCTAGTATAATATTAAATGATGGTGGTATTAATGGACATTCTTGTTTCAACCTTGATCTTACTGGGAATTTTTTTTAGTTTGTCCTCATTACAGATAATACTTGATTTTGGTTTTAGATAAATACTACTCATCATTTTAAGAAAGGATCCATTTATTCTTATGCTTTCTAGTCATTTTTAATAGGAATGAGTATTGTGTTTTATCAAAGGCTTTCACTGCATCTATTGATATAATCATATGGTTTTTGTTGTTTTTTATTGAAATGTTCAATTATAATATGAGTTTTTCTCATATTAAAATGACTCTGCATTCCTGGTATAAACCCCTCCTGGTCATAGTATATGATCGTTCTAATATATTACTGTAATCTCCTTGTTAGTATTTTATTTAAAATTTTTGTATCAATATTCATTACAGAAACTGAACTATAGTTTTTTTTTTCTTTTTGTTCTCCCTGGTTTCATATCATAGAAGGAATTTGGTCAAACTCCTTCCTTACCTATTTTTTTTTTCAAATAGTTTATATAGTATTTGAATTAATTGTCCTTTAAATGCTTGGTAGAATTAACTTATAAATTCATCTGATGATACTGGGGACTTTTTCTTGGGGAACTCATTTATGGCTTGTTCAACTTATTTTTCTAAGATGAGGTTTAATATTCTATTTCCTCTTCTGTTAATCTGGACAATTTATATTTGTTCCTTTCTCCATCTCTTTTTTTCCTTCTGTGTATTTAAAAAAATACTTAAGTGATTCTCTTTTAGTGTATCTGCCATTGCCCACTAATTGATTTCTTCTTGCTTCTGAATAAAAGTGCCCCCCATATGAAATATGTATTGTCAAGAAAAACAACTTAATACATGGGCCATGTCTGGGAATACACATATCATTTTTCTTTAGTTGATCATTATGCTACCAAAAGCTGGGAAATAATGATAGTATATGACATCAGCTGCTTTTTGAAGCCACTCTCTCTTTCTCTACAGTGTCTTCAGAATGTTCATATAACATGCTCAATAAGCAGGTTAGAGTATCAGATTTTACTACAGAGCTGTCAAACTCCATGTAAGAAGTTAATTATAAGTAGTCAGTTTCATTATCCCATTTAGATTGATTCCTGTTAAAATAATGATCAGGTTTTAAAAACTTTACTACCGATATAAAATTTGAGTTACCTTAGTGAGAAAGGGCTACTCTGAAACCAAAAAGATCTGGATTCAAGCACCGACTCTCCCTTAAACTACCAGTGTGATCCTGGGATCTCACTTAACCACTCAGCACCCCAGGCAACTCTCTAAGACTTTAAGTTACACAGAGTTGATGACCTTCATGAATAGGTGGAATTCTATATGGGAGATGAGTGGTGGTGCTGCAATGTTGAAATTACAGACCTGAATAAACATAAATAAATGATAAACAAAAGAAACCGTATCAAGAGAGGTACCTAGACTGGAATTTAGGCAAGAAAACCATGTCACATGAAAAATGGTTAAAGTTGCTAAGAGGAGTTAGCCAGGGGTGGGGGGAGGGAAGGAGAACAAGAGATACAAGAGCTGTGTTTAAATGTTCAAAGGTTGCAACTTGAAAGATAGAACAGACTTCTTCGATACAGTTCAGTAGAAAATTGAACTTCAAGCAGAATCTTAAGCTGTAGGAAGTCTCAATATAGGCGGAACTTTGTAACAATTAAAACTATCCAACAATGGAATGGGTTACCTCATGAAGTACTTAGCTCCCGCTTAGTGGAAATACTTCAATAGAGACTAAATAACCAAATTATGGGAAGGTTAATGATATTAGCTCATATGTATATATTCCTTTAAGGTTAACAATACGCTTTAGATACATTATCTCTTTTGATCTTCACAACGGCCTTGTTTCAGTTTGGAGGCTGAAGAAGCTTAAATGACTTGGCCCAAAGTCATTTATCTAGTAAGCAGCAGAGGCAAGACTCATAGGATTCCAAATCTTATGTTTCCAAGTTGAGTGCTCCCTCTACTATCCCATGCCAGGCTATTTTCTTGTCACATTATTATAAAAAGAGATTGGCGAAAGACTGGACTCATTGACCTCTAAGGTCCCTTCCAATTCTAATTACATGATTCTCTTCTTCCCTTGTTATAAACCCTAGAGCACATAGCTCTAAGGGGAAATATGTTTCTCCACCAGAACTACTAAATGTTTCCACCAGTTTTGTCAAAGGCCAAAGCACTCTTTCCCTTCTCGATTTTCTAACAACTGGCAGTAAGTCATTAAGTACAAAATGAATTAGAGACAACCTACCTAAATCATTAGGTCTTTTCCCTTCTAAACCTTGAAGTATCCACTGGCACACAATATAATTATGAACAAGAGATTCTGAGTTATGAAATCTCATGAGAGAAAGTGGTAGACTGGAAAAAGGACTGATCTTGGGGAAAGGAAGACAAATCCCAATCCTGCCTTTGATACATAGAGTGCTTTGGGCATGAGTAAGTGGTTTAGTCACTTAGTATGCTAGTCAATTCTCTACAGGGGGCTGATGGATTGGAAGCAATTTCCATACCAGTAGTTCCCTACACAAATGAAATTATCAGACCAAAACTTTGCCCAAAATAAAATCTAATGCAGTGTTTAGTAATCAATTTTCCATTGAATAAATGAGTGACATGAAATTACCCAGATATCTCATGAGAATAATACTAAAATATCCTATTACTTTTTGATTAGTTCACTACTATTCCATGCCTGGGAGCTAAGGAATATAAATGCTATTTTCTTTGTTAAACTTATTCATCCAAAGTACCCCTATTGCACAATGAATTTCATTTTAGTCAGCAAGATATTTGATTTATATTGGGGGGATAGAATATGACAAATATTTATAGTATTATTCTTACACACTTCCAGTCATTCCTAGAAGCATTTCAATGAGATCCACTCCAAAACAGGCAGGCTGAACACCCATTATTATGCTGAATTTAATGCCAGACATTAGTCATTTGGTAACCTGATTAAAGCCATAAACAGAAAACAGCTATCTTGAATTTTTTAAATCAGAATAATCCTCTAAAGTTACACTGCACCCATTAGAACAAAAAATCAACTAACCTAATAAAATCTAAGCAGGTGACATATACAACCAAGCAAACTATTTAAATACAATCATATAGGAAAGTGGTTTGCCTTTCTGCTGATGTTTTAATGGACTCAGATTCAAAGAATAACGATTTCACAATTGAAAGGGAATTTGAGAATCTTCTAATTTAAATCATGTCCAAGAAGAAATCCTCACTACAATGTACACCACAAATGGTCATCCAGACTTTAATTAAAGACCTCCAGTCTTCAGTCGACCCATGGAGGTGGGGGAGCAGGGGACGCATCTACTACCACTCTGTCTTACTTTGAATAACTATAATTATTTTTAGTATATGCTGAAATCAACATTAAATTGACCTTTTTGTTCCTAGTTTCACCCTGTGGAGTCAAGCAAAACAAATTTAATTCCTCTTTTACTTGAAAGTCATTCAAATACTTAAATGTCCTTCTATCATGTCCTTCTGGGATCTACTTTTCTCTAGGATAAACATCTACAGTTATTTCAACTGATGTGCAAATGGCATGAACTCAATCCCCTTCAACATGTTGTTTGCTTCTTTGGACATTTTCCAAATTGTCAATGTCCTTCCCAAAATATAACATCTTAGAACTGAACATAATATACCAGAGGTGGTCTGACCACAGAAGAGTACAGTAATATTAGCCTCTCCTTCTTTTTGGAAGCTATGTCTTTCTTAACATAGTCCAAGGTCGCAAACTAGAACTGTATGAATTAGAGCATGCTAAAGGATGACACTTCTCCACTTCCAAGATTATGAAAAATATATACTCTTTGGTTTGCATGACAATTTGTTGTGACACTATACATAATTGAAGTCAATATTTTTCCCATGGAGATTTATGTTCAACTAATTAAAGTTCCTTCCTATTCTTTGTTTTCTACCCAAAACCCTTTGTTGTCCACCACTGCACCATAATCACCCATCTTTATGGTAGGTTATGATGTTCTGCTACCATCTGCTCTGTGTGATGTAAGACCTGAAATCATCCAGGAATATAACTATCTTACCTTCAATATTAAAAGTTGAAGAAACAGAAATATTCATTCCTGATGCCTTCTTTCACCTAGTAATTAGCTATCAAACTCCAAACATTCTCTGAGGATAAAATAAGATAATACCATGTAAGGCCCTTTGCAAATTCAGTTGTTGGTATTGTTGGTATTTTCCTCATTACATTCAATGGATATATTCAGTCTAGACAAGTTGTGATCCTACTAGAATTGATTTTAATATTAATGTTTAATAGTCTACAACACAGATGAATGAAATTTTGGTCTTTTGTAACTGTGTGTCAGAATATAGAATCATTTCCAGTATTCTCTCTGAAGGAATCGTTAGGAAAATTTCCATATCAGACTAGATGATGGGGACATGTACTGTAGCCTGTTACCACAAGATTTTTACTTTATTCACTAAGTTTCTACATGTTGAAAGGTTTTCATTCCTCATAGTTGAGAGGTTATGAGTATTCACATGATGCCATCTATCAAAAGTATTTTCATAAATGTGCTTGGATAAATGTTATTTCTGGGGGTTGGGCAACAGTATTGCCTGGGATAATGCTCTTATTCCAATACAGTTTATTTGTTGAATTCTCAGGGATATTTTAGGATCTATACTTATAGAATGATTTGCTGTCTGTTAAGGAAAGATAGTGACCTACTGATATATAATTCTGGTCACCAGATTGTGTTGTTTTTAATGTCAATAGGAGCTTAATTGTTGCACTCTATAGTAATATGCAACAGTTTTGTTTACTTGCATAATCTGCATTGACAAATAAGTCCTGGCTGGTTAATTACTGACAGCAATGAGCCAATTTTAAATTATCATAAAATCCTCCATTTCTCTAAATAAATCCATGTGACAGTCATTTATTTAATGTTTCTTTGTTAACATACTGTTGAATGAGTTTATATGGATATCACCCATGGAGAGTTTTTTGACTCTACTCTTATATCTTAGCTATTTCATAGATTCAAAGAGACAAATTATTTTGGGTTATATTCGACAAATATAGTGGCATTTACCTATTGTCAGCCTTTAAGGTTACTCTTTGAGGCTTACATGTTTGTTCTAGTTTCTCAGTAAGTTTTTAATTTATGTGTCATATGCTCAGAACATCTATCAGTTCTCTTTCTCCTTTGTGACAATTAGGTGTTAATCTGTTTATAGCTGCCTTGGGGTACTAGGCAATGTGTTTCATTAATATTACATGGGATTGTTTTGGGGTGAGGTTGGAAAATACTTACTAAATCTGTTATTATCTTCTTTAGAGTTGCAAAATTGTACTTTAAGACTGCGGTTAAAAAAGTGTTGATTCCATAAACTTGTTGCCATATAATTTTGACATCAGAAGGCATAAGGTCCAGAATTCCCCTGCCCAGGGATATTTACACGAACCACCTCCCCAAAAAAACAGTAGGGCAAGTTCAATACCAAAGAAAGAGGCCAGGAGCTACAGTACGTTTATAAGAGAAGTGTAATAATCATATGGGTTACTTACATTAGGGGCAGTCTGGGGCAGCAGCCAGACGTATGATGGATTCCCACCAAGAGTTTAATATTCATCAATCTGGGGTGGTGACCAGATGATTCAGAGGCTCCCCACAAAGACCCCAAAAAAGTGCCATGGTAATTACAGAAATCAAACAAAGGGAGGAGGAGTAATAGAGTATCATTACATGTATGTCACTGTGGTTTAGATAATGTTTTGATTTACTGGTTACACTGAACTTGAGTTCCAGAAACCTGGGCTTCAAGGCCAATGCTGTTGGGTAGACGTCCAGACACACAAGGTCTTATACTGGTCAATGTGTCTTCGTTATGGCTTTCACCAATTGGGATCCCACAGAATGCCAATAATTTTCTTAATGTATAAAGCCACAGCTTTGCCCTTGATAATTTTATATTCAATGTATCTTGCCTCGAAAACTCCAAGATATTTGTAAGTTTCACCATCATTGATTGGTTCAATTTGAACTCCAGGTACAAGCTCAAAGTCTATGTGATTCCTTGGCAAATACTAAAATTTTTTACACTCACTTTGCTCAAATAGAATTTTTATATTATTAGAGAAAGTTTCTGAACGTATGAAATGGAGATTTGTGGTTTCATATAGAATCACCCTTTTATGTTCTTCTGTGTGTATAAATTCTATTTTTTTGGTGTTTAAGTTCAGACTGTGAAAAGTATTAGGTATGCTTATAAAATTTGGAAACAACACAAAACTTGGAGGAATATATTACTTTTATCATATAATCTACATCCAAAAAAAGATCTTGACAGGTTGGAACATAAATACAATTGAATAAAATTAAATGTTAAGAGGAATAAATAGAATTTTTATACTTGGACTAAAAAAACATCAACTTTCCAAGTATGAAATGTCAGAGGTATGTCTAAAACAGCAAAACAGTTTATCTAATAAAAGATTTGGAGGTGTTAGTGAACCAAAAGCCCAATACGAGTCAGCATTATCATAGGGTAGACAAAAAAAATAGTTAACATGACCTTAGGCTGCATCTTAAGAAAGGCCTAGAGAAGTGATTATCCTACTATACTTTTGCATAGTCTGAATACATTTAGAGTACTGTAATCAATTCTGAAGCTATCTTGTCAATACATCTACCACAACATCTCTCACCTCCGTCTTCTCTCCATTCATATGACCACCACAATAGATCATGACCCTCACCACCTCTTGCCCCTACTACTACAATGGCTCCCTTGCTTCCAGTCTCTCTCCTGTCCATTCTAAACACAGTAGTCAAATTAATCTTCCTGAGACACATAAGTCTACCCACACCACAACTCTGCTCAAGAAACATCATAGGTTGCCTCAAATTTAAAATTGTAAATGTCTCAGTTTGACATTGAATGCCCTTTGCAATCAGGTTTCAGCTTATGGTTCCATACTTTTTATCTTCCTTCCCTTCATTCCTTCTATGTTCTGGTCACACTGGCATTATTTCCTAATCCCAGAAGTTAACATTTTGTTGCATTGCAGCAAAAGGCAGAATAGTGGATAGATATATACTTAGAGTAAGAAAGATGAATTCAAATCCTACCTCTGAAACTTCTTAATTGTATAACCCTGAGGGTCACATAATGTATTTGAACCTCAGTTTCCTCATCTTAAAAATGAGAGAATTGGACTAGATGGTCTCTGAGGTCCATTCCACCTCTGTGTGGTATTCTACCTCCAATCTTTTGCATCGGCTGTTTGCTATCCCTAAAAAGCACACCTTGCTATACTCTTATGTTCTTTGGAATATTTGGTTACCTTCAAGGTGTAGGACAGGTTCAGTAATTATCTTCTAAAGGAAACCTTTCCTGTATGTCTGTCTTTCTATCAATCAATAAACATTTATTAAGTGTCCACTATGTGCCAGGCACTGTGCTAAGTGCTAAGGATACAAAAAGAGGCAAAAGACAGTCTCTGCCCTCAAGGAGTTCACAATCTAATAGGGGAGACAACATGCAAAGAAATATATATAAAGCAAGCTATATACAGGATAAATAGGAAATAATTAACAGAGGGAAGGCTCTAGAATTAAGAGGGGTTAAGGAAGGCTACCTATAGAAGGTGAAGTTTTAGTTGGGACTTAAAGGAAGCTAGGTAGTTCATTAGTTGCAGTGGAGGAAGAAGGACATTCCAAGCATGGGGGACAGCCATAGAGAATACCCAGAGCTGAGAGATAAAAAGTCTTTTCCATGGAACAGCCAAGAGGTCAGTGTTGCTGTATTAAAGAGTACATACTGGAGACTAAGGTATAAGAATACTGGAAAGGTAGATGGAAGCTAGGTTTTGAAGAGTTTTGAATGTCAAACAGCATTTAATATTTGCTTCTGGAGGCAACAGGAGGAAATAGGAAGCCTCTGGAATTTATTGAATAGAAGGGTGACATGATCAGACCTGCATTTCGGATAATCACTTTAATAGATGGATTGAAGTGGAGAGAGACTTGAGGCAGGCAGACCTACTAGCAAGGTATTGCAATAATCCAAGTGTAAGGTAATTAAGGCCTACACTAGAGTGGTGAGGAGAGACGGGTGCTTACTTGACAGATGTTGCAAAGGTGAAATAAATAGGTCTTGGCTGAGATACAGGGGGTGAGAGATAGTAAGGAATCCAGGACAACTCCCAGGTTAAGAACTTGATGGACTAGGAAAAAAGTGTTGCCCTCTACAATAATCAGGAAGGAAGAAGGGTGAAAAAGGTTTAGGGGAAAATATAATAGTTCTGTTTGGAGTTTAAGACGTCTGTAGGACATCCAGTTCAAGATATCTAAAAGGTAATTTAAGATGAGAGATTTTTGGTCAGCAGAAAGATTGTGTAAGGAATGGTCAATTTGAGAGTCATCAACAGAGAGACAGTTATTAAATTCAGGGGAGCTGATGAGATCACCAAGTGAAATAGTATAGAAAGAAAATTAAAGATGGACCAGGAGATCCCTGAGGGACACATATGGTTAGAAGATGTGATCTGCAGGAGGATCCAGAGAAAGAGACAAAGAAAGAGCAGTCAGATAGGTAGAGGAAAATCAGGAGAATATGGTACCCCTCAAAACCTAGAGAAAGGAGAGAATCAAGGAGGAGAGAGCGATCAGCAGTATCAAAGGCTGCAGAGAGGTCAAAGAGAATGAAGATTGAGAAAAGGTTATCGGATTTGGCAATTAAAAGGTCATTAGTAACTTCGCAGAGAAGTTTCAGTGGAATGACAGAAGACAGTAAGAGAAGAGAAAGTGGAGACACCTGTTGCAGAGAGCTATCTTGAGGAGTTTAACTGCAAAGGTCAGAAAAGATAGACAATACATATTCAAGATGGAAGGATAAAAAATAGAAGGATCAAGTAAGTTGGTTTTTTTTTCAGGACAAGGGGAAAATTGGCATATTTGTAAGTGTAGGAAATGAACCAATAGAGGGAAAGATTGAAAGTAAGTGAAAGAGAGGGGATGATAATGAGGGTAATTTGTTGGAGGAGATGGGGATGTAATGGGATCACTTGAATAAGTAGAGGGATTAGTCTTGGTCAGAAGTAGGCCATTTCATCATGTGAGACAGGTGCAAAGGAGGAAAAAGTGACAGAAGTGATAGAAATGAGGAAGAGGGGAGAAGAATGAGTTCACAATGAATACCTTCAAATTTTTTTCTGTAAAATATGAGGCAAGATTCTCAGCAGCAAGAGTGGAGGAAGAACAATGGGATATTTGAAGAGGGATGAAAAGGTTTAGAAGAGCTGCTTTAGAGAGTGGAATAGTGAATTGATAAGGGAGGTATAGTAGGATTGTCTATATTGATCTCATTTCTTTTTTCTACTCATTGTTTTATCCTATAGTAGACCAAGTTCCCTTAAACAACTGCTTATTTTTGTCTTTGAATCTCCATTATATACCATTTAAGGACCATGTAAGGAAGGGATATTTAGCTTGGAGAAAAGAAGACTTAAGGAATAGGGGGAAAGGAGGAGTGCAGATGAAGAGAGTATGATAAATGTCTTCAGATATTAGAAAGGTCATCCCACGGAAATGGAATGAGATTTGTTCTACTTGCCAACAGAGAAAACTAATGGGTGGGAATTGTGAATATTACTATTTGGGCTTTATACTAAGAAAAATTGAAGTAGAATGTGTGAACTTAGGAGACAGTAGGTTCTCTCTCATTAGAAGTCTTCAAGCAAAGCTGGACAACCACTCACTGAGGATGTTGTAGAGGGGATTCTCGTACTAGATCCTCTGAAGTCCCTTCCAGTTATGGAGTTCACTAATTGTGTGATCCATGAAACAATGATTTCAAATCCTAATATGGGGCCAGACTCTGTACAAGTTGATCTCAGTTTAATGAAAGGGAACATGAGATGGGAGTAAGAATTGAACAGAGGCAGAGGTTCAAACAGCTCTACTTATGAAGGACATCCTCTTTCATAGCCATAACTATTTACTCTGGAAATATGTTTCTAATACATCTCTTAAATAATGATCAAGTATCCACATTCACCACAATGAATTCTACCCTGTCAAAATTTTACCAGGATTGGGAAGTCTAGTGACCACTAAAAAGCCATGTCTTCTGACAGCTTTGTGGTATAAATATCTCCTTTACAATTCTTGTTTCCTTTATTTCCTGTGCATCAATCAGTGGCAAACTCTGACATAGATATATAGTCCTGGACACAGCAAACACTTTATTAAAAAAGTATCTTGAATGGAGAATTCTTTTGCTTATCAAAGAAGTAGGAAATATGAACAATAAAGGGCAGAAAGGGTATATATCCACATGTGTGTATATGTACATGTGTATATATGCATGTATTTATGATGTACATATGTAAAGCGAATCTGGAAGAAAATAATGAAATAAGTGTCATAGGGCAATATTTTCTCAATATCTTTTTGTTTTCATATTGGCATGACTCACCAAGAAGCTTACTTAGACTGCATTTTAGTTTCTTAAGGTCCAAACTTTTAGCTGCTTCTCATTCCTAAGGATATGGGAATAGAAAAGACAGGTTATAATGCATGAGTCTACCTCCACATTCCAAAGGAAAATTTTATTAAATATAAGTTCTCATATCAGTACAACATAATGATCAATAGAATGTCAGCTGAAGGAGAGACTGTTTCATGTTTGTCTCTTTTTTTATTTTTAAAATAACTAATTTATTCATTTTTAATTTTCAACATTCACTTCCATAAGTTTTTGAGTTTAAAATTTTCTCCCCCACCCTTCTTCCCCCCCCTGCCAAAATGGCATGCAACCTGATATAGGTTCTACTTATGCATTCTTATTAAGCATATTTTCCCATTAGTCATGATGTAAAGAACAATTAGAACTAATGAATGAAGCAATAAAACCAAATAGCCATGTATATCTTTTTATCAGCAGAATCTAGCATTGTATCTTGACCATAGCAGGCATTTAATGCTTTTGTGGAATTGTGTTGAATTTAAATTAAATTTGTTGGATTTTGGATCCAGTGAAAAATTTTATCACCACCCTAAAGAAAGAAAAGATAAACCAAATAAACATCTCCAGTTACAATATTTATATTATATTATACATTAGAATATATTTTGAAATCATCTCCGCTTACCAAGATTTATGCTTCCATATTCATCTGAAGTGGAAATTACTTGGGTGATTTTGTAGAAACTAAGAAACAAATACATTTCACTCAAGGATAAGGTTTCTAAGGACCTTGAGCTTCTAAGCATGAGAAAGGAGATTTCTGAGTGTTATCAAAGTCTTAGGATATAATGTGTAGAAAGATAAAACTAGAAATTTCATGTTAAACATTGATCAGAATGAGTTTGTTAGGACTTCTGTAAAGAAGTTAGTGGCTTTTAGGGACTTTCAAAGTACTGCATGAAACATTTCTGTAAGGACATTTATCTATACATTACAAATGTTTGTTAAACTCAATTTGCTGAATATTATTACTCTTTGTTTCAACACAAGGTCATGATGTGACACTGAGCATAAGATCTGGCAGATTCTACCACAATAAATAGACAGATTCTGTTTTCCATGGACTAACCTACCTAGGTACAGACAGGCCCAGGAATGTGCTGGTAAATGTTTAACAACAGACTCTGAAATAGAAATGTGTCCACAATACATGTCTATGTTTAATCACCATTATTAACACTTAATCTCTCAGATTTCTAGTCTAGCAGAAATATGTATGTTAATTTAGGATGAATAACTCTATTTTTAGGCTTTCATTTTGTGACTAAGTTGTTATGTAAGCTGGATTTTTTTTTCTCTAATAAGATAAGCAGTTGAGTGATATAGTTTGGCAATGATGTGTTTCCTATAAATCTGGTAAACTAAACTATTAATGTTGTGTGTGTGTGTGTGTGTGTGTGTGTGTCCCCAATTTGGTAAGCAATTTATAAGCACTTGCTAATGACATTAGGAAATGAAAACTTTGATAGATAATTCCTTTCATCATAAGCTTAGGTGATCCACCACCAATCAGAATTTAAATGTAACTTGTAAACGCCCTTTAGCTAGAATCTTAAAAACCCACCATACACCTCAATTATCATTCTTCTCCTGGATTGTCAATGGTACAGACTCCTGCATTCTCTGCCCTCAGAAATTCTAGCATCCTGTGTTCACTCAAGAGCAGAGCTGATTTGTAGAGACTTGTCAGAACCCTACCTTGAAGGGAGACATACTGCCTGCTGCTGGTGAGAAAAGGAACCTTGTTTGTAACCATCAATACAAGATATGCTTATGAATTTTTTAGAAACCATGTTTGTATTTTGTTCATAGAAGGGTTGATGTTTGTACTGTTGAACAGTCAATAAAGTTTGATTGTATGCAATGGTGAGTGTAAATCTTATTAAAGTACCCTTATCTCAGCCCCAATAAGCATCTGTAATGATTTTTTATAAGTTTTCTATGCGTTACACCCAGGCAATTCTTTAGAACTATAGACTAGAGAAGATATGCCAATTTATATTAGTTGGAAAGATATCCCATACAAGAGAATTTTTCTACACTGATAAAATGACAAATAAGGTTTAAAAAAAAAAAAGCTTTCTGAAATTACCAGAAGTAGTAGAGGAAAAAAAAGTTTATAGAAAGCACAATGAGAAAGCCAACTAAACCAGATTATCTCGGTTATATAACTTTAAATTACTTCTATATACATATTCTATCCTCCCAGCAAGCTCAAGGACTAGATTTTTTTCATTTTTATTTCTCCAGCACCTCATATAGTGACCTGCACATTGTAGATGTTCAATAAATGTTTATTGAATTGAATTCTTGATTATGAAACTGGAAGAATAACAAATGAAAAATGGAAAACTTCCATAAAGATTTCTAGAAGATACTCTTTTTTCTATCAATTCTAGAGCCATCACATCTGGACTTGTCTCACAGACTTGAATGTGTTGTGCAAAGAAGAAATGGTATTAGATTTCACCAGAAATGGAAAAAACAAATATACACAGAAAAAGTTAACAATTTTGAATGAATCAAGGGATAGATTCTCAATACATCTGAAAGAGAACAGAACACCAAATGCTTGGGAGGGGAGAAAAAAGATCACTGATACACTGACTTTTATTTACTACCCTATAGACATAACTTCAAAATATTTCCTTTCCCATTCTTCTCAAACTCCCATCCTTGTCCCTACTCTTTCAACTCTCAGCGAAAGATCTCTCTTCTTAGTTTACTAAGATGAGGGTCATCAAACATCTTCCTATCTCTCTACCTTCAGGACACTGTTCCATCAATTATGGCCTCTTGAAACTGGCTCCTGTCCATCCACCTATGAACACACTCATATTTCTCTAATTCTAAACTTGCCTTCCTTTGATCTTTCAACTTTCACTCAAGGCATTTCATCTCGTCAGTTCACTACTTCCTCTCTACTGGCCTTAGACTCATTTTATAGCTTCTACCAATCCCTCTCCAATTTAAAAATAACAAAAAAAAAACTTTTCCTATTGATCACCAATGACTTCCTATTCACCAGTGTAAGCCTTTTTTAAATGTTTGTCTTCTTTTACCTTTCTGACACTGTTGCCAACACCCTTCTTTCTGAAATTCATTACTCCTATGACTTCCTTCACACTAAATTATCTTGATTCTTAACCTACTTCTCAGAATATCCTCCATTAATGCCTTGAAATTAACTAGTAATTCTTGTATTCCCTCCTTAGGTACAATATGAAAAAAGCCCAACATATCACATAATGACAGTTGATCAGTTGTTTTGAAATCTTTTCTATTTCAAATCTTCCAGACTGATTCCATGTATAATACCTATACTGTTTAGGCAGGAAGCTAAGCAACTTGGTTCGAGAAAAAAGAATCCCATTTAGATGGAAAAGTACTCTTGACCATTGAAGTAACTCCTAAGGAAAGAATTCAGCCTCACTATTCTGTTTTATTTTAACCTTGCAGGATCATCACTCAATAAAATTAAATAACAAAAATTAATATACCTGAAGTCTATATTGAAAATATGTTTGATTCTGTGGTTTTAATTTAATTAAATGTCAGGATAACAAAAATCTATGTTTCAAATGTATGCCTCATTCATTTCTGTTTCCCTTTCCAGGCTTCAGTTTTGTGCATGTGTTCCTAATGTAGTAATACAAGAAATGGTAGAAACCCCACTCATTTTATAAGTCACAAAATCTGATGGGGAGGAGATAACAATGAGAACTAATAATCAAGAATTATAATGTAGTTTAACCTTGTATACGGCTCAGAATTTGAAAAGCCGAAAATGAATTTTAAATCCTGGATAAGTAATATTCCCTACAAGGTATTTGTTCTCTACATTTTCACATTAAAAATGTATGTGTGATTCCTAAGAGAGCTGAAGTAATTAGATGAAAAAAATCTTTAATTCTCAGTGATTCATACTCCTTCCCATCTCTGTAGGATTTCATAGGAAACTGCTTTGACATATCATCAGTTGCAAATTACTTTAATGACTCCTATCCCACATTTAACTCCTACCTAGGTAAGTGATTCAGTGTCTTAATTTGTGCAACACCTGAACACATAAACATCAGCTCTCTTCTGTGATCTCAAAAAGTATCATTTGCTATATTACTTAAAAGCAAATTAAATTTGTTTCCCCATCAAAAAAACTCATCACTTGAACATGAATTTCATTTTAATTCAAGAATTCAATTAGATTGATAATATAAAAATCCACACATATTTTAATAGACCAGAACTTTGTTTTTATTAATGTAGGAAATTTCCAGAAGGAAATTTACTCTACTAAAGCAGACAAGTTGACAATGAGAGGATACATGATTTACACATAGCCATCCAACCAGTATGCCTTAAAAGATGTCCATAGCAGGGAGGTCAACTCTCTATCTACTGTCAGGGGTCTTTGAGAACCTACTGCCTAGGCCTCCTAGCCATCTGCTTTTGTACAGCCCCCAGCTAAAACTGATTTTGATATTTTTAAATAATGTTTTATTGCATTGAAAAATGTAAAATATCATTGTTAGCTGAGAACATACAAAAAGAAACTATGGGTCCCATTTGACCCTCCCATTGTAGTCGGCAGATCTCTTCACTGTGCTATACTGTCTTTGTTGCTCCTGCTGGACAGTATTAAAATGATCTTATAAATTCAGGGTGAGGCAGCTAGATGATGCAGTAGAGAGAGTGCCAGGACTGAAATCAGGAAGACTCTTACTAGCTGTGTGACTCTAAGCAAGCCACTTAACATTTGCCTCAGTTCTTCATCTGTAAAATAAACTGGAGAAGGAAATGGCAAACCACTCTAGTATCTCTGCCAAGAAAATCCCAAATGGGGTCACAAAGTGTTGCACATGACTGAAACTGCTGAACAATAAAAAAAAAATCAGGGTAATATTTACAAAATGTTCCCATGCAAAAGATAGTGCACCTCCTCTGAAATAATCAATTCTGCATTCAGTGCATTAGTTAACCTCATAAATGCTGACCAGTCAGAATTATAAATTCTAAGATTCTAAGTCTCTTCAGACTTGGTTTACTAGAAGTAAAAAGTCAATACAATTTCTGGAATACATTAATTCATACACACAAAATAGTGTATTACCCCATTAGGACCCAGGCCTATGAGAATTTAAGGCAAGGCTAAAGGAATTCAGGTTATGTGCAATTGTGATTTTAACAAAAGTGGCAGTGAACATTTATCATCTAAAGAAGCACCAAATTATTTCTTCCAATCATATTGCCAGTCACTCACCACCAGACTGCTATTTCTATACTCAGTCTCTGTTTTGTGACACAGCACAAATTCTAGAGGAGACACAGAATTATTTATGACCCACTCTATTTTACAGTGTAAGTAGAATACACTAAGCTTCTAACTTTAGGCAACTGGGCAGGGTAGGCTGGAAAAGACTTGTGCAGCAGAAATAGTGTAAGAAGAGGATATAAAAGTGGAAGAGACAATGAAAGGAGCCAGAATTGTATTTAGAATAAAGAATAGGAAAGATAGCTCAGTTAGGTGACATCTGACCAAGGTAATCCTACAAATTCTGTTAATGGAAACTAGGGAATTGAGTAGGAAAGGAAATGAAAAGCTTAAGCATAATTACTAAATAAAGACAAAGAAATTGGCTTGATTGTTGAGTTGAGTTTAACTGAATAACAGCTTTTTTAAAGTTAAATTTCATTATACTAATCTTTCCCACCCCTAACACAGGGAGTTTCCCCATTCTGAAAAAGTCACATAATCTTCATATATTCACAGGAAAGCAATCCTTCTACATTTGAATTGTTGAGAGATATGAGGAAATAAGATTTCCCCTTGATTAATTAATTATTAAGCTTAATAAAGCCCTTTGTTTCAACATTTAACAGACAAGAGCTTTGGAGAAAAAAAAGTTAAGTTGAAGGCTTCAGAGATAACACATCTTTTATTGAGAAATCACTGAAAAAAAATTTTTTTACAAGCACAAGACCTTACTTATTAGGCTGTAATACAAGCAAAAGAGAGCATTGAAGTAAAAAGTTGGTATTACTCAGCCTGACATACCTATGGGCACATTCTTTTAACTCTCACAAAACAAAATACTGAGAGACTAAGGCTAACAGTGAACTGAAACATATCCAATTCACAATAAAAAAATACCTGCAAGCGGCCCAACAGAATAGTCTTTTATTAGAGTTTTCTTCTTGCTATAAATTTAACCTACTGGAATTCTCTTTTAAGTCCCATTCCATTCAACTAGTTGAAATTTGAGGTCTTGTCTTTTAATTTGAAATCTGCATGCTATGGTAAATATAAAATAAAATGCCCTTGACTTATTCTAAATTGCAGCTTCCTTTTTTTTTAATTTAATGATTAGCAGTGATAAAACCATAAATTTCTCCCAACATGTTCTTTGGACATGAGAGTCAAATCACAAGACATAAAGAAAATGAAAGAATGGCACATCTACTTCTGTTGGAGTGAATGACATACTAAAAAATTATCAAAGATAATATCATTAAATTCCCATTTCTCTACCAAGAGATCATAAGAACAGAAAAAGGAAAATGTTCAGTAATCCAGGGGAAAATAGGTTAGCATCATGTATAAGAAATAATAGCGTACACCAGTAAAGTTCTCATTTGAGAGTACTTTTAGTATTCAAAGAGCACCTTGAATTTCTAGAAAAGCAATTTTGAAATTAATGAAAGAGTAATTTGATAGCTCTCATTTCCAAAAACCATCCTCTGCACAGATGCCAGATTAATATGACTAATATTCCTAAGATGCAGGCTTACTATGTAATTACTCCACTCAAAAAACTATCACATTAAGGATAAAATATAAAGTTTTCTCTCTGCCACTTCAACCTCTCCACAACTTGACTCCCACCTATTTTCCCACAATCATTTCCTGAACTCTACATTCTGACCAAATTGACCCAGTAGAACATCCTTGAACTCATCATTGCATTGTTCTACTTTTCTGTAGGAGAAGTTTATATGAAATCAGGAGGAAGGGCAAGATAGTGCATTCCTGTACTTACTGCTGAGGCTGCTGGATCACTCCAATTCAAGACTTCTAAACCACTTGAGAGCTAAAGACAATCAAGAGTCTGTACTGCACCTGCAACCAATATAGTAAGCCCCTGAGAGTGATTGAATAAGGAAAGGTGAACCAGGCCAGGTTAGAAATGGAGTAGGTCAAAGCTTCTATGCTGATTAGCAATGGGGTCATTACACTTCAAGCCTGCTGGCATAGAGAGACCCAGTCTCAAGAAAGAAAGAAAAAAAGAGGAGCATGAAGACAAAATATGTTAAAGAGAAAAAAGGAAAGGAAAGGAAATAAGCACTTATGTAGCAGGTACTACATTCCAGCCACTGTGCTAAGTGCTTTTTAAAAATGTGATCTCATCTGATACTTACAACAATGCTGTAAAGTAGATACTATTATTATCCTCATTTTATAGTTGAGGAAACTGAGGCAAATAGGTTGAGTGATTTGCCCATGGTGACAACTTCTATTAAGTGTCTGAGGTTGCCTTTGAACTCAGGTCTTCCTGACTTCACACCCAGCTCTCTATCCACTTCAAAGGAATTGTGAAGGAAATTGGAGAGTTTTGGAATTGTAAAAAATAACAAAATAAATTAAATTCAGGGCTTGAATTTTGGAAGGAGAAATTGAAAAGGCTTGAGGAGAAATAGACTGGAGGACTCCAGCTAAAAGAGAAGAGCTACTGATGATGGAGGAAAAGGGCTGTAGTTGAAGGTGGAGGACTAAAGCAGAAACAGAATGATTTAAGGAGTAGAATACAAGTAGAAGGACCCAAGGAGAAGGGAAATACATTGTAATTGGAAAAGAACTCAAGAAGCAGAAAGAGAAAGAGGAAGACCTGAGGAAGAAATAAATGGAAATGGTAAGACAAGGTAAATAACACAATTTGGAAAAGCTAGATAATAGTTTAAGAAGAGGAAAAGGAAGTTGATGTGGTTCACAAAGTGGGAGGTAAAAATAAAGTGATAAAGTGACTTCAGAGTTGAAGACCTCCAATAACAGTTTGTCACAGGATTTTCTAGGGAAACTACTAGCAGGAACAAGAGAATGAATGAGGATCCCACTTCTAAGGAGTGTGAAGAGAAATGAATTTTGCTCAGTGTGACTGTATTTCTCTCACCATCTTGCCATTCAGAGATTCAGTGGAGTGCCCCAGGGATTTGTGCCTGGCCTAGTGTTAACATTCTTCTTAATGATTTGGATGACTGTATTGATGACACGATTAACAAATTCGCAGATGGTACAAAGCCTAGAAGAACAAATAAACTGCTGGGAGGCAGAGCCAAGATTTAAAAATATCTTGATAAGCTAACACATTGGACTGATTCTAATAAAATCAAGCAAGTATTTATTAAGAACCTACTATGTGCCAGGCAAGATGCTAGGCAATAGAGCTATAAGTAGATGAATAAAACAATCCATTCTCACAGAGAACTTACTTTCTGATACAGGAGACAAATGATACAAACACATGTATGTATATACACACACACATATATATACACACAAATATCTGTGTGTACATACATATGTGTATAGTAAAGTTAATAAATGTAAGTACATACAAAGTAGTTTGGGAATGAGGGCTCTAACAGTTGGTGTGGTCAAGAAAGATTTCATACGAAAAATAGTATGCAGCATCTTAAAGGAAGTTCATTCCAGGAATAGAGAATGGTCAGCATGAATGCACAGAGATGGAAAATGGAATAGCATTTGCAAGGAACAGAGGGGCCAGTTTTTCTGGATCCAGAGTAAGTGGGAGAGAGTAATATCCAATGAAGTTAGAAAGATACGTTGGAGCCAAGTTGTGTAGGGCATCAAAAGTTGGACAAAGGAGTTTATATTTTATTCTAGTCAGTCAGTCAATAAACATTTATTAAGCATTCACTCTGTTCCAGGCTCTTCTTTTTCTTTGGTGTGTTTTTGTTGCTGTATCCTGTATGATATTGCCAACCTCTGTCCATAGCTCTTCAGGCACTCTATCTACCAGATCTAATCCCTTAAATCTATTCATCACCTCCACTTCATATTAATAACGGATGTTATTTAGGTCATACTAATATGGTATAATGGTTTTCCCTACTTTCTTCAAGTTTAGTCTAAATTTTAAAATATGAAGCTCATGATCTAAGCTACAGTCATCTCCAGATCTTGTTTTAGCTTACTGTATAGAGTTTCTCCACTTTTGGTTACAAAGCATATAATCAATCTGATTTCAATATTAGCTATCTGATGATGTTCATGTGTAGAGTTGCCTTATAGGTTGTTGAAAAAGAATGTATTCTATAACCAGCAAGTTATCTTGACAAAACTCTATTAGTCTTTGCCCTACTTCATTTTATACTCAAAGGCCAAACTTTCTTGTTATTCTAATTATCTTTTTTTTATTTCCTACCTTAGCATTTCAGTTACCTATAATGAATGTGATGTCTTTTTTTGGTGTTATTTCTCTAAGATGTTGTAGGTCTTTGTAGAATTAAGCTACTTTGACCTTTTTGGCATCAGTGGTTGGAGTACAGACGTACTCCATTCAACTGAGATGTTGAATGGTTTGCCTTGGATTCAAACAGATATTCTGTCATTTTTATATTATGCCCTAATACTGCTTTTCTGACTTTTTATTGACTATGTGCTCATTTAATATGTCTTCAAGGTTATGCTTAAGATGCTGCAAGCTAGGCTTCAGCAATATGTGAGCTGAGAATTGCCAGTGCAGGCTGGTTTTCAAAGAGGCAAAGGAACTAGAGGCCAAATTGCCAACATTCTCTGGATTATAAAGAAAGCAAGGGAGTTCCAGAAAAAAAAATCTACTTCTGCTTCATTGACTATGCTAAAACCTTTGACTATCCAGATAGCAACAAAATGTGACAAGTCCTCAAAGAGATGGGAGTACCAGATCATCTTATTTGTCTCTTAGGGAACCTATATGTGGGTTGAAAAGCAACAGTTAGAACCAAACACAGAACAACTGATTGGTATAAGATTGGGAAAAGAGTACAACAAGGCTGTATGTTGTCATCTTATTTATTTAACTTACATGCAGAGTAAATCATGTGAATGCCAGGCTGGTTGAATCAAAAATTGGAATTAAGGCTACCTGGAGAAATATTAACAATATCAAATATGCAGACAATACCACTCTGTTGGCAAAAAGTGAAGAGGAATTAAGAAGCCTCTTGATGAAGGTGAAAGAGGAGAACGGAAAAGCTGGCTTGAAGGTTAACATAAAAAAAACCCAATATCATGGCAACTGGTTCCACCAATTTCTGGCAAATAAAGACAGAAGTCACTTAACACCAGTTGCTTCACCAAAAAGCAATCGTTCAATCAATAAAAATAAAGAAAGAAGCGGAAATAGTGTCAGATTTTATATTTTTGGGCTCAAAGATCATCGTGCACTGTAGTTGGCAACTGCAGCCATGAATATTAAAAACACTTGCTCTTTGGAAGGAAAACTATAACAAATCTGGACAGCATACTAAAAGGCAGAGATATCACCATGCTGGAGGAGGTCTACATAGTCAAAGCTATGGATTTTCTGATATTAATGTATTGCTATGAGAGTTGAACTATAAGGAAAGCTGTATGCTACAGAACCAACACTTTTGAATTGTGGTGCTAAAGAAGACTTTTGAGAGGCCCTTGAACATCAAGGAGATCAAATCAGTCAATACTTAAAGAAATTAATTCAGACTATTCATTGGAGGGACAAATACTGAAGCTGAAGGTTAAATACTTTGGCCACATAATGAGAAGACAGGACTCATTGAAAAAAAAAACCCTGATTTTGGGAAAGATTGAAGACAAAAGGAAAAAAGGAGAGCAGACAATGAAATGGATAGATAATATCATAGAAGCAATGAACATGAGCTTGGATAGATTTCAAGAGACAGTGAAGGATAGAAGGGCCTGGAATGCTCTGGTGCATAGTGTCACAAAGAGTTGGATAATGACTGAACAACTGAACAACAGCACCATGTGCCAAGCACTGTGCTAAATACTGGGGATACAATATGGTACCCAAAAAAGATAATGTGTTCTTGGGCTGTATTGAACAAGGCATAACTTCCAGAAATAAGGAAGTAATTAACCCCATACCATCAGAAGATATATATAAAATATTATGTTCAGCTCTAGTCATAACATTTTAGAAAATACATTAATAACCTGGAAAGCACCCAAAGAAGAACAAACAGGATAGTAAAGATCCTTGATTCTTGCCAACTGTCATTCTCTATGCAACCTCAAGCAATTCCTTTAACTTCTAAGCCTCTGTTCCTCATCTGTAAAAGGAAGATTTGAAATAAAATAATTCTAAGGCCTCTTCAGCTCTAAACCTATGATCCTATTATTGTTTGAAGGAATTGGGGATATTTAGCTTATAGAAGAAAATTGGCATAAGGAGAAATTGGGAGAGTGGAGATAATAGCTTCAAGCATTTGGAGAATTGTCACATAGAGGAGGGATTAGACTTGTCCTCTGGCTCCAGAAGGGGAAGGTAGAAGTTGTGAAGAGACATATTTGAGTCTGACTGATATTAAGAAAAAAAAAACAATCTTTTATGACCCCTCTATATTTAACACTATTGAATATACTCTCCTACTACATACACTTTTCTCTCAGGTTTTCATGATATTCCTATCCTTTGGTTTTTACATATAACCCTTCCACCTCGGTCTTCTTTATTGGATTTTCATTGATGTCACGCCTGCTAACTCTGGGTGTCCTCCAAAGCTCTGTCCTGGGACCTCTTCTCTTTCCTCTCTACATTCTCTCACTTGGCAGTTTCATTAGCTCCCAAGGGTTAAATTATCACTCCTATACAGATGATTCGCAGCTGTATCTACCCAGTTCTAGTTTCTCTCCTGAGATTCATCTACTATCAATCATCAAACACCTAGCAGTCATTTCAAACTGAATATTCCATAAGCATCTCAAATTCAGTATGTCCAGAACAGAATCCATATTTTCCCCCAAAAGTCCATCCATCTTCCAACTCCTTTATTACTTCATACACATATTATTCCAGTTCATCCAGGTTCATCACAACCTTGGATGAATCATCCTTGACTCCTTCATCTCTCTCACTTCACATACTCAGTTTTCAAAACTTCTTCTCCATTAACATAACCACCATCCTGATTCAGGTTCTTATCACCTCACTTCTAGACTGCCTTAAGCTTCTTCTCACTCCAACCAATCTTCCACGCAACTGTCAAAGTGATTTTCCTAAAGCATCAGCCCATGTCACACCTCTACTCAACCAAACCCAGTGGCTCTCTATTACCTCTGGGACCAATATAAATTTCTCCATTTGGAATTTAAATCTCTTCACAACTTGGCCCCTTCCTTTCTTTTCAGTCTTCTTATACATTACATTACTTCCTTGCACATACTCTAAAATCCAGTTATACTCAGCTATTTGCAGTTCTTCATATCTAGTGATCGATCTCTCAACTTCATTTCTTTGCACTGCCTGTCCCTAATGCCTAGATTGATTTTCCTTCTCACCTGACTTTCTTCAAGGCTTAGATCAAATGATTTTTTTTCTGCAGCAGGTCTTTCCTGGTCTCCACTTAACCACTAGTGCTTTCCACCCTAACTTTGAACTACTCTCTACATATTTTGTAAGTTCCTATGTATGCATATACTTTATTTATTTTAATTGTGTAAAAGTTTTAATGTAATAATATTCCACAAAATACAAGATTATTAAATTTAATAACATTAAATAAACTTATTAAATTATTGAATGAAGTTTTTACTTTAAATCATTGAAAATATATAGTGTCTTTCATAAAGATTAAGCATTCTCCCCATATCCACAGTTATGAAAAGTACTTTTCCCTATTTTTTTATGATATGACTTTTTATATTGAGATTTTGTATTAATTTGAAGCTTATTGAGTTGGTAAAAGACTCTGGTCTAAACCTAACCTCTAGTTTTTCTAGCAGTTGTTATCAACAAGTATATTTTGCATCCTTTGTTTGGAATACTGCATTACCAGACAGGAGTTTCTCAGTCCTCTTCTAAGCAGCACTCCAGCAATCTAAATTCTGGTCTCAGACTATTTCTCTTACTGTCAGGAAAAAGTAACCAATGGTAACTAAAAGTGAATTTCAGAGGATGGAATAATGGTTTGATCCATGGACTACCCCTGCTCACTTTCCACACACAGTGGTTTATGGGAGTGCCTTAGAGTTTCATAGCAGTAAAAGAGATAATGCTGCCAACAAGGCTCTGTGCTCTTAACTGTTTTGCAAAGGTAACCAAAGGAATATGTCGAAGTGATGGAGATTTTGCTGCATTTGGAACCTATTTTTAGATGTATTCATTAGCCTCTCTTCAAGTTCATTAGAATTTTTAGCTCATATACTGAAGCATTGTTTCCAGGGAAGTGCTGATTAATGTTCTCAGTGGACAAATAGAAACAACAGAAATATGGCACACTCTGGATGATGATCAATTCTACTTTTAACTAGAATGAGTAGTGGGAGGTAGTCATTACTTATAAACTATAGCTCAATGAATAAATGCATGCCCCTCTAGACACAACACAGCAAAGGTGTTAAAGGAAAAAAAATGGGATTTGGGCAATCCAGGCAAGCTCAGATGAATGAGTTCTGCTAGAGTCTAATGGGTTCTGTTACATTTCTATAGCAGAGCTGTACCTCAAATAAATTCTGAAGATATAGAAATATTACATAATTCATAGTAGTCCAGAATAAAGAGGCATCATTCAGTCTGGGCTGGAATCTTATTTTTTTTAACTAGGCAATGGGGTTAAGTGACTTGCCCAGGGTCACACAACTAATAAGTGTTATGTGTCTGAGGCCGGATTTGAAATCAGGTCCTCCTGAATCCAGGGCCGCTGCTCTATCCACTGCAGCACCTAGCTGCCCCAGAATGTTATTTTTAAATGAGTTTAATTTTATTGAATAATTAGTCTTCCTAGACTTGATTGAACTGGTTGACAGTAGTTCAAATATGTTTATCTTGAGAAGTGTTACATAGTAGGAGGAGTACTGTATTTGTAGTCAGAGGTCCAGAGTTCAGATTTCAGATCTGTTACTTCTTACATATGTGGTCCCAAGCAAGTTAACTAATTTCTCTGGGTTCTGGTTTATTATTCATCTTAATTTTTTAAAAGTAGAGGGAGCGGTAGAATAGATGACCATTGAGGCCCCTTACAGCTTTTAGGTCTATGATCCTAAATTTCTAAAAATCAAATGGGGTTTCTCTCTATCTTTAATATAGACACCTTTGCTTACAAGGAATATTTCCATTTTTCTGTTCCTTGTTCTAATATAGCAAGACCTGAACTGATTGTCAAGAGAACTAGATCTATTTCTATATAGACCAGTCATTCAATGATTCAGAATTTCATTTTCCCCAATGTGAAGGGCACCATCTCCCCAGTATATATGATAGAAATAATAAAATAAATTTTAAATTCTGATATGTGAAAGTTATAATTATATTTCATTAAAATCTTAGTAAAATATAATAGTTTGGTTTTTTTTTAATTTCACCAGAAGATTAAAATGTCTGACTCCTATTGACTCAACAGTGGCTTCTGCTCAACTCTTTATAGAACGGAGGGGGCAAAACTAATCCACAGATGGGTCAAATAGACAAATTGTTCTGGTGTCTCATGGCAAAACTAGAAAGTTTTCATCTGGATAGAGAAGGCATATAATCGCAAATACAAGGAAAAACAAATGGAAAAAAGAGAAGGTAGCTCAAAGACTAGCAAATCTATCAAATAGCAGAGGCTGGTTGTCCCTTTCTACAGCTTCACCTGCCAAAAAGTGAAGAGGGTTTATATTTCTGCTGCACTTCATCATCATAAGAAAGCAAAAGCATAGGGATGGTAAAATGTGTGGGAGCAAATAATAAACTTCTACTAGTGGTTCTATATCACTAGAGAGTATTTTCCCAGAAAATAAATTTGTTGTAAAAACCAGGCAATCCCCTCTTCTAAATCACCACTCTGACAGAGATGCTATCAGGCAATTTTTAAAAATGAGAAAAATGTATTGTTTTCTTTTCTTTTTTTTAATAGTATTTTATTTTACATGACATTTTACATGTCAAGACAACTTTTAGCATTCATTTTTACAAGAATTTGAGTTCCTAATATTTCTCCCTCCCTTCCTCCTTTCCTTCCCTCTTCCTAAAATGGTAGGCAATTTAATATGTTATACATGTGCTATCATGTAAAACATATTTCCATATTAGTCACAGTCCAGCATACTACTACGTCAAAGGGTATGCACAGTTTTATAGCCCTTTGGGCATAGTTCTAAATTGCTCTCCAGAATGGTTGGATCAGTTCACAACTCCACCAACAGTGCTTTAGTGTCCCAATTTTCCCACTCCCTCACCAATATTTATCATTTTCATTTTTATGTCATATTAGCTAATCTGATTAGTGTAAGATGGTACCTCAGAGTTGTTTTAATTTGCATTTATCTAATCAAAGGTATTCTAGAGCACTTCTTCATATATAGGCATAGATAGCTTTGACTTCTTCATTTGAAAACTATCTGTTCATATCCTTTGACCATTTATCAATTGGGGAATGGTTTGTACTCTTATAAATTTGACTCAGTTCTCTATATATTTGATAAATTAGGACTTTATCAGAGATACTTGCTATAAAGATTATCTCCCAGCCTTCTGCTTTCCTTCTAATCTTGGCTGCGTGGGTTTTGTTTGTACAAAAGCTTTTTAATTTAATATAATCAAAATTATCTATTTTATATTTCATAATACTCTCTATCTCTTGTTTGGTCATAAACCTATAACTCACTTAACTTCTCCTTTAAGAATTTGGATATTATACCATTTGGTGCATATATGCTTAGTAGTGATATTACCTCATTGTCTAACATATCTTTTAGCAAGATGTAGTTTCCTTCCTTATCTCTTTTAATCTATTTTTGTTTTTGCTTTGCCTGAGATCAGGATTGCTACCCCTGCTTTTTTTTTTTTACATCAGCTGAAACATAACATCAACTGGAGATTCTACTCCAGGCCCATACCTTTACTCTGTGTGTCTCTTTGCTTCAAATGTGTTTCTTGTAAACAACATATTGAAAGATTCTGGGTTTTGATCCACTCTGCTATCCATTTCTTTTTTATGGGAGACTTCCCATTCACATTCAGAGTTATTATTACTAACTGTGTATTTCCCTCCATCCTATTTTTCCTCATCTATGTCCTCTCTCTCCTTTCACCCTTTCCCTCCTCACCAGTGTTTTGCTTCTGTCTACCACCTCCTCCAGTCTGCCCTCTCTTGTGTTAGTTCAGCCCCTCCTCCCCACCTTTACTTAATATCCTCCCTTCCTACTTTACTGTCTAGTAAGGTATGTTTCTATATTCAACTGATTGTCTATATCATCCCCTCTTTAAGCCAATATTGATGAGATTAAGGTTCAAGTGATGCCCATCACCCACCCTCCCATCTTTTCCTCCATTGTAATAGGTTTTTCTTGCCTCTTCATGTGAAATAGCATACCTCATTCTACCTCACTTTCTATGCCCAATGTATTCATCTTTCCCATCCTTTAACTATTTCTATGTCATTCTCTCAAATTCACCTCATACCTGTTCCCTCTGTGTGTGTGTGTGTGTGTGTGTATATATATTCCTTGTAGCTGTAATATTAGTGGTACAATTTTTAAGAATTATAAGTATCATCATCCCAAGTAGGGATGGAAACAGTTAAGCTCTATTGAATCCCTTATGTTTTCTTTTCCCTTTTAATCTTTTTAGGTTTCTTTTGGGTCTTGATGTTGGAGATCAAAATTTTTGTTCAATTCTGGTCTTCTCCTTATAGAAATCTGAAATTCTTTTATTTCATTGAATGACCATTTTTTTCCTTGAAGTATTATGCTTAATTTTGCTGAGTAAGTGATTCTTGATTGTAGTCCTAACTCCTTTGTCTTCCAGAATATCATGTTCCATGACCTCTGATCCTTTAATGTGGCAGCATGTGGTGATTCTCAGAGCTTGAGTCTGCCCATTCCCCTGGCAATGCTGAGGCTCCTGGGGGGTCCTAGTGTTGGCGTTTGCCTGCTCCACCATACTGGGCTTAGGATCTCCCACTGGTTTGCTGAGGTGAGGGTTACTGCCGGTTTGCTGGGACACTTCCTGTCCTGGACTGCTCTCCCCTTTAACTCAAGTGGGACAGACCTTTCTTGCTAGTCTTCCAAGTTTCTTGAGCTAAAAGATTATTTTACCCTATCTTTTTGCTGGTTCTGCTATTCCAGGATTTGTTACAGTGCTATTTTGTGGTTGTTTGGAGGTGAATTGTATGTTGCTGTTTTGTTTTGTTTTGTTTTCAGTGCCAAGCAATAAATATATTTGGGGGGGGAGATTAAAATGGAAAGAAGAGTAAAGTATTGCTGGATTTTTTAACTGTCTCTAGTGTGCTAAAGAAAACTTCTGGAATTGAAGTCTCACTATTGCTTACCTTTCCCTGCAAGGTATAAGAACTCCCCAGACCTAGACTTCAATAGATCTTGTGCCATACCACTCACTCATCTACCAACCTTGCCTGGAAAGGAGCTGTTGAGGAGTTAGTGAGTGAGCTCATCCTTACCTCAATCCCCTATATTTAACAGGCCCCAAATCATGTTTCATACCATCCTGATATCATCGACCCAGACATCAGGGTCTGAATACCATAAGACATCTTGCCATGGTCTTGATCTGACCACATCGGGCTTACTGAAAGTCCACAGCTTCCTGGTATTATCCTTGAAGAACACAGCACTCAATACATATTTTTTTAAAAAGGCAAGATACAAGATGAGAAAGGCAAAAAACCTACTAGGCTACCACATTCCTTCCAGAAGAGCCCAGAGCTTGATTCTAACATAAAGTCCCAAACCAGGAAGTAAACCTAGAAAAATCAGCAAACAACAACAACAAAAAGATAAAGAGCTATTATGGATTGCAGAGATGCCTGAAGATATATTTCCAAAATAAGAAAATAATTCCAAAATACCTGCAGGTAAAGCCACAAAGAAAAATAGAGCATGGCTAAAAAAAAATCACCCAGAAGAAATGAAATAAGAGTTTAAAATTATATTATAAATGAAAAGAGAGTGATAAAAAGAATAATTGAATGAGAAATGAGAGCTCTGGAGACTTGGAAAGAAAATTAACCATTTAAAACAAGAGACAGGGGGACTTCCACTTCCAGGAGCCAAGATGATGGAGTGAAAAAAAAAAACACCAGATAAGCTGCCAGAAACCTACAGTCGCTCTCACCCTCCCCTATCAACCTCTGAAAACCCAGAAAATATCACCCCAGAAAAAACCCTGGAACAGCTGAACAATAAGAAAGACGGGGTGGAGCAGTGCAGTAGCCCAGGTAGCTAGAGGGATTAACGGGAAAGGCACCTCTTACCTGGGGGGAAGGGGAGTAGTACGAAACAGGCGTCGCCTAGCCAGCTAGTGGAACGACCCACTTTAGCACACCAGGAGGAGATACTGGTGCCTTAGCATTCTACAGCAAATGGGTCTCCCAGTGCCTCAGCAAAAATAGGAGAAGCAGCACTACAAAGGGCCCCAGGTGGATAAGCACTGGCAGCATTGTCTAAAAGGAGCTGAAGAAAGCAACCTAGAGGTGCCAAAAAGTTCCAGCCTTGTTGATTCCAGGAAAGCTGTAAGAACCCTATAGCTTACACCAGGTAAGCTGTCAGAACCCTATAGCCTCCAACTGCCAACCAGGAGGAGATCCCGAAGCCCAGGTGGTCGAGCAGGCAAACATCAACAGCTGTACCTCCGAGTGCCTCAGTGAGGGTGGGGTAACTGGTGGAAACCAGCTCAGAAAACCACCAGGTGCCTTGGCATTCTACAGCAAAGAAGTCTCCCAGACCTTAACAGAAATAAGGGAGGCAGCACTGCAAGGGGCCCCAGGCAGATAAACACCTGGCAGCACTTATCTAAAAGGAGCTAAACAAAGCTAAAGGAAAGGAAAAGCAGGGAACCTAGATTTACCTGAAAGTCCCAGCCTTGCTGATTCCAGCCCAACACCAGATAAGCTGCTGGAAACCTATAGCCTCCAATTGCCAACATAAGAGGCCCCAGCTCACAAAGCCAGTGACCAAGACCTAGGCTCCCAACACAAGAAGTTTGGGTCGTGCCCTCTGCTCCCCAGCAGGAGAGCTTAATCTCTTTAAAGGCCAGGGAATAAAGAAACACCATGAGTAAAAAGAAACATACTATAGATTCCTATTATGAGAAGAGTGAAGATCAAGGCAGAAATTCTGAAGAAGACAACACTGTCATCAAACCCACATCTGCAACATCAAAAGGGAATATGAACTGGTCTGAAGCCCAAAAAGCCTTCTTAGAAGAACTCAAGAAGGATTTTAAAAGTCAAATGAGAGAGGTAGAGGAGTCCTTTGGAAAAAAAGTAATCTGAAGAAAACAAGTCCCTAAAACACACAATTGGCCAATTGGAAAAAAAGTACAAATGAAGAAAATAAATCTCTTAAAAATACAATTGACCAATTGGAGAAGAAAGTACAAAATCTAACAGAAAAAAACAATACGTTACAAATTAGAGTTGAACAAATGGAAACTAATGACTCTATGAGAGAGCAAGAATCAGTCAAACAGAAACAAAGAAATGAAAAAATAGATGAAAACGTAAAATACCTCATGGGTAAAACAGCTGACCTGGAAAATTGATCCAGAAGAGACAATTTAAAAATTGTAGGCCCACCTGAAAGTCATGATAAAAAAAGAGCCTGGACAATATCCTTCAGGAAAGCATAAAGGAAAACTGCCCTGAAGTCCTAGAACCTGAAGGTAAAATAACTATAGAAAGAATCCATCACTCCCCACCTGAAAGAGATCCCAAATTGAAAACACCAAGGAACATAATAGCTAAATTCCAAAATCACCAGATTAAAGAGAAAATACTGCAAGCAGCCAGAAAGAAACAATTTAAATATCATGGAACCACAGTCAGGATTACACAGGACCTTGCAGCCTCTACATTAAAAGACCGTAAGGCATGGAACATGATATTCCGTAAGGCAAAGAAGCTTGGAATGCAGCCACGGATTAACTACCCAGGGAAAATGAGTATGATTTTTCAGGGAAGGAGATGGATATTTAAAGAAATAGGGGACTTCAAAACGTTCCTGATAAAAAGACCAGAGCTCAACAAAAAATTTGATCTTCAAGTACAAGATTCAAGAGAGACATAAAAAGGTAAATGGGACAGAAAGATGCAATATGTTGTTAATAAGGGCAAAATGTTTATATCCCTACAAGGGAAGATGACACTTGCAACTCTTGAGAACTGTATTGTTATTATACCATGTTAAAGGAGTATACATAAAGGGGGTGGATATAAGTTGACTTTGATGTAATGAGAAAAAAAAATTTAATCAAGTGGGTTAAATGGATCCAAGTAAGTGGATTAGTCTGAGCTAAGAAAATGTACTGAGAAAGGAGGAGGCAGACAAGGGTAAATTACATTACAGGAAAAGACACAAAAACCTATTAGAGCAGAGGTAAAGAAGGGAGAGGGATGAGCATTGTTTGAACCTTACTCTCATCAGATTTGGCTCAAGAAGGGAATAACATAATCAGTTAGGTATAGAAATCTAACTTGTACTATAGGTAGTAGGAGGGGAAAGGGGAAAGAAAAGGGAGGGGGGATAGAAGGGAGGGAAGAAGCAAAAAGGGTAAAGGGGAAGAAAATGCAAAGGGATAATAGAAGGGAGGTGAGACTAAAGGAGGCGTGGTCAAAAGCAAAACACTAGTGAGGAGGAGAAAGGAGAAAGAAAAGCATAAACAGGGGGGAAAAAGGATCAAGAAAAAGACACAGTAATCATAACTGTGAATGTGAATGGGATGAACTCTCCCATAGAACGGGGAAGCTTATAGCAGACTGGATTAAAAACCATAATCCTACAATATGTTGTTTACAGGAAACACATTTGAAAAAGTGACACAAACAGGGTAAAGGCAAAAGTCTGGAGCAGAATATATTATGCTTCAGCTGAAGTAAAAAAAACAGGGGTAGCAATCCTGATCTCAGACAAAGCAAAAGCAAAAATAGATCTTATCAAAAGAGATAAGGAAGGAAACTACAACCTGCTAAAAGGTACCATAGACAATGAAGTAATATCATTACTAAATACATATGCGCCAAAGGGTATAGCATCCAAATTCTTAGAGGAGAAGTTCAGGGAGTTACAGGAAGAAATAGAGAGCAAAACTATACTGGTGGGGGACCTCAACCTCCCCCTCTTTGAACTAGATAAATCTAACCATAATATAAACAAGAAAGAAGTTAAGGAGGTGAATAGAACATTAGAAAAGTTAGGTATGATAGACCTGTGGAGAAAACTGAATGGGGATAGAAAGGAATATACTTTTTTCTCGGTGGTACATGGCACATACACAAAAATTGACCATGTACTAGGGCATAAAAACCTCACAATCCAATACAGAAAGGCAGAAATATTAAATGCATCCTTTTCAGATCATGATACAATAAAAATTATATGTAACAAAAGGCCATGGAAAGATAGACTAAAAAATAATTGGAAACTAAATAATCTAATCCTAAAAAATGATTGGGTCAAACAACAAATCATAGACACAATCAATAATTTCATTCAAGAGAATGACAATAATGAGACAACATACCAAAACTTATGGGATGCAGCAAAAGCAGTTGTTAGGGGAAGTTTTACATCTCTAAATGCTTACATAAATAAAATTTAAAAAGAGGAGATTAATGAATTGGTCATACAACTAAAAAAACTAGAAAAAGAACAAATTAAAAATCCTCAGTTAAACACCAAATTAGAAATATTGAAAACCAAAGGAAAAATTAATAAAATTGAAATTAAGAAAACTATTGAACTAATAAATAAAACTAAGAGCTGGTTTTATGAAAAAACCAATAAAATAGATAAACCTTTGGTTAATCTAATTTAAAAAAAGGAAGAAGAAAACCAAATTATTAGTATCAAGAATGAAAAGGGTGAAACTACCACCAAGGAAGAGGAAATTAAAACAATTAGGTATTATTTTGCCCAACTATATGCCAACAAATCTGACAATCTTAGTGAAATGGATATATATTTACAAAAATATAAATTGCCCAGATTAACAGAAGAGGAAGTAAAATACTTAAATAACCCCATCTCAGAAAAAGAAATTGAATGAGTCATTGATGAACTCCCTAGGAAAAAAATCTCCAGGGCCAGATGGATTTACATGTGAATTCTATCAAACATTTAAAGAACAGTTAATTCCACTACTATATAAACTATTTGGTAAAATAGGTAAAAAAGGAATCTTACCAAATTCTTTTTATGATACAAATATGGTGCTGATACCTAACCCAGGAAGAGTCAAAACAGAGAAAGAAAATTATAGACCAATTTCTCTAATGAATATAGATGCAAAAATTTTAAACAAAATATTAGCAAATAGATTACAGCAACTTATCACATGAATAATACACTATGACCAGGTAGGATTTATACCAGGAATGCAGGGCTGGTTTGTGAGGGACTGTCTGATGTTGGCTACATGCCACGTGGGGGTTGTGGTAAGATGGCGCAGGGACAAGATATTAGGAAGTAACCGGAACTCACGCTCCCGAGGCAGGGGGCTGTGCCATGTGGAGTTGTGGTGAACTGGGGTAGGAACAGGATACAGGGAAGTAGCCGGAGCATGTGCTCCTGAGGCAGGGGGCTGTGCCACGTGGGAGTGGGATGGCAGAGAACAAGCTCCCTTTGTCTAGTCCTCTCCCTAGGTGCAGCACTAACCCCAGACGTCTCCTTCCGGTATCTGGGCCTAGCTTCCTTTGTCACGTCCTCTCCCTTGGTGCAGTGCTAACCCCAGACATCCCCTTCCGGTATCTGATCCTACAATCATTCACTGGTAGGCAGGCTGAGGAGGAGGGGCTAGGAAGGTATATAGGGGCAGTAGGGGTCGGAGCTCACTCTCTCTTGCTCTTGCTTTCCTGCTTGGCCTTGCTGTGATGGCCTCTGAATAAAGTTCGAATTCTTGCACCTCCCAATCGGCTCATCTCTATGTTTATCCGGGTGGGCTCTGAAGACTGGTAAGTATGACCTTGGCAGCCTGCTCCTGTTAGAAGGAGAGTGCACGGCGCGACAGGCACACTGGTTCAATATAAGGAAAACTATCAGCATAATCCATCATATCAACACCAAAACTAACAGAAACTACATGATCATCTCAATAGATGCAGAAAAAGCTTTTGACAAAATACAACATCCATTCCTATTAAAAACACTAGAGAGCATAAGTATAAATGGAATCTTCCTTAAAATAATAAATAGCATCTATTTAAAACCTTCAGCAAGCATAATATGTAATGGGGACAAGCTAGAAGTATTTCGAATAAGATCGGGGTTGAAACAAGGATGTCCATCATCACCACTGTTATTCAACATCATACTGGAAACGATAGCTTTAGCAATAAAAGAAGAAAAAGACATTGAAGGCACTAGAATAGGCAAAGAAGAAACAAAGTTATCGCTCTTTGCAGATGACATGATGTTATACTTAGAGAATCCCAGAGAATCAAGTAAAAAAACTACTTGAAATAATAAACAACTTTAGCAAAGTTGCAGGCTATAAAATAAACCCACATAAATCATCAGCACTTCTATATATTACCAACAAAGCCCAACAGCAAGAGATAGAAAGAGAAATTCCATTTAAACCTACTGCAGACATTATAAAATATTTAGGAGTCTACCTCTCAAAACAAACCCAGGAACTCTATGAACACAATTACAAAACACTTTTCACTCAAATAAAATCAGATCTAAATAACTGGAAAAACATCAGTTGCTAATGGGTAGGCCGAGCTAATATAATAAAAATGACAATTGCCTAAGCGAATTTACTTATTCAGTGCCATACCAATCAAACTACCAAAAAATTATTTTATAGAGTTAGAAAAAATAATAACAAGATTCATTTGGAAGAACAAATGGTCCAGAATATCAAGAGAACTAATGAAAAGAAATTCAGGGGAAGGTGGCCTAACCATTCCAGATCTTAAATTGTATTATAAAGCAGCAATCATCAAAACTGCTTGGTACTGGCTAAGAAATAGAGTTGTGGATCAGTGGAATAGGTTAAGTATGCAAGACACAGTAGTCAATGACTATAGTAATATATTATTTGATAAACCCAAAGATCCCAGTTTCTGGGATAAGAACCCACTCTTTGAAAAAAACTGCTGGGAAAACTGGAAATGAGTATGGCAGAAACTAGGCATAGACCAAAATCTCACACCATACACCAAAATAAAGTCAAAATGGGTACATGATTTAGATATAAAAGCTGATACTATAAGCAAACTGAGAGGGCAAGGAATAGTTTACCTGTCAGACCTATGGAGAACAGAAGAATTCATGACCAAACAGGAGATAGAGAACATTAAGAAAAGCAAAATGGATAATTTTGATTACATTAAATTGAAAAGGTTTTACACAAACAAAGCCAGTGCAACTAAGATTAGAAGGAAGGTAGAAAATTGGGAAAGAATTTTTACAACTAGTCTCTCTGATAAGGGCCTCATTTCTAAAACATATAGAGAATTAAGTCAAATTTATAAGAATACAAGCCATTCCCCAATTGATAAGTGGTCAAAGGATATGAACAGACAGTTCTCAGATGAAGAAATTAAAGCCATCTATAGTCATATGAAAAAATGCTCTAAATCACTATTGATTAGAGAAATACAAATCAAAACAACTCTGAGGTACCACATCACACCTATCAGAATGGCCAACATGACAAAACAGGAAAATGATAAATGTTGGAGAGAACGTGGGAAAATTGGAACACTAATGCACTGTTGGTGTAGTTGTGAAATGATCCAACCATTTTGGAGAGCAATTTGGAGCTATGCCCAAAGGGCTATAAAAATGTGCATACCCTTTGACCCAGCAATAGCACTTCTAGGGCTATATCCCAAAGAGATCACACAAATGGGAAAAGGACCTACATGTACAAAAATATTCATAGCAGCTCTTTTCATGGTGGCAAAGAATTGGAAATTGAGAGGATGCCCATCAATTGGGGAATGGCTGAGCAAGTTGTGGTATATGAATGTGATGGAATACTATTGTGCTATAAGAAATGATGAACAGGCTGACTTCAGAAAAACCTGGAAAGACTTGTATGGTCTGATGCTGAGTGAAGTGAGCAGAACCAAGAGAACATTGTACACAATAACAGCCACGTTGTGTGATGACTAATATTGATTAACTTAACCCTTCCTGGCAATACAAGGATCTAAGACATCTCCAGAGGCCTTGTGATAGAAAATGCTATCCACACCCAAAGAAAGAACTATGGAAGCCGAATTGTTATTTTTTTTCTCTTCTGTTGAGTTTTGTTTCCTCTTTCTGATGGTTCCTCCTATTGGTTTTAATTTCTACTTACAACATCACTAATGTGAAAATATGTTTAATATGAATGTTAATGTATAGCCTATATCAGATTGTGTGCCATCTTGAGGAGGGTGGGGAGAGGAAGGGGGAGAAAAATTTTAAACTCAAAAGCATATGGAAGTGATTATTGATAAATCAACATAAATTAATAAAAAAATTTAAAAAAAAACAATATTTTTAAAAAATTTAAAAAAATAAAACAAGAGACACAAAACCTTATCCAAGTTACAGGCTTAGAAAATTATAATGGACCAAATAAAAGTTAATTATTTTAAAAGACAGCAAGAAATATTATAAATTAGTCAAAAGATTTAAAAATAGAAGGAAAAAAAAAGCATCTTCTATCAAAAACAACCACACTGCAAAACAAATCGGGGAGAGAGAATTAAAGAATCACTGCACTACCAGAAAGTTATAACCAAAAGAAAGAAGCAAAGAGGAAGAAAAAAAGAAAGGAAAGAAAAAGAAAAAAAAAGTCTGGATATTATATTTCAAGAAAGAAAACCACTACTCAACTCAAGTGCTGCCTTACAGACCAGCTGCTAGTGCACTCCTTCCCAAAATTACTTTGTTTTCTCTGTGTATTTATTAACTTTATGTCTCCACACAGGAGAATGTAAGTTCCCTGAAGGCTTGGACTATTTTATGTTTGGTTTCGTGTATCTATTTATTTAACACAATGCCTGACACATAACAGGAATAGGAATAGGGATAAGTACCTGTGAATCCACTGGTATAAGGAAATCTCTGGTAAAGAAACTCTCTCTACTAATGCAGGACTGAACTTCCTTGGCAATTGAGATTTAGAGAGTTAGCTATAAAAGAGAACTCCGAATTATAGCCCAAACTAGATTAAAATAAAATTGGAAAATATTTAACAAAATAAATAAAAATACAATAAAATATAAGTAAATTAATATGTGGTTTTCCAAATCAATATGCAGTCTGCGGGGATCCTTATGTTTAATACCCCTCCATTTCTATTTGAGTTTTATGCCATTGGGCTAGAGTACTGAGAGATTAATTTACTTGCCCTGGTCATTTAACCAATATGTGACAGAGATGTGACTTAAATCCAGGTCTTCTTAACTCTGAGATTCACTTTTAATCCACCAAATCACTGAATCTCTAACATATAGTTATCAAAACAGTTAGTTAGATAGGAAAGGATGCTGTGGTTAACTCAATCTCCCACTCTACCCCTTCACTCAGACACAAATCATATAATCTTCTTAACCTGGCTTCATCCTGCTTCCTGCTACTCCTTAGATCAGACTAATGCTCACCAATTCCAAACATTTATTTTACAAGAAACAAATACTTTCATTCCTTGTCACGAGGGAAGACTAAAACTTCAAGTGCTCCAGCAGACAGAGCATGATATTTTAATGTTATCTGTCCCACCTTCTACAGGAAGCCTTCCCCAGTCCCTCTTAATTTCATTACCTTCCCTCTGTTAATTATCACCCATTTATACTGTATATAGCTTGTGTTGCATATATTTGTTTGTATGTTGCCTCCTCCATTAGATTATAAGCTTAAGATCAGGGACTGTTTTTTGCCTCTTTTTGTATCCCCAGAACTTAGTATAGTGCCTGACACATAGTAGGTGCTTAGTAAATGTTTATTGATTGATTACTGAAGCATTTATTAAATACCTTCTGTGTCTTAGTCACTGATCTAGGTGCTAAGTTTACAGAGACAAAAACAAACTAGCTCCTGACCTCAAGGAACTTATAGTCTATTAGATGAAATAAAATGTACACATTTAGATGCTGATATACACATATATATATGTGTGTATATATGTGTGTGTGTGTGTGTGTGTGTGTGTGTGCAGATATATACAAAGTAAATAAGAAATAATTTGGGAAAGGCATTCTAGAGGGATCAGGAAAATATATTACCTTCACCATAAAATGTAGATGACTGGTTAAAAAAAAACAAACTTCAGAGTAGGTTTTCAAACGAGAAGAAGAGAATCAGCATGAGGATACTGATCTGGAGTTCTAAAGACCAGAGAGAGGAAAAGGGCACAATAAAAGGTGGCTTTGGACATCAAAGTTCACCAACCTCACAGTGATCCCACTTTACATTGATACTCATCAAAGACTGAAAATATAATTCAGTACAGGTAATATGTTGGACTAGATGACTTCTAAGGTCTTTTCCAGATCTAAAATTTTATGGCTTCATCTGGTCCAGACAAAGTTGCTTAGCAAGATTTACTGCCACAACAGATAACATCATTTGCTGCAAATCTGAGTTGGTCAAACACCTTTCTCTTGTGCCACACTGTAGTATCTTAGAGAATTAAAATGACCAATCTAGGCTCATGTTGTCAAAACTAGAACTTGGGACTCTTGATTCTATCCCTTAGGCTCTACTGCTACTAAACATGGTCTATGAGAGAGAGATTGTTCTTTGTTTAATCCCATTATAGAGAATGGAATCAGAGATTCCTCAAAGAGGATCATTTCTGACCCTCCCTACCAAAACCTGCTGTTATCCCTTGGCTCTCAAAAGTGTTCTGGCCGAGAAGATTGGTGCAACATGAGTTCTTCTCATGAGGCACAATCAATTTTCTAAATGGTGAAACATTCTCATTCTTTCAACATGAATTTTATCCCAGTATATTGTTCCTGGTTCTGATCTTTTCAACTAAATTAAATTCCACAAATGTTTCTTAAACACATACTATGTTCAAAGTACTGTGGGAATACAAAGTAAAAAATTAAACTGTCCCTGCCTGACCTTTTCCATTGTCCTATGAGACTGGGAGTGTGGGAGGAGGATACAGCATACATGCAGATGAGTATACATAAATTATATCCAAGGTAATATAAAGTAATTTGAAAAAGTATAGGGAAATAACAAGTAGAGGGTCATGAAGGTCCTTTTGTAGAAGGTCGCCTGAGTCATGCTTCGAAAGAATCCAGGGATTCTGAGAGACAGAGATGAGGAAAGATTGCATTCTAGACATGGCAGAACACCTGAAACAAAGGCATGGACACAGAAGGCAGAGTATCAGATACAAGGAGCAACTACCAATCCAATTGGAGTAGAATACAGAGTGTGTAAAGTAGAGTAATATGAAGCCTGGAAAGGTAGGTGGATGCTATATTGTGCAGGGCCATACTGAGGGTTTCATATTTTATCCTATAGATATGAGGGATCACTGAAGTTTGGTTGGTTTGGGTTTTTTTGTTTGTTTGTTTGTTTTTAGTAAGAGAGTAACATGATTAGATTTGTATTTTTGGAATATCAATCAGGCAGCTAGTTAGTGGACGAATTGGAGAAGCGACTAGATTGGAAGCAGGGAGGCCAATTAGGAAGCTATTACATTAGTCTAGTCCAGAGGTGATAAGGGCCTGAACTTCACCAGCACACTAAATTTATAATGACAGTCTTCAGTAGGAGAATCTTTAGAATTATAATTTTCTGATAATAGTAAGAACAATATCGCTTACCTATTCTCACAAGTCAATTGAGTTATATCAGAAGTTCCCTATCTACCTTCAGACATAGAGTCTAGGCAGAAAAAAAGCACTCAGGCTAAAAACATCAGTCTGCTGTAGTCTACTCTCCCAAAGAATCGTGAGGATTTGATAGACTTAGATATAGATTTAAAGAGCCTTCCAGATATCTTCTAAATCCACTGTCCAAGGCTTTACTTTGACCTTTTCTCAGGCTTCTTTCCCTTTGCCTATTCCCACCACTCTCCCTTCGTTCATCTAGTGAGACTAGAATGCTTTCCCTCCTCCTCTCCAGATAGCTATTTCAAGCCATCCTTTCAAGCCAAACTCATTTTTCTCTTCTTCCATGAAGATTTCCCTGAGTACCCCAGTTCCTGGTAATCTGAGCCTTCTCTGATCTCCAGCAATATTTAACATCTGAATCATTCATTGAGCATGTATTTTCTTGCCTATACTGTTAGCTACACTGGAAGTTTTAGAAGTAAGACTCATAGACCAGAAGAGATTTAGAAGTCATTTAGTTTAAACCCTTAATTTTTCAGAAGAGGAAGCTGAGGCCCAGACAAGTTAAGTAATTTCACAAATATGACACAGTTAATTAGTATGTTTATGCTTTGCCTCATTGAGCTCCTTAAGGAAAAGGACCATGTCTTATATGTCTTTGTATATCCCCTCACACCTAACACAAAATTTTGCACACAGTAGAAAACTAATAAATTGTTGTTGAATGATTTACCTAAAACCTTTTCCAGAGAGATGGATAACTAACCTACCTTGTCTGAATGATTACTAAGAAATAAGACTTCAAGTCTTGCCACCTTTTTCACTATTTAGTGCTTACTACTGAGAAAGATTTTACCCTTTTAACATAGACTCCTCTTTCTACTTTTATATATTCCCTCCTTTCTCTCCTGATATGCCTCTGACCCCTTTCTGGATATCATTAACCTTGTTGAGGCTGTGACCACTTACACATGCAGGAAACCTAAAATGAAGCCATGAACAAACAGCTCCATGTAGCATTCATTTCCTTCCTAATGATGCTGTTTCTGCTTTCTCTGACCACTTAAATGCTGGATCCCCTCCCTGCCTGCTATCTGCTTAGGTACCTGTCTCAGAAAACTTCTCTAGACTCATGCTGCTTACCTTGACCTATCATATCTGCCTGCCTTTTCCAGTGCTGTTTACTTTGGGAGAACTTAACTCCTGGACCACCTATCTTATGGATCCCTAACAGCCATCTCCTTTTATCCAGATGCATGTGTATATGCTGTCTTTCACTTCTAAAATATTGTTCCCTATTTCATATACCCTATCCTCATCTCTATTTACACCCTTCTCCTTCAAGGTGTTATTTCCTGTGTGGCATCTTCCCTAGAAGTGGTTATTCTCTCCTTGAATCTTTTATGTTACTCCCATCATCAATTTGATCTCACCTTTGTATTTCAATATTCACTACCTTGTATTTTTATAATTGTTTGTGTGTCTGCCCCACCTCCCAAGCCCTCCACTCCCCACCAGAATTATGAACTCCTTGAGGGTAGTAACCATGTTGTCTTATATCTTTGTATTCCCAGCATTCAGCTCAAAGCCTTCAACACTGTACTTGAAAAATATTTGATGAATTGAATTTTGTCCTGAACTCTCCTGGATCTTTCTGCTTTGTTGTCACTGCCATATAATTTGCAAATCTAGTTTCTAAATGTAAAATGAAGCTGGCATTTCCTAGGTTGCATTAAGTCCTTTGTAACCCTACCAGGGGTGGGGAATCTATGGCCTTGAGGCCACATGTGGCCCTTTAGGTCCTCAAGTGCAGCCCTTTGGATCCAAACTTCTCAGAATGAATCCTCTTAATAAGAGAATTTATTCTGTTTAACTTGGATTCAGTCAAAAGGCCACACCCAAGGACCTAGAAGGCTACAGGTGGCCTTGAAGTCACAGGTTCCCCAGCCCTGTGAGACATTAAACCCAGGGTCCATGACCTCACCTAGCTTTGATAGTAAGTGAGTAGGCAGAGCAATGCAAAGCCTGAAACCCTGAGACTGTATCCCATGTGAAAGCACTTGGGTTAGTTTCCCTTGATATAATTGTTCTTTTTGAAAACAAAGTTAACCTCCATGCTTATTTAAATAGTACCTCTATGGGCTACATGAAGCTTTGTGTTAAATGGATAATCACAGGTTTCCTTTATTTTTCTTCTTTCCTACTAAGGAGGAATCATAAAATTATAGAGCTAAAAGGACCTGGTGATTATTTGGATTAGGACTAAGCAACTGATTTTATAGATGAAAAAAGTGAGTACCAGACACAGCTCGTTAGCCCCACAACTAGAAGGGAGTGACAAGCTTGGGCCTAAAAGCCTGACTCCTACTGTCATACCTTTTGGCTCACTGCATACCATTTGTCTTGGTCTTTCATGTTAATTCAACAGAAAAAGACTTGCAAGCCTTGATGAATGTCAAGGTTGCTTTATCTCCACCTAACAGAAAAGAAGAATGAGAAAGTCTACAGGATGACTTGTGTCTACTATCATAAATCCTCTAGAATCTAAGTTCTTTGAGGGAAGGAACCATTTTCTTTTTGACTCTCTATCCAGAGCACTGAGCACCAGTGTCTTGAACATGGTAGATGCTTAATAAACATGAGTTGAATTGAAGTGAAATGAAATAAAACATTAAGTATTCCAAGCTGAAGTGAGAAATCTTGACTAATGAATCGAATACAGTTTGTTTCTGAGGGAGGACCAGAGTTCCAAAATCATCTTTAAAGATAACTTGTATAAAGAACAACTAGCTAGTGTAATGGATAAATCATGGGACCTGTAATCAGGAAGACCTAAGCTTAAATCCTGCCCCAAACACGTACTGGCTATGCAACCTAACTTTCCTCATCTGTAAAATGAGTATAATGATAGCACCTACCTACCAAGGTTGTCATGAGGAACAAATAAGTTAACATATGTAAACTGCTTTACAAACCTTCAAGTGTTATGTGAATGCTAGGTATTATTATTATTTCTACCATCAATAACCTGGTCTGTTGTCTTTCTTATTAATTACCCAGTCACCCAGGCAGACCAATCAGTCTGAATCAAGGCATATCCATTTTAAAAACTCAAGATATCATGGATTCCCCAGCAGCAGATTCATAATGTATTCTAGGGTAGCAGTCACTATGTCTGTTGAGAAGCAGCCCTAAGTACTGCTCTCTCCAAATAACAGCTCTTTTTCCATGGGGGGGCCATCCCTGGACCCCACTCATATCCAAAACATGGCAATGATGTAATTCTTTTGAGAGATTAGGTTTTTTTTGGACAGCAAACAAGGAAAGAAGTTTAAGTCCATCAGGCAAAGATTGAAAAAGTCTTTTTAAAAGGAAATAACAGACAAGCAATAACTAATTAAGCCACTGCATCTGTTTTCAGGAAGGCTTACCTGAAGAATTTTTAAATCCCCAATGGGGTGCACTGAGAAAACAAAGTCATTTATTCCTAGTTGGCAGAAAAGCATAGTGATGATATTTTTTGGCTCCAAAGTGTTAGAAAACGGGAATTCAAATCATAAAGGTTTAGTATTCTGCTGTGCAGGCAAAAAAAAGAGAGGAGTATTTTTTATGTTTATTTTAAGCTAAGGAAGGAGATTTTGTGGTTAAAGAGACAAATTAATTTGGAACTAAACTGGTCATCAGCATTTAAAGTGTCAGTAACTAAAAAAAGTACACTAAACCCTCTTGAGCAAACTTTGATCACAGTTACATGACTTGTAAAGGTTTGGCCTTAATGAGAGAATGTCAAAGTATAAAGGAAGTTGAAATCACTCCTAGGGGAAACAAGCTTTTAGATCATCTGACTTCTAGTCAAATGGAAAAGGCTACAGGTTATAAAGGGGCAGGGCAGGGAGGGTGGGGATATTGCAGTGAGGGGGCTTTTTCTTGCCCAGGAGTGAGTTACATGGTTCTGCTCTTGGAAAATTTCTGGTGGCTCCAGTTCAGTCATTGGCATGTATAGCTGACTGGGTGACTATTTCACCATAATACCATCTACATTCAACTCCCCAGTTGGTTGTAATGGGGTGGCAAGGTGACACAATTGATAGAGCACCAGGACTGAAGTCAAGAAATCCTGAGTACAAATCCAGGGGCAGACACTTCCTAACTGTGTGAGGGCCCAGAGACTCCAGTCCCAGCACCATCTCTCATTCCACTTGAGCTCTCTGCACATTTCTCATTTTGTTGCTGCTGAGACTAACTGAAATAAAAGCTATAAAAGCTTTTTTGAAAACTTAAAAGAATTCTGGAGAGGCATCATGGTAGTGGAGAGATAGGTAGCCCCAGAGCTAAAAAGACCTCCAAGCCCTATCTGACACATACTGGCTAGAAAGTCCTTAAGAACTGCATAGCAGGGCCAGCTAGGTAGTGCAACGGATAGCATAGCACTCTGGCCTTGGAGTCAGGAGGACCTGAATTCAAATGTGACTTCATATACTTGACACTTACTAGCTGTGTGACCATGGGCAAGTCACTTAACCCTGACTGCCTCACCAGAAAAAAAAAAAATAAAATAAAATAACTGCATAGCAATTGACTACCAGTAAAATCACAGGACCAGATCTTTATCTCTAAAAGAGATATACAAACTTGTAAAATGGCATTTATTCTCTTGTTTATAATCTGAACTAAATTACCCTAGAAACATTTCTGGTTCAGTGTCTAAATGGACCTGAAGGCCATTACACAAAATTTCCATGTAAGCAAAGGGTGATAATATCTAATTATGGCAGCTAGACAACACAGTGAATAGATCACCAAGCCTAAAATCAAGAAGATTGAGCTCAAATCCAACTTCAAGCATTAGTTATGTGACCCTAAGCAAGTCATTTAACCCTGTTTGCCTCAGTTTCCTCATCTGTAAAATGAGCTGGAGAAGGAAATGGCAAACCACTCCAGTATCTTTGCCAAGAAAACTCCAAATAGGATCATGAAGAGTCAGACACTACTGAAACAACTGAACAACAATAAATTTCAAACAATATTCAATATTCAAACAAAATTCCTGGGTAACAAAGAATTTGACAGTCTCTAGGTGGAGGGCCTGGCCAGATTTTAGTGGAAAAAAAAAACTTCCTCTGCATAAGCACAGTACGGTCCATATAGTAGACAACTGGATAAATGTGCATTAAATTTAATTTTATTAAGGATTGGGGTGGGAGGAAAACAGTCCTATAGTAAGAAGTAGGTAGAGGATGAAGTTAAAGCTCACAGAAGGCAAACCTAACCTTCTCTTTTTCTAAGGCCTTGTGCAGTCCATCGCTTTTAGCCGCAGGGACTTTATGAGACCTGAGCAAGCGGGGACCACTGGAGGAGACTCTCTTGATTTCCTTTGGTTCAATATGAGACCCTTCAGTGTTATTTATCATGTGTCTAAACTTGTCCTAGAGTTGAATTGAGTTCAATTGAATTGAAGACAGTATACATGACGCCCAAGATTTCATAGATCTCTCTAAAGTTCCGAAGCTCTTCAAGAGCTACAGTCATAGGCACTCTTATTCTGCAAACGCCACAGATTAAACTCACTTGAGTAACTCTACCCAGTGTTTTAGACAGGACATTCATTCATTCTTCAGGAACTACTGTGTGGTTAAAAGAAAAGAATAGGCAGGGTTCCAGTATAGGCTGAGCCCAAGGCCCAGATTTCTACTTTAAGATAAAATGGAACATTTTCTTCCTTTACATCTCTTAAAAATTTCTAGCTCCTGAAGTGATGGCAATGCTCAGGTTTGTTGTTGTTGTATTAATATTGAAGAGTCTGCAATGAACTTTGTGATAACACAAACAAACAAAAAAGGGCCCATTGGATTTGCCTGTAGATTCAACACTATAAAAACAAGCCTTTTCTTAGCAGGTAAGATTGTGATGAAGTCAAAGTATGCAGGGATGAATGGAGCTTCTAAGAACCATGGAGAGAGTTACATTATTGTGAGTGGGTAAGGGAAATACAGTAAGCCTTCCTAGGCGAGAGTTTAAATACTTCTGTCAGTTCCTAGGATAACAATATCATAGCTAGCTGATCCTCCTTCCAATTTTTAATTTTTATTATTATAAACTTAATAAACAGTTGACAAAAGCAAATAATCAAATACAAATTTGTAATAAGTAATAAACTAACCCCAAACACAAAGTCTTTAACAAGAAGGCAGAGTAACAAATAAGAGAAGAAAATTCTTTTATACTCTGTCTCTAGGTGAACGCACTAGAAGTTCCACCTATTTTTGGTCCTGTTTTTATTCCTTTTTTTTCTTTCTCACTGATCTCCTTACAGTTCCTCACAAACTACACTCCATTTTCTAACTCCATGCATTTTCACTGGCTATATCCCATGCCCAGAATGTTCTTTCTCCTTGTCTCTGGTCCCTGACTTTCCTGGTTTCCTTCAAGTCTCTGCAGCTAGATGGTATTTAAGATCTGAATTCAAATCTGGCCTCCTAGCTATGTGACCTTGAACAAATCACTTAACTGCTGTCTGCCTCAATTTCCTCAATTGTAAAATGGGAATAACACCACCTACTTCTCAATTTTACTTGAGAATCAAATCAGATCATATTTGTAAATTGTTTAGCACAGTGCCTTACATAGTAAATGCTTAACAAATGCTTGTTCTCCAATTTGGAACTATGCCCAAAGAGCTATAAAACTGGGTTCTTTGATCCAGCAGTACCACTTCTACATCTGTATCCCAAAGATATCATAAAAATAAGAAAAGGACCCACACATACAAAAATATTTACAGCAGCTCTTTTTGTGGTGGCAAAGAATTGGGAAGTGAGGGGATGACCAACAATTGGGGAATGGCTGAACAAGTTGTAGTATATAAATGTGATACAATACTATTGTTCCATAACAAATGATGAGCAGGCAGACTTCAGAAAAACCTGGAAAGACTTGCATTAACTGATCCTGAGTGAAGTGAGCAGAACCACAAGAACACTGTACAAGTAACAACCACATTGTGCAATGACAGATTTTCTTAGACTTAGCTCTTCTGAGTAATGCAACTATCCAAGACAATTTCAAAAGACTCATGATGGAAAATGTTATCCACATCCAGATAAAGAACTATGGAGTCTGAATACAGATCGAAGCATACTATTTTCTCTTTCTTTTGTTGTTGTTGTTGTTGTTGTTTCTTTTTTTCTGTCTATTTCTTCTTGTAATTCCCTTAACTTGTCCTCTAAGAATTTGGGTGCTATACCACTTGGTGCATATATGTTTAATAATGATATTACTTCATTGTCTATGGTGCTTTTTTTAGCAGGATGTAGTTTCCTTCCTTATCTCTTTAAATTAGATCTATTTTTTCTTTTGCTTTGTCTGAAATCAGGATTGCTACCCCTGCTTTTTTTTCTTCAGGTAAAGCATAATATATTCTATCCCAGCCTTTTTCCTTTACTCTATGTGTGTCTCTCTGCTTCAAGTATGTTTCTTGTAAACAACATATTGTAGGATTATAGCTTTTGATCCATTCTGCTATCTATTTCCATTTTATGGGAGAGTTCATCCCATTCACATTCACAATTATTATTACTGTCTGTGTCTTTCTCTCTGTCCTATTCCCCCCTACCCTGTTTATGCTTTTCTCTCTCCTTTCTCCCTTTCCCTCCTAACTAGAGTTTTGCTTTTGACCACCACTTCTCTCTGTCTGCTCTCCCTTCTATCCACCCCCTCCCTTTTCTTTCCCCTTTCCCCTCCTACTTCCTATATGGCAAGTTAGATTTCTATACCTGAATATGTTATTCCCTCCTTGAGCCAAATTCAATGAGAGCAAAGTTCAAACAATGCTCATCTCCCTCCCTTCTTTCCATCTACTGTAATAGGTCTTTGTACCTCTTCACGTGATATAATTTACCCTTTTCTGCCTCCTCTTTTCCTCTTCTCCCTGTACAATCCCTTTTTACCACTTAATTAGGCTATTATAACATCAAAGTCAACTTATACCCACACCCTCTGTCTATGTATATCCCTTCTAAATGTTGTAATAAAGATACAGTTCTCAAGAGTTATAAGTATCATCTTCCCATGTAGGGATGTAAACAATTTACCCTTATTGAAGAACATTTTTTCTTTCCTATTTACCTTTTTATGACTGTCTTGAGTCTTGTATTTGAAGATCAAATTTTCAGTTGATCTCTGGTCTTTTCATCAGAAAGGTTTTGAAGTCCCCTATTTCATTGAATGCCCCTCTCTTCCCATGAAAGATTATGCTCAATTTGCTGTGTAGTTGATCCTTGGTTGTCATCCAAGCTCCTTTGCCTTATGGGATATTCCAAGCCTTTCTATCTTTTAATGTAGAAGCTGCAAGGTCCTGCGTAATCCCAACTGTGGTTCCACAATATTTAAACTGTTTCTTTCTGGCTGCTTGCAGTATTTTCTCCTTAATCTGATAATTCTGGAATTTGGCTCAATATTCCTTGGTGTTTTCAGTTTGGGATCTCTTTCATGAGGTGATTGTTGGATTCTTTCGATGACTATTATACCCTCTGGTTCTAGGATCTTGGGGCAGTTTTCCTTGACAATTTCTTGAAAGACGCTGTCCAGGCTCTTTTTTTCATTATGACTTTCAGGTAGACCAATAATTCTTAAATTCTCTCCCCTGGATCTGTTTTCCAGGTCAATTGTCTTTCCATTGAGGTATATTGTGTTTTCTTCTATTTTTTCATTCTTTTATTTTTGTTTGACTGACTTGATGTCTCATAGAGCCATTAGCTTCCACTTGCCCAATTCTAATTTTTAACAAATTATTTTCTTCAGTTAACCTTTGTACCTCCTTTTTCCATTTGACCAATTCTACTTTTTAAGGAGTTGTTTTCTTCAGTGTATTTTTTTTCTATCTTGCCAAATGTATTTTTATAGGAATTGTTTTCTACAGTCAGTTTCTCTCTCTTTCATACTTCCCATTTCTTTCCCCAATTTTTCTTCTACCTCTCTTATTTAACTTTTAAAATCCTTTTTGAACTCTTCCAAGAAGAGTTTTTGGGTTTGAGACCAGTTCATATTCCCCTTTGAGGTTTCAGCTGTGGGTATATTGACAATGTTGTCCTCTTCTGAATTAGTGTTTTGATCTTCCCTGTCACCACAATAATTCTCTATGGTCAGTGTTTTTCTTTGTTGTTTTTTGCCCACAGTGTTTGCCTTTTTCCTGGCTTTTAAAGTTGATTTCTGCTTCAGGGGAGCAGGGGCACTGTCCCATGCTTCTTGTGCTAGGGGCTAGGGTTCTGGTTATCCGCTTTGTGTGCTGGGGCCTCAGGTATTGGAAGCTGGATGCTGTAAGGTCTGGTGCTGAGTTGGAGTTGGTGGTGGTAGCTGGTGTGTGCTAGGGCCAGGTGGTGTTTTTCTGAGTTTCCCTGAGATTACACTGAAGCTTGCAGGATGGGGGTGGGGATGGTTTAGCTGCTGGAGGTAGCCTCCTCACTCAGGGCTGTGCTAGAGCATGGGTAGGTTCAGTTGCTGGTAGATACCTGTCCACCAGTACACATGGTATTTCTCAGAGCTGGCATCTGCTGGCTCCCCTGGCTGTGCCAACGCATGCAGCAAGAAGGGCAGAGGGGTCCAGTGTTGGTGCTTGCCTGCTCCACCACGCTGGTCATTAGGATCTCCCATGGGTTTGCTGTGGCGGGGCTTGCTATTGGATTTGCAGGACACCTCCTGTCCTATACTGATCCCTTTCAACCACAGCAAGAGGGACCTTTCCCATTAATCCCCCAAGATCCCCAAGCTAAAAGACTGCTGCACCCCATCTTTCTGCTGGCTCTACTCTTCCAGGATTTTTCCTGGGATGATATGTTCTGGGTTTTTCAAGGTCAATAAGGGAGGATGAGAGAGACTTACTGTTACTGCACCATCTTGGCTTCCAGAAGTCTTGTTTTTTTTTTCTTTCTCATGGTTTTACAACACAACTAATGCAGAAATATGTTTAATATGATCATACATGTAGAACCTATATCAGATTGCATGTCATCTTGGGGAGGGGGGAGTGGAGGGTGGAAGGGAAATTTAGAACTCAAAATCTTATAAAAGCAGATATTGAAAATTAAAAATAAATATTTTGAGGGGTTAGGCAATTGGGGTTAAGTGACTTGCCCAAAGTCACACAGCTAGTAAGTATCAAGTGTTTGGTCTGAGGTCAGATTTGAACTCAGGTCCTCCTGACTTCAGAGCCAGTGCTCTATCCACTGTACCACCTAGCTGCCCCTAATAAATATTTTTAAAAGAAGAAAAGAAAAAAGAAAAATCACCATCAAAAACAAACAAAAAACCAACATAAATGCTTGTTCTCTCCTCATCATTCCACTACCCCACGCTGAAATCTCACCTCCTATAAGAAACATTTCCAGGTCATTTATCATCACCTTTCTTCTGAAATTACCTCCTATTTACACATATGGATATAGAGATGCATATTTGTATATTTAAGTGCATGTTGTCATGCCAATTAGAATATGAGTTCCTTGTGGGCAGGAACTTTTAAATTTTTTTGCATATTTCTTGGTATCCAGACCGCTTAGCACAATGCCTAGCACATGGTAAGTGTTTTGACTAGATGTACTCAGTTTGCATATGATTCTAGTTCTGTTGATTTTGCTTTACATCACCTCAAATAGATATTTCTATATCTGCTCATGTGCTTCATATTAATCACTTTTATGACATCATAATAATCCATTTCATTATATACTTCAATGATTTAATGGATTTTCAATCTCATTAATGTAGGTGCTTCCTCCAACAATATAGATTACAACCCATCAAGGTCTTTTCATTTTGAGCAATTCTTATCTGCATCCTCCAATAAATCCTCCACAGTGGGATTTATCCGAGATGCTAAGGACCTTCTTATAATTCTCTTGATATTGCCTGTATAGCTCTGGAGCGCACAGGTTATCCAGTTATCCCTAACTCTTGCTACATTAATTTACCATGATTTTTTTTCATTCATTCTCCAACTCTTGGACACATGGATAATTTCAAACTTTTTGCTATTACATACAAAGGATGTATGAGTATTTCATAGTATTTTTTTTTCTTTTTATGATATTTTAAAGATAGAGTGCTAGCAATGGAATCACTGAGTTGACAGGTATGATCAGTTTTCTGATTCTCAATGTATATTACCATACTGCTCTCTAAAACATTTGAGTCAGTCTACAATTTAGGTAGATTTTCAGTACTGTCAGTGGCTAAACACAAACTGAACAAGATAAAAGAAAAGTGCACCAAAAAATAAACCTTTGAATGAATATATTAGAACTGTAGGCTTGGGGACTACATACAATCTGGTTGAGAGGAAAAGTGAATGCTTTGAATGTCTCAATTACATAAAACAGGTAGAGTCTGATGTAGGCGGTCTGGTTACCCAACAAGTAACAAAGTGTCAAACTAAATAGTTACCTCAATTTACAACACGGTGTCTGGGACATAATAAGCACTTAATAAATGCTCATTTGTCTGATTGATTCACTCAGTTGGTCTATATGTGAGTGTTTTTAGGCTTAACCGTATGCAACTAGCACCACCCTCTATTTTACCATGAAATTTCAATTAGCTGGAGAAGGCCCTTCTTTCCACCATCCCCATCCCATTGTCTCCATGGCAACAGCTGAGCCTTGGGAGCATGGGACAGGAGCTATGATACTAAGATTATTCTGAAATTATTTTTAAAATCAGGCCATTAAATCCTGTGACCAAATATGAGAGCTCTTAGGATGATGGAAAAATGATTGCCTATGGACTGCTATAGCACTGGTGATCATAGAATTATGAAGAACATTATTATCAATAGAGAAAAAAAGACAGAACTTGTATCCATCATATAATGAATGAAAATGGAAAAGGTATTCCAAAGGTAAAGGGAAAATATATTCATCCTTCCTATATGAGACTGGGCTAAAAGATATTGTAGAGATTGATGCTTCTGAATCCAATTTAGCCAATATTTATTGAATGACTACCATGGGCGAAGCATTGTGTCTGTCACCATGGCAGATAAAAAGATAAATAAGGCATAGCTTCTGCTCTCAAGGGAATTTGCAGTCTAGCAGGGAAGACAAGAACACAAAGAATTATAATATAAGACAGTGACAAGTTTCATAGAAGATAAACAAAGTTCTAGAAGAACACAGATGGGAAAGGGATCATTTCCACCTGGGAGCATTAGATTTTATGGAAGAGGTAGCATTTGACCTTGACTCTGAGGTTCAGTTTCTACTCCAGAGGATACCCAAATAACATCAGTGATTTTATTGCCTTTGAATTTCTGTGGCTGAGTTCTGGTCTTTGTATGCTACATGATTTCTAACATGAGATTTTGCCCCGAGTAGTTATTGTCAAGATCTCTTGATCCAGGAGAGGTGAGAAGGATACACAGAAGATATTGTCAAGGATGCAGTAACCATTAACCTGTTAATAGTCATCATCACCTAGCGCTCAGGTCCTCTATGTGCCCAACACCTTAGGCAAATTATGACACAGACCAACACAAGACTTCCCCAAGAAAATAAGTATGTTAGGAGAAAACACAGATAAATAGGAAAAGTCTTACAGAAACATCAGTCCCCTCTAACCATGCTGCTCTGAAGCAAAAAGGTATCACCCTGGATTTCTTGACCTTTTTTTTTTTTTTTTTTGGATTTTGGTTTTTGGCAATACCCTCACCCCTACACTTGAGCCAGGATAAGCTAGTTTAGAGGTCCATTTCCTTATTACTTTCGTCTGTTACCTACAGTTCAGGATTGGCTCATGACCATCATTAGTGCTACTGGTAACAGTAATTGCCTTTCTGCCCCATAGAAATGCCCAGCCTTATGAGTTAATTGGTTGCATGACCTCACAACAGATGCACTGGTATAATTATTCTCATTTTACAGGTGACAAAGCATGTCCCCTAGTGGAAGATATACAGAAGAACATGAGTAAGAGTTAAACAGGATCCAAAGGCACAGATAAGCTGAATTTGCCCTGTTGGAAGGAATCCATGCAGCCACGTATTGGAAAATTATTGGGTGTTCACCAATCCCTTACTAAGAACTCACTTTTCTTATGTTGCAAGACCTGGTCCACAAATCCATATCCAAATGACAGCAACCATCTTCTGAGTTACCTGTCTAATTCCCAAATATACTTTTACCCCTAAATCCCCTATCTTTGCAATATCACAAAATCACAGAGTTACATAAGAGGTCAGATGTGAAATACATTGACATCTAGCTAACCAAGAATCCCCTCTATAATACACCTCACAAGTAGCAGTACAGCACATGCTTGAAAACCTCCTATGCCCTCCCAAGGTAGACCATTCTCTTTCTAACTAGATCAAAGGACTACCCAGTTTTTCCTTTTCCAAGTTTAAATTGGCCTGTCAATTCCCACACATTGTGCCTTGTTCTGCCCTCTGAGACTAAAGAGAACAAATCTAGTCCTTCTTTAAAGTGATAATATATGAAAAGCACCTGCTATACAAAAGTGTTATATCAGTGTGAGCTGTTAGCATTTTTATTATCATTATTATTATTATTATTATTATTATTATCCTTTCACATGACAAACCTCCAAATATTTGAAAAGAGCTATCACATCCCACCCAACATTTTCTCTTCTCTAGGCTACATATCCCATCCTTTCATTTTTTTTAATTTTATTTATTTTATTTTATTTTGATTTTTTTCTCCTTTCTCCTTTTCCCTCCTCACTAGTATTTTGCTTTTGACCACTGCCTCCCTCAGTCCTGCCTCCCTTCTATTAGCCCCTCCCTTTTCTTTCCCTTTACCCTTACTACTACTTCCCTCCCTTCTATCCCCCCTCCCTTTTCTTTCCCCTTTTCCCTCCTACTGCCTATACTGTCCTTTCAACTATTCCTCATATGGTATGACTTTGAGGTCCTTCCCCATTCTGGTTGACTTCCTTTGGACAGTCTCCAAGCTTAAAAATGGCTTTCCAAAAATGGGGCACCCAGAACTGTGTCTGGGATGTAGTCATCCCAGAGCAGAGGACAATGAGATGACCATCTTGGTGTGACTTACCATTTGAGTCCAGATCTATGATTTAAGCAATGTAAAGATCTCTCAATGTGGAGAGTCCCTTTACTGATACATATTAGCAACTCATCTATAATTCATAGTCTTAGAGAGCTGCTTTTGGCCCTGAGAGATTACATGACATGGCCACCCAGCTACAATGTGTCAGAGGCAGTACTTGAACCCAGGTTTCTAATTCCAGGACTAACTCTCTATCCAACATACTGTTTGACTTTTTATTCCTGGACATTATGCCTTTTAATAAATATGGCTTGGGGCAGCTAGGTGACGCAATGGATAGAGTACCAGCCCTGGAGTCAGGAGGACCTGAGTTCAAATCTGACCTCAGACACATAATACTCACTAGCTGTGTGACTCTGGACAAGTCACTTAATCCCAATTGCCTCAACAAAAATAAATAAATAAATAAAAATAAAAAATAAATAGAGCTTAAGATTTTATTTGTTTTCTTGCCATATGACACTTCTTGGCTCATACTGAGTTTGCAGCCTACTCAAATACTCAGATCTTTTTTAGATGAATTGCTATCCAGTCATGCCTCCTCTAGCTTCTGAATTTTTAACCCATATAGAAGACTTGGCTTTTATGTCTATTAAATTTCACCTTCTAAACTTTAGCAAAACGCTCCATCTTGTCAAGGTCTTTCTGAATCCTGAGTCTGTCATCAAGTGTGTTAGCTATCTTTCCCACTTTTATGTCACCTATTAATATAATAAGTATGCCATCTAAGTCTTTATCTAAATCAACTGTTTCATGATGAAAATACTTCCTAGGACTCCAAGGTCCTCAGATCTTCATCAAGGACTTCATGATCCTAAGCAAAACTGTGTTTTTTTGTTAATGTTCCTTCTGGTAATAATGTTTGTACCCACATATAACACTATGATAACTAGCATTCACACAGCATTTTTAAAGTTTATAAAGCACTTCATGTATATTTCATTTAAGCCTCACAATAACCCTGAGATATTTTTACAGATGAGGAAACTGAAGCACAGAGAAGTAATTTGCCCAGGATCACTCATTGAGTGTCTGAGACAGAATTTAAACTCATGCCTTTCTGACTACAAGTCCAATGCTCTTGGTGTTAACTGGTCTTTAGGTATGATACTTCGGAGAAGAATACATCATGTCCCTGATATGTAAGCCAGGAAGGCAGTCAACCCCCATCATTTATTTCTCATCAATACCCCCTTCAATCACCACTATTTTTTTATCTTCCTCTGACATACTGGATGGTCTCTTACCTGGTATTAATTATGCATCTATTCTATCATTCTTTGGAGCACACAAAACTGTTTCCTCCAGAGATGATTTCATTCTCTCCTCTACAGGAAGAGCCTTCAGCCAATGATATAACCCCAAATATTCAATGTTCTTTCTTCTTATCTTCCATCTCTGGATCATATGCTTTCAAAACTACCCAACCTCTGAATGCAGATGAGAATGCCTCTCTGTTATTTTCCTTTCTCACTGAAGTACTCCTGACATTCTTCCAAGAAATACTTAATTTTCCTTAATACCATGGAGAGTAGAAATGTATTCCTTCAGTCCTTTTACTTTCTCCTCCAAAAAGGAAACCAACTTAAATGATATACATGCTGCACGTAGGCATTGCATAGTATTGACAGAAACATAAACATAATACGCTCTAGTTAGATCACAGTAAAATTCTTCTTGCTCTCCATACCTGCTTAAATCAAGTTGCAGAGGCCTTTGTCTTCCTTTCAGTAGCTGTCTTAGCATACTTTTCTGATTAATGCTATGGATAGTTGCCTATCAATCAACAAACTTTTATTAAGCTCCTATTGTATGCCAAGAACTGTGCTATACACTGGAGATAGAAAGAGAAGTGAAATTGTACATATTCTTAAAAAGCTTAGATTTGGAGGAAGCATGTGTATATGCATGTACATATACATATACACACATGTTTATGCAGAATACATACAAAATAAATACTTCATTTTGAAGGGGGAGGCATTACCAGCTGTAGGGAATTTTTAAAAAGGCATTATGTAGAAGGTGGTGCTTTGACTGAGTCTTGAAGAAGACATGATGCAAAGAGATTGGGTTGAGGAAGAAGTACATTATAGACATGGGAAACAGCCCAAATGTATAAGCTTGGAGGTGGCAGATAGATTTTCATTTATGGGGAATATTAAAAAGGCCTGTTTGACTGGACTAAAGAGCTGACAGAGCAGGGGTGGGGAACCTGTGGCCTCAAGGCCACATGTAGCCTTTTAGGTCCTCAAGTATTGCCTTTTGACTGAGTCCAAGTTTTACAGAACAAATCCTTTTATTACAGGGATTTGTTCTGTGAAGTCTGGACTCAGTCAAAGGGCTGTACTTGAGGAAATAGAGGGCCATACGTGACTCGAGGCCACAGGTTCCCCACCCCTGTGATAGAAAGTAATGTATATCAAACTATAAAGGTAAGTTGGGGCCAGGTTGGTGCTTTAAATTCAAAACAGAAAAGTAATAGGGAGTCATTGGAATTTATTGCATAGAGGAGTGAACTGCTCATACCCTTGCTTTAGGAAAATCATTTGGGCAATTGTGGTAGGAATAGGGAGAAACTTGAAGAGGAAATTAATTGAGAGACCATTGCAACAATCCATGTGAGTAGTGATAAGGACCTGAATTAGGGTGGTGACCACGTAAATAGAGAGGAGGGAGAGGATGCAGCAGTTGGATACTTAGAACCTACAAATCTTGGCAACTGACTGGCCATGCAGGATGACGGACAGTAAGGAGTAAAGTATGACACTAAGATTAAGAACTTGAGCAACTAGAAGAATGGAGGTAGCTTCATCAGAAAAAGCCTGAGATTCTAGGTGCAAATATAATGATCTACACCCACCTCATTTCACTTTGCTCTCCAGAACAGACTTCCTACTTCCCTGGAAGGTAGGCTTTCTTTTTTTTTTCCTTCTTTCACTTTTCTTTTTTTTATATAATTAATTTATTTATTTTTAGTTTTCACCATTCATTTCCAGAAGTTTTTGAGTTTTCCATTTTCTCCCCTTCCCTCCCCTCCCTCCTCCCCAAGATGGCATGCAATCTGATATAGGTTCTACTTATACATTCATATTCAACATTTTCACATTAGCCATGATATAAAGAAGAATTAAAACTAATGGGAAGAACCATGAGAAATAAGAAACAAAACAAAACAACGAAAGAAAAGGAAGGCAAATAGCATGCTTCGATCTGCATTCAGACTCCATAGTTCTTTCTCTGGATGTGGACAGCATTTTCCATCATTAGTCTTTTGGGGTTGTCTTAGATCCTTGCATTGCTAAGAAGAGCTAAGTCTATCAAGTCAGTCATCACACAATGTGGCTGTTACTGTGTACAACGTTCTCCTGGTTCTGCTCATTTCACTCTGCATCAGTTCATATACGTCTTCCCAGGCTTTTCTGAAGTCTGCTTGCTCATCATTTCTTACAGCACAGTAGTATTCCATTACATTCACACACCACAGCTTGTTCAGCCATTCCCCAATTAGTGGACATCCCCTCAATTTCCAATTCTTTGCCACCACAAAAAGAGAGGCTATAAATATTTTTTGTACATGTGCGTTCTTTTCCCAGTTTTACGATCTCTTTGGAATATAGGCCTAGAAGTGGTATTGCTGGGTCCAAGGGTATGCACAGTTTTGTAGCCATTTGGGTATAGTTGATGGTAGGCTTTCTGCAGAATGTTTTCCATTGCTTATAAATCTATAATGAAGTCAACTTTTCTGTCTCACACAGATAACCTATGAGTCAGCTTTCCTTTAAACTTCAATTTCTTTATGCCTTCCCTTTTCATTTATAACAAGAACATTCAGAACAATTTGATTCAATTCTACTAGTAATGTACCAACTCCTTGGTTATTGTGATAAAGATTTCATTTTTAGCATATCAACAATTAAATTAATATGTGTAAATGGTCTAAAACTTCAATGGTTCTTATCCCCTTCCTCACCCTTTTTCATTATTTCACCACTACCAACAAAGATATAGAAAAGGCCCCACAGGTCTTGAGACCATTTTGTGTTTTTATCTATTTTATCAGTTACTATAGTCAAACAACGGATCAATAAGCCTACTGGTAATGATTCGTTTTTTGCTAGGCTGATCCTCAAACAGCAGATACTGTTTATTGTTGATAACATATTGTAAGCCTTTCATTTTGTTAAAATCTGCCAGCATGGGGCAGGTAGGTAGCACAATACTGGCCCTGGAGTCAGGAGGACCTGAGTTCAAATTAGGCTTCAGATGCGTGACACTAGTTGTGTGACCCTGGATAAGTCACTTAAACCCAATTGCCTCACCAAGAAAAAAAAAGGGAAAAAAATCTGCCAGCACTTCAGTCACTTTCATTCTATAGCGAAACATCAAAATAGGATGGTACAGAAGAATCACCACCACTATTATTCCTGTTGCTGCTGCTACTGCTGCTGATATCACCATCACCAAATGTTATTGTTACTACCAGCACCACTAACAATAATAATGGCTGACATATATGATATATATGTAGTATATAAATAGTGATATGTGTGTATATACATGCACTTACATATGTATACATACATATATGTATGTATGCATGTGTGTGTGTGTATATATATATATATATAATATATATATTTATATATGTCTATCACTGTGTGTGTTTTATAAAATGCTTCTCTACCGCAATGGTGCTTGGTACATAATGCAAGTTCTCCTGTCCCCATTCTGTTGATGAGCAAACTGAGGCTCATAGAGGTTAATTTAAATTGCGCAAGGTCAGTACTAGTTAATATATACTTTTTCTTCTATGGACTGCTCTACCTTTCATAGGCTCTCATGGTGACCGTTGGCCGCTCAGGGAGCAGTGAACTACTAAGCCATTAAGAGAAGAATGCTGGGAGAAAGAAGAAAAGTCCATTTTTCAAGTTTACATGTTTTAAGAAGGCCTTCAGTAATGATTTTTGGAACCAAGAAAATATCACTGCAGACCAAAGATTAGGAAACATTGATCTAATGTGTGCAGTTTGAATTACCTTGATTTAATTTCTATTTCTAGTAATACACTAATCCAAAGAATTCAACTCGTAAACAAGTCCAGCCTATTAATGCTGAAGGAGTTTTCTTATACTTAAAAAAAAATCAATAACTCCTTCAATACACTATTCTTTATCCTTGAACGATTAGAAATGTCCCCTCTGATAATATGTGTGCTATTTGGGGAGGCATACACACAATTTACTCTGCTTTAATTTGTTTATCTATTGAATGTGGCTTTAATTTTAATTATCCAGTGACCATTAGCAGCTATTTTATGTGAAAAGGAAAGACAAACTTAAACATGCAGGATCTGAATGACGCTGTTTGTTACACTTACCAGGGGGTAAAATGAATGTAAATTTCACCGCATTTGTATAGGGCTGTAAATGAAAATTTTCAAGGTATTCCAATTACAGAGAGCAGAAGGAATGTAGCCACATAGTGCAGATATCCACAAAGTTGACAACAGTAAAGCTATTAAGCATCATAACCTCTTCTAAAATACTCAGAGCCAAACTTACCAGTAAGTGGTAAAAGGAAGGCTTCTCTTCCCCCCTAATACCTTCCTCATTGTCTGATGAAGGGCTGAAATTCTCCCGTTAGAAATGTATTCCTTTGACTCTTACGGTCTTTCCAGTTTTGCATTATCCCCTGTTGTAAGGGGGCATGTCTGGGTGGCACAAAGTCCACATTCACTTCTGAGCTACATACCCCAGAAGGCTGAGTACAAGTTAGCATCATGGGGGGGGAGGGGGGAGGGGAGGAAGGAGCTCTAAGGGTGAGAGGTTTTGGAAAATAACTAATCTTCTTAGCATGGGTAAAAAAGGCTAGGAAACACTGGGCTTATAGAAACCCTAAACCACAACACTGTCATGTCCCAATCAGATGACTTACTAGAATTCAGAATACAGTGCCATTTCCCAATGCTCCTGGATTGGAATAACAGCTTAAACTGTTATTGGCTGACACCTTGGGTCAGCCTTGGGTTGGTTGGTTGTTGTTGTTGCTGTCATTTGGCCTTCATTCTGGAAGAGGACCATGACCTGAGGTTTGCAAAAGAATCAGATTGGGTAACTAGTGATAGTGAAGGGCAAAGGAGAGCAAGCGCATTTGTTTCCTGATTTAGAGAGTAAGAGTGGAAAAGGGGCAGGTATTGGTGAAAGATAGAAAGTTGTTTATTACAAAAAAGCAGTCTTTCCACTCAAAGATTTATGTTATATTTTTAAGCATTACCAACTAGATTCAATGAATACTACTTTGTGGTACACTTTGGGATCTGGTACTACTAGGCCCCTTTCCTTCCTGGTTTGTTTGTTTGTTTTCCATTATTTCCCTTGACATTCTTGATATTTTCTTCCTCCCAACATGAGCGATTGATATCTCTCCAATTATTTAGGTCTTTAATTTTTTTCTGTAGAAGCATTTTGCAGTTATAAGCATTTAATTACTCTAGTTATTTGGTCTATCTTGGCAGGTAGACTTTTTAGGGTTTTTTTGTTTTTTTAGTTATTTTGAATGAAATTTCACTTGGGTTTTATTGGTTTTACACATAGAAGAGGTGAAATTTTATATGAGCTTATTTTATATCCTGCTACTTTAAAGAAGTTCTTATTTTAATTAATTTTTAATTGATGGCTTAGGATTCTCTAAGTAAGCCATTCTATCATCTGACAAAAAAAGAAAAAAGATTTTCCTCTTTCTTTTTGCTTATTCCCTCAATTTCTTTTTCTTGTCCTATTGTTTTATGTAGGTATTTAATAATATATCAGATGATAATGGTGTTCATTGACATTCTTCTTTTACTCTTGATATTATTAAAAGGGATTTTAGTTTATCTCCAATACATATTATGTTGGTTCTTGGATTTAGACATGTACTATTTATCATATTAAGAAAACTGTCTACTTATTCCTATGTTTCAACAGAAATAGACAATTTCTTAAAAGCTTTATCTCCATTTAGTGATATTACCATGTGATTTTTATTGTTTTTGTTATTAATATGGTAAATTATAGGGAGCTTTAAGCTTCTTTTTGTCATAGACCCCTTTAGCACTCATAAAACATAGTATGGATGCCTTCTCAGAATAATGTTTTTAATATATAAATTAAACACATAGGGTTATAGAGGAAAACCAATTATACTGAAATCTATTTATCAAAATATTAAAAAGAAGGTTGTAGGCCCCAGGTAAGAACTCCTAGTCTACAATGTTAATAGTTTTCCTAATAATGAACCAATTTTGCATTCCTGGTACAAATCTAAAGTGATTGTATGTATAATTTTTATGTGTTGCTATTAGGTTCTTTGTTCATATTTTATTTTAAAATTTTCATCTATATTTATTAGACTTATTAGTCTATAATTTCCTTTCTCTGTTTTATCTCTCCCTATTTTAGATATCAAGAACATATTTATACCACATGAGGAATTTGATGAGATCTCTCTTCATATTTTTGCAAATAGTTTACATAAGATTGGAATTAATTGTTCTTTGGAAGTTTGATAGAATTCACTTGTGAAGTTGTAAGATTTTCATGTTTTTCCCCTTGGGTGGTTTATTAATAGTTTGTTCAATCTTTTGACTACAAGTGACCAAATATATTCTCAGTTTTCTTGATGCCTATGGTTCAAAGCCCCTCCTATACGCACCAAAGAAACCACAAAATACCCCCTACTAAAATTCCCCATGGAGAATGGAATTGGGTGAGGCTTCTGAACCGAAACCGGAATTGGATGCATTTCCCTGAATCATTATCTTGCCAATGAGGCTTGTCTCAAAGCAGAAGCCAAAATTTAAAGGCAGGAGTAGCAGCTGCAAGCTAACTTGCGCTCTGATTTTACATGACAGAGTTAAATGCTGATTGGACAGATTTTAGAGAAGGTGAAACAACATGTCAGCTTATGAAACATAGCAGTATGTGTGTGTATACACATCAAAATGGAAAAAATATCTTCTTTTCAAATATTTTTCTCCATCCTCCTGGTAGTCCTTTTATTCTGTGCTTGCATCATTATTTCTACCATATAGTTTGCTGGACAGAAAGTTTAAAGAAAAGAGATTTAGACAAATATTCTCAAAATATTGATACCTATTTTATAGGTCAGCTTTAAGAGTATTTCACAGCGATCAGATATGTCCCAAAATATTACCTAGGATACTTGAAAAGCTAGGAAACTTAACTTGCCAGTTTTCTCATCTGTCAAATGGGAATAATAGCACCCACTTCACAGGATTGTTATTAGGATCAAATGAGATAATCATTATAAATTCATTCTTGTAAATCCAGGTGTAATTCATGCTAAATACTTTGAAAACTTAGAGCACTATATAAATATTGTTATTGCTATTGTTATCATCAGACAGTATTTGACTGTGAAAACCCAACAGTAAAGACACTAAACCTGCCTCAAGGTAAAATCAATATTGTCTAATGAATGTGATCTACTCTGTACACTGATGGGTTTCTAATTAATCCCCTTCTACAATATCCAGTTTCAAAACATCTTTACAATCCCGTTTCATATGCATATGTTCTCTTTCTCTCTCTACTATCTCCCTGTCTCTCTATGTGTGTGTGTGTGTGTCTGTCTGTCTGTCTTTCTCTCTCTGTATCTGTCTCTATTTGTCTCTCTGTTTCTATGTGCATGTGTCTCTGTGTGTGTGTCTGTTTGTCTCGGACTGTGTGTGTGTATCTCTCTTACAGATACATAACCTGCAAAGTTTATCTCTGTTTGATTGTAACATGAGATATTCCATCATTTAAAATATACAACAACTTGCCTCTTGTCTATAAGGTTTTGACTATAGTTCAGTCTAGAATGTCCTAGTATCTGCAAGCATAAGAAACCTGCCTCTATCTACCCTAATTTCGAGCAATCCACCTATAGCCATTGGTCAAACTACTTTGAGGTAGAGTAGAAAGAGTGCTGCACTTGGAATCAGGAGTCCTGGGTGGGAATCCTGCCAAGAGCAATAGAATCACAGAGTTAGATCTCAAGGGGACCTCAGAAACCTTCTGGTTAAAATCCCTCATTTTGCAGAAGAAACTGAGAACCAAAGAGGTTAAATGACTTACATGATGTCCCACAGATAGGTGACAAAGGAAGAACTGAACCCTTGCCCTCTGACTACAAAGTGAGTACTCTTTCCACCATGCAGTGTCTACCTCACAGGGTTACTATGAGGATTGAATGAGGCAATGTACATAAACCTTATATGAATATTGGCCATTAAGATTGGGCTCATTTTACTAAAACAGGCAAGGTTTTGAAATGTCAAGGTAGAGCACATTTTATAGTCTGAAAGTAATCAAGACTGGAGCTGAGAATTGAAGTCAAGAAATGTGAAGCCCAGGAAAAGTAAACCACACCTAGGCAAAGTTCTTATAGAAATTATCATCATCCAGAATCTGGTTTATCCAAAGTCATGGCAACATCAGGTATTCATCTCCCTTAACAAATCTCAAAGTAGCAACTCTCCTGGAGCCTCAAAATCATAAGCAGGATGTCACCAGGGAATAGTTAATTTGACACATGAGCAAAATATCTGTTGTCTAATTATATCCTGATTCTGTAATTTCACTACTTATTATTTGGTGCATTTGTTTTCTAATTGATAGTTTCTCATCGTAACCTTAATCTCTTGTTGCCACACTCTTTCAGCTTCCAAATATTTCAAAATCATTTCAGTAGCTAAATACTACTGAGCTATGTACTGTCTACCAGAAGTCCCCCAGGCCTGTTGCTGGTGAAGGGTTTGTGTTTCTGAGCTGTTAAATAATTAGAAGGTAAATGCCAAGTGGAAATTAACTTCATTTCAGTCAGCCATTATCCTAGGGTTATATCTGTAAAGTTGTCACATGTTGATTAACCAGGGCTGTTAGAATTCCATTTTGATGTGGATGTAGCAACTTGGGGAGAGCTAGGGAAAAAAAATAATTGGATTTTTTTTTTAGTCCCACACTTATTTAACAAAGGAAAAGGAAAAGGCTAAAGGCTGCTAATAGGAGATTTTTCTTTTCTCATGGCTCTTAAGAATTAATAAGAGCCATCACCACCAGAACACGTGGATGATACAATTAGAATAAATATCAGGCCTGTCAAACCCAGTAACAGAAACACAGAATTTGTGTGCCTTATTACCCAAGCAGGATGATGTTGGTATGAAATATGCTTGATCATGTTCATTTCCTCTCTTCTTCATATCCCTTTAATAGAGGAAGACAGAGCTTTCATATCTTACAAAGTCACACAATTTCCTTAACTGGTAAAAGCCTAGGAGATGATAAAAACCAATTTAGGATGCAACACAGGAAAATGTCTTTGAACAGACTATTCTAGAAAGACAAGACATTTGAATATTAATAAGACACACACATGGGGTTGTTTATGTGGAATGATGAAAGAGGTTAGCATGCTATTTTCAACAAAGGAAGAAAGACCAAATTCTGTAGCCAAATACTTTGGCCAAATGCCTTCGTTAGTGATGTTGCCAGCTTAAACTTTCCCATTAACAATATTTGCAGCATGCTGAACAAACCCATGCAGCCAAAATTGCAGAAATATGTCCATGTCCCCTCCTGCATGTCCCTCCATAGCTTTCTTTTTCAATCAGTTGATTTAGTTCCACTAAACACCTTAATAGATATCAAGGACAAATCCTTTGCTAGTTATTTTTTTAGTTACCTAATGTTTGAGATGCATATATCTCTTTTAAAACTTTTTAAAAAAATTAAACTTTAAAAAATTTCTCTGTATCTTAAAAGCAATTTCATTTATTATTTAAAAATTAAGATTTGGTCTGTAATTTTTGACAATCTTCCACTTGCTACAATCCTGTCAGCATTCTCTACTTTGGGAACCTCAATAATGTCTCCATGCTGAAGTAAATATATAAGTTAAATGACAATGAGAACAAAGACAGGGTTGTCATCCTACAACTTGATCCAGGAAGAAAAACATCATATTAGTTTTGGGGCTAGTAAACTGAGATGAAGAAAACAAACAGAAAGCAAGCTCTAACTATAGTATCACAGATCCAGAGCTTGAAATACCTTCAAGATCATCTAATTGATACCCCTTCATTTTTATAGAGGAAACCAAGGTCAAGAATTTAGGAGATATAACCAGGGTTATGATGTTCCCCTGCCCTTCTGATGTGGAGGGTAGAGTCATGAACTTCAAAAGCTCCATTAAAGGAGGAGGCCTAGGAAAACCATCTTTTCATCTCCCACCTAGCTATACTCTTTTGGACTTCTTTGGACTTCATCATGCCCCCACATTGGTTATTTTCTTCCCTGCTCGTTTTCAGTTTCCTTTTGTGTATTGTCTTCCTTCATAAGATTGTAAGCCCCTGGAGGGCAAGAATTGTCTTTCTTTTTATTTGTGTCTTCAGTGCTTAGTACAGTACCTGGAACATAGTAGGCACTAAATAAATATTTATGGAGTGGTTGTCTAGTGAAAACACATAGTAGAGCTGAGTGTTAATTCCAGGTCCTCTGATGTCAAATGTAAACCCCCTTCCATTCTACAAAGATGCCTTGGTTCTCCATACCTCCCTAGCACCTAAGATGACCAATAGAATGGAAGATGATTTTGCTTAAGTAAAGGAGGCTTAAATGAAGGTAATTTCAATCACTAAAGGTGTTTCAGATACCTTCACAGTAACTGAGAAAAGAGGAAAAAGGAGTTGGTTCATGGAAGTGATACAAGATTGTTCACTTCTATGGTATTCAGAAGAGTCAGAAAGGTCAGACATTATTATAACTGGAAATAAACCAGATGTGATAACTGAGGGTGAAGTTGGAGGGCAACAGAGGCTTGAAATTCATAATATCAGCTTTCAAATATTGATGAGTGTCTACAGAAAGGCCAATAACATGAGAAGTGATGGGGTTTGGAAGAAGGCTTTTTGAAGAAAAATGAACTCATTAATAGAAAATTGAATGGGATTTAATATAACAGTTGAAGTTTGTAGTGGACAAATGGAATGGCATAAATGAAGAAGCAAAAATTAAAATTTATCTTGACACCAAAAATACCTAAGTAATATTTGTTGTGGCTTAGACAATATGGAGTACATATAAATAATGAACATTGTTCCTAGTTAATAATGCATATAGAATATTTTAATATCACTATAAGAAGCTGGTAAAAAAAAGAAGAGAAAAAAGAAACATGTGGAGAGTTCAGGCTCATAAAAAAATCAGGTGGCAGAATCATCTCAACAAGAAGAAAAAAAAAACCATAGTTTTGTAATTGCCTCCCCTAGGTTCACATTTTTCTATGAGTTGGGCCCTAATTAATATGTAATGTTTTCTGTATTATTTCCAAAGACTTAAGAGTATGCATGCAAATTCAAAAAATAAAATCCTAAACTTGCACAAATAAAACCACATATATACATATGGTTCTTGCTATCCCTGCCGACAGGGTCTTATCCATTACTGCTATTGGAACCACCATGAAAAAAGCAGGAGAGCCGGATACATTTAGAGAACATTCAATTTCAACAACAAAAGTGGAAAAAACCAAGCTCCAACTCCCAGAGTGGGCTTATCTGGCCTTACAGTGGTTCCTCAGTCCTGAAATAACTTCCAGTACAATGCCTGAATTTTTTCACCTCACTTTGTTAGTCATAGTCAAATTGTATTTATTAAGTGCCTACTATGTGCCAAACCTATGTGTATGTCTTATTAATATTCATATGTTTTATCTCTCTAGAATAGTCTGTTCAAAGACATCTTCCTGTGTTGCATCCTAAATTGGTTTTTATCACCTCCTAGGCTTTTTCCAATTAAGGAAATTGTATGACTTCATAAGATACGAAAGCTCTGTCTTCCTCTATTAAAGAGATATGAAGAATAGAGGAAATGAATATGATCAAGCATATTTCATGACAATATAATCTTGCTTGGATAATAAAGATTAAGCATACAATAAGCACTATGCTAAATGCTAAAGCTACAAAGAAAAACAAATATAATCCTTAATTTCAAAGAATGAATGGTCTAATGGGAGAGACAACATACAAAATGTGTACAGACAAGACATACAGAATAAATTAGAGGGGCAGCTAGGTGGTGCAGTGAATAGAGTATCAGCCCTGAAGTCAGGAGGAACCAAGTTCAAATCCAGCCTCAGACCAAATACTTGACACTTACTAGCTGTGTGACCCTGGGCAAGTCACTTAAGCCCAATTGCCTTAAAAAAAAATAAATTAGAGATAATCAACAGAGGCACTAACATTAAAGAGGACTGGGAAACACTTCTTGAAGAAGGTAGAACTTTAGCTAAGACTTGAAGAAAGCCAGGGAAGCTGAGAGGTAGATCTGAGAAGACAGAAGTCTTGCCATAGAGGACAGCTAGTGAAAATAATTGGGGTTCAGAGATGGAATGCATGTGAGAGGAGCAGCAAGAAGGCTCGTTTGGTATAATTGTAGTTTTACCAAAAAAAAAAAAAGTAATTAAAGCATTAATAGTCCTAAGTCCAGCTGAGTTTGCTTTGAACTTCAAGAAGTTAAATAATTATTCAACTTTCAAAGTAGTTTGAAAGTGAAAGATTTTGAGGGAGCAGAGCCAAGAGAGTTGAAAGAAGGCAGGGACTCACCTGAGCTCTCTCTAAAACCCCTCCCAAGATGTTTAATAATATCCTAAAATAAATTCTGGAATGGTAGAACCCACAAAAGAATGGGGTGAAATAATTTTCCAGCCCAAGAAATCTTGGAAGTGTGGCAGGAAAGGTCTGTTGCACTAGGGTGAAAGTGGAGTGCAGTCCAGTGCAGGCCACACTAGCTCAGAACAGGCCCCAGCAAACCAGGCGTAGGCCTTGGGAGAAACTGAGTCAATAGCAGCAGCAGCAGCAGCAGCAGCAGCAGCAGCAGCAGCTTCTGGAACTCTCAGCCCACAGACAGTAAGGAGATCAAACAACTGGTCATAAATAAGATTACAGGGGTCACTTTGCCAGCAGTGGGGGCAGGATTCTGTTGCTTTGCCCATACTCTGATATGGGTCACAATCCTGGGTGGCAGCCTCAGAGTGAGGAGGAGCACTAGCACAGCAGAGTTTGTGGCCACAGGGGACTGGGGACCCTCATCATAGTTCCAGGGTAGAAAATAGTGCTTGTGGGCGCTCAGAGACCAGAGCACTTGCCAGAAGAGTAGTAAACCCATCTCTCCTTAGATTATACCACCATGGAAGAATTGAAAACTTACAAGTTCCTAGAAGTATCTCTAAAATAAGCTGCACAAAACCCATGAAGCTTGGGATAGTACACCCTCCACCCTGGAAGCAGAGCCCCACTTTAACAAAGAGTTAAAAGTCAGGAAATAGGTTGGGAAAATGAGCAAACAACAGAAAAAAACCATGGAAAGTTACTGTGGTGGAAAGATCAAAGCATACGCTCAGAAGAAATCAAAGTCAAAATTCCTAAATCCAAAGGCTAGAAGAAAAATATGAATTGATTTCAGGCAATGGAAGAGCTCAAAAAGGATTTTAATAATCAAGTAAGAGAGGTAGAGGAAAAATTGGGAAGAGAAATGAGAATATTCAAGAAAATCATGAAAAAAGTCAACAGCTTGGCAAAGGAGGCACACACACTCACACACACACACACACACAAACTGAAGAAAATAACACCTTAAAAAACGAAATAGGCCAAATGGTAAAATAGGTGCAAAAGCCAATGAGAAGAAAAATGACTTGAAAAGCAGAATGGGCCAAATGGAAAAAAAGTCACAAAAATTCACTGAAGAAAAGAACATATTAAAAAATAGAATTGGCCTAATGTAAAAGGAGATCTAAAACCTCACTGAAGAAAATAATTCCTTAAAAATTAAAATCAAGCAAGTGGAAGCTAATGACTTTATGAAAAATCAAGAAACAATAAAACAAAACCAAAAGAATGAAAAAATAGAAGACAATGTGAAATATCTCATTGGAAGAACAGCTCACCTGGAAAATAGAACCAAGAGAGATAAATTATTATTATTTAAGATATTTAAGAAGATTTTTTTAAGAAGATCTTTAAGAAGATCTCTTAAGAATTTAAGAGATAAATTAAAAATTATTGGATTTCCTGAGGGCCAGGACCAAAAAAAAAAAAAAAAAAAAAGAGCTTAAACATCATCTTTCTAGAAAATATCGAGAAAAACTGCCCTGCTATTCTAGAACTAGAGGGTAAAATAGAAATTGAAAGAATACACAGATCACCTCCTGAAAGAAATCCCAAAATAAGAACTCCCAGGAATATTGTAGCCAAATTCCAGACTTCCCAGATCAAGGAGAAAATATTGCAAGCAGCCAGAAAGAAATAATTCAAGTATTGTGGAGCCACAATCGGGACAACACAAGATTTAGCAACTTCTACATTAAAGGATCAGAGGGCTTAGAATATGATATGCTGAAGGGCAAAGGAGCTAGGATTACAACCAAGAATCACCTACCCAGCAAAACTAAGTATAATCCTTCAGTGGAAAAAAATTGACACTCAATGAAATTGAGGACTTTCAAGCATTCCTGATAAAAAGACCAGAGATGAATAGAAAATCTGACTTTCAAATACAAGATTCAAGAGAAGTATAAAAAGATAAAAAGGAAACGGAAATCATAAGGCACTTAATAAGGTTAAACTTTTATCTTCCTACATGGGAAGATGATACTTGTAACTCATAAGAACTTTCTCATTATTAGGGCAGTTAGAAGGAGTATATAAATAGAGAGAGGACGCAGGTATGAGTTGAATATGTTGGGATGATATATTAAAAATAAAATTAAGGTGTGAGAAACAGAAATGCACTGGGAGAAAAGGAAAGGGAGAGGTAGAATGGAGTAAATTATCTGACAAAGAGGCACAAACTTTTACAGTGGAGGGGAAGATAGGGAAGGTGGTGGGAAACACTTGAACCTTACTCTCATCAGAATTGGCTCAAAAAGAGGATAACTTACACACTCAATTGGGTATAGAAATTTATCTTACAGGGCAGCTAGGTGGCCCAGTGGATAGAGGTCTGGCCTTGGAGTCAGGAGGACCTGAGTTCAAATTCAGTCTCAGACAGATGACACTTACAAGCTGTGTGATCCTGGGCAAGTCACTTAACCCCAATTGCCTCACAAAAAAGTAAAAAAAAAATCTATCTTATCCTACAGGAAAGTTGGAGAGGAAGGGGATCATAGAAGGGTGAGATACTCATACAAGGTAGGGTAGATCGGTGGAGGTGGTAGTCAGAAACAAAACACTTTTGAGGAGGGACAGGATGAAAAGAGATAGAGAATAGAATGAACAGGGCACAGGGGAATAGGGTGGAGTGAAATACAGTTAACAATCACAACTATGAAAAAATTTTTTGATGCAAATTTCTCTGATGAAGTCCTCATTTCTGAAATATATAGAGAAATGAGTCAAATTTCTGGGAATGACAGTCATTCCCCAATTGATAAAATATGAACATTTTTCAGATGAAGCTATCAAAGCTCCATATGAGAAAATGTTCTAAATCAGGAGTGGGGAACCTGTGGCCTCAAGGCCACACATGGCCCTCTAGGTCCTCAAGTGTGGCCCTTTGACTGAATCCAAACTTCACAGACAGATTTGTTCCCCATCCTGGCTCTAACTCACTACTGATTGGATAAATGCAAGTTAAAACAATCTGAGGTACTACCTCACACCTATTTCATTGGCTAAGGATGGAAAAGGAAAATGACAAATATTGGAAGGGAGGGGGTGAAATTGAGATACTAATACACTAGTGGTGCAGTTGTGAAATGATTCAACCATTATGTAGAGCAATTGGGAACTATGCCCAAAGGCCTGTAACACCATACATACATACTAGCAATACCATTACTAGGTCTATATCCCAAAAGAGACAAAAAAAAAAAAAACAAAAAGGAAAAAGACCTATATATACAAAAATATTTACAGCAGCTCTTTTCTGGTGGCAAAGAATTAAAAATTGAGGGCATGCCCATCAGTTGGAGAAAGGCTGAACAAGTTGTGGAATAAGATTGTGATGGAATACTGTTGGCTATGAGCTAGATGCTCTCAGAAAAACCTGGAAAGACTTACATGAACTGATGCACAGTGAAATAAATGAGTAGAACCAGGAGAAAATTGTATACAGTAGCAGCAATATTGTAAAACGATCAGCTATGAATGACTTAGCTGTTCTCAGCAATACAATGATCCACAATAACTCTGAAGGACTTACGATGAAAAATGCTCTCCATCCACAGAGAAAGAACAGATAGAGTCTGAATATAGATTGAAGCATACTTTTCTTTTACTTTATATTTCTTGGGTTTTTAAATTTTGACCTAAGTTTTCTTTTACAACATGATTAATATGGAAATATGTTTTTATCTTCTCAGTGAGGGAGTTGGGGAGGAAAGGAAAGAATTTGGAATTCAATTTTTAAAACAAATGTTGAAAATTGATTTTACATGTAATTGGGGGAAAATAAAACACACAATTTAAAAAGAAGTAAATTGACCACATATAAAATTAGTATCTACTCAAACATCCCTCCCTCATTAACACTAGCATCTGTTCTGATCTTCCCACACCCATTTTGTCAAAGTTTTAGTGGATCAGTTACTCACCTCATTTCAAAAGAGAATGATTTAAATATGAGCGACTCTGGGAAAGCTTGAAGAAGCTGTCAAATATTTTTCAGCAATGACTTTCCTCAGATAATGTTACTAAAGTCAAATGTGAAATGACAAATATATTGTACCATCATAAAACATTATTTGAAAAATGTGAAAAATCAGTATTTTATTCATTCTTTGTTCACACTAACAATTGTAATATAATTATGATTATTATCTAAATTTTGTTAAATATAAGTCAAAATAATTATTCTATAATTCTAACTTTATTCTCTGAGATAAAATCTCAACCAAACCTTATTCACTATTTCCTATAAAAGTCTTCATTTAAAGTGGATTCACTTTAAGTGATCTTTTAGAATATCAAGTATCACTGGACAAGAAGAGTCCTCTACATTTAAATTTGAATCTAGATTACTGTCACTTAAGTTACTGCAAATTGCTATAAAATTTATTAAATATATTTCCAGAAGAAATTAGTTTGGTTATTAACAAAATAACTGATAATTTAAAATATTTTCTGTATTTCATTAGTTTTTTAAGCTTTAGAAATTAAAATAAATATTTCACCGAAGGAACAAATATATTTATAATCTTCTAGTCAAATCCTCACATCTTACAGATGAAGAAAATGAGGCTTACAAAGGTTAAGTGTCTTGCCCAAGGTCACAAAGGTAATAATGAGAGATCTGAGATTCAGGCTTTCTGACTCTATGTAATTGATAGGGTAGATGAAAGCCCTGGTGACCTGTTCCTCCACTGATACCCTTAACCCCCAGTATTCCCAAATTGTGCTCTATAGTACCCTTGGGTTGCTGTAGGGAATTCATTTGAGTGCCTCAGGATATTTTAAATTTTGATCCTCAATGTCTATCTGACACCATGAAAATTATTAGTTCAAGGTAGTTCACATTTTCAACATTAGATCAGACTACATTCCTTTCAATAATGTTCTCAAATATTTGAGATATGTTTTTGTTTATTTGTACTTTTGGCCATATGATAACTTCTCACTGAAACTTCTTGTTTGTAATGCCACATATTTGTAAAACTGGGTTTTGTATAGTTGCTGCAATAAAATTCAAGTACCAGGCAAAAAAAAGTGAAAGATTTTGCATCCTCCTGGTATGAGGGTCAATTAGCAGCCTCCCCAGGTCCAGGGCTCTCTGTGTAGCATGGATGTATGTTCCCTTCTTCTAAGACAGGAGAGAGCTAGTATTTTTCCTTTTTTGCCCTCAAATTTAATTTCATTATTTTTTTCCAATTGAAAAACATTTATTTTCTCTCCTCTTTGGCCATTTATCTATTAGGGAATGGTTTTTTACCTTATAAATTTGAATCATTTCTGTATATATATCTTAAAACTGATATCTTTAGCACAGAAACTTCCTACCAAGATTTTTTCCAGTTAACTATATACCTTCTAATTTTAACTATATTAATTTTACTTGCACAAAAAAATGTAATAGAATAAAAATTGTTCATGTTATCTTCTGTAATCCTCTCTGTCACTAGCATGGTAATTAACTTTTTCCTTTTCCATTAATCTGAAAGGTCATTTCTTCCTCACTTCTCTAATTTGCTTGTGATATCAGTACTTATGCCTAAGTTACATATCCACTGGGAATTTATCTTATTATACTGTATGAGATATTGGGCACTACCAACTTTTTCTAGACTGTTTTCCAGTTTTCCCAGAAGTTTTTGCCAAATAGTGAGTTCTCACTCCAGTAACTGGTGTCTAGGTCTATGGAACACTATGCTACTATTTCTGTTTTATGTCATGAACCTATTCTCCTCTGATCAACATCTTTATTTTTTAATCAGTATCAAATTCTTTTGTAGTACAATTTGAGATCTAGTACTACCAAAACTTCTTCTTTCCCACTTTTTTCATTACTTCTCTTAAGATTCTTTTGATCTTCCAGATGAATTTTGTTATTTATTTTTATAATCATCAAACAATCCTTTGGTAATTTGATTGGTATTACACTGCATACAGAAGTAAATTTAGGTAATATTATCATTTTTATATTGGCCTTGGTTACCAACAAGTAATTAATATTTCTCCAATTATTGGGTCTGCCTTTTTTTACAAGTAGTGTTTTGCAATCTGATTCCTATAGTTCATTTAGGGGTCTTTGTAGCTAGACCCCCAAATATTTTACACAGTCTGTAATCTAATACCCTTTTCTTAATCTTCATCCTTCTTAACTTCTCTGCAGCCTTTGACACTGCCAATAACTCTCTTTTCCTTGCTACTCTCTAGGTTTTCATAACACCACTATTTCCTAGTTCTCTTCTTATCTGTTTGACCACTCCTCAGTATTCATTGCTGGATCTTTATCCAGGTCATACCTACTAACATGAGTATTACACAGGGTTCTGTCCTGGGCCTCTTCTTTCTTCTCTTCTCTTCTTTTCTCTTCTCTTTTCTCTCTATAATATTTTACTTGGTGATCTCATCAGTTCCCATGGATTCAATTATCATTTCTATGCAGATGATCCTCACATCTATGTATCTAGCCCTACCCTCTCTGTTGACCTCCTGTGTTTTACCTCCAATGTATCATGGGCTTTCCTAATTGGATATCCTGAATACATCTCAGTCTCAACAAGTCCCATTCCCACTACCCAAACCCTCCCTTTTTTCTAAATTTCTTATTACTGATGAAGACATTACCTTCCTCCAAATCGCCAAGACTTACAACCTAGGTGTCTCCCTTGACTCCTTACTCTCTCTCACTTTTCATATCAAATCTGTGGTCAAATCCTATCAAATACGCCTTTGTAATATCTCTCATATATGTTCCTTTCTCTCCCCTGACATTGCCACCACTTTGGTATATGCTGTCATCACCTCACTTCTAGACTATTGCAATTCCCTGATTGTTGGTCCTTGCTTTTCTCTTTTTATCAAGAATATATTTATTGTTGTCTCATCTGAAATTACGATTACTAATAATAATCATTGTTTTTGTTTAAGCTAAAGTGCCATAGATTCTATTTCAGGCCCTCATTTTAATCCTATGTAAATCTTTATGCTTCAAATTTATCTTTGTAAACAGCATATTATTGGATTCTACTTTCTAATCTATTTTATTCCCTTCCATATTATAGTTTAGTTCTCACCATTAATGTTAATAATTATGATTTTTCATTGGGTATTTCCCTCTATCCTATCCTCTTGTAATTTTTCCTCTCTTTGCTCCTACCCTCATCCTTTATAAAAAGAAGAGAGTTGTAAAGTGGAGTTTCCTTAACACATAACCTATAAAGTGGAATGTTTCTGCTCTATTGGCCCACTTTTTTTCCCTCCTTGCTTTGCCCCAATCCTAAGTTTTTATTGTTTCTTCCTTTACTTTTAATAGCCCCCTTTTGGCCCCTCCTTTTGACACCTGAGTTTGTTTTGCTTATTCTTATTCCCTTACTTAACCTGTCTTCCCACTTAAACTTTTCTCTCCCCCTCCCCACTCCCTCTTATTTCCTTTTGTGAGTTGAATTTATTTCTATATCATACTCTTTATGTATGTGGAGGGGAGAAAGTGGAAGTATAGTTGTGTTCAATCTTTCTTTGCTCAATGCTTATGAGAGATGCTTTTTGCTAAAATTACCAAAACAGAACAAATCTACAACTAGTTATTTGTCTTATTTTCCTTTCTCTAAGACTTTTGAAGATATTATGATTCTGAGAAGATATTTGTTTCTTATCTTCCTGTTAGTAATAAACAATACATCCCAATAAAGTTACTTCCAATTGAACAAATGTTTCACAGTAGATAGAGTGCCAGGTCTGGAATGAGGAAAATTTGAGTCCAAATCCAGCTTTAGACACTATGTTCAGTCATATTGTTCCTAACACCTAGGCAGAGGTTAGGCTCTCTGCCTACCTTGGATTATTTCTGACTGAGACAAAATTCAGTTTACCCTATTTGAGAAGATTCTCTCCCTAAGTGGACAAGACATCTCTATATTAAGCTTAATTTTTTTAACTAAATCATTACTGCTTTCCATCTCTTACCTGGTCTATTAAAAGTTTAAATTGTTTTCCTTTCATAATTTTTATGGAATAAGATAAAGGTCACTTTTTAAGGTGATTCTCAAGATAACTATTCACATATGCACTAGCAACAATCTTCTCAAGAATTCTGAATATTTGTCACCCTTAGGGCAATTATGAGAAACTGCCTGATATAGGCCTGTTATCCTCATACTGTCACTTATATTTGTTGTAGCTAAGAGCATTGAACGTATGCAGAGGCTGGACTCCCCAAAGGACCAATCATGAGCTCTAAAAGACTGTCCACGAGCTCTGCTGTGCTTATCACAGTCCATTAGTGCTTCCAAAACCTTCAAGGTCAGGGGAAAAAAGCCTTTAATGATAAGTAAGTTATAGGCAGGGCTTTTCCTATATAATTGAAAGCAACTCAGTCTCGAATTGCACTCTGTCAAAGATGTCCTACAAATAAAAAAAGGTGCTGCCAAAAAGATCTGCTGTTGGAAGTACTCTGCTTCCCTCTTGGCCTGCTCAAGAGAGCTGGAGAGACCAGAAAACTCAGCTCAAGACCATCAAGAACATCAGAAGCAATCATGTCCTGGCTCCCTTTTCCATACTCTGGAGACCTGATTGGCCAGATTCTATCCTTTACTAAATCCCATTTGAATACAGAAGTTATGCATCGGATTCTCTTTTCAGTTTAGTACATAATCAATCATCTAGAATGCAAGTACTGCTAACCATTGGGAAATGATCAAGAGAGCCTTATCACTTCTCCAGCTTTTGAAGTTATCCCCTTGTACCTAGGATAATGATATAAAGGGGATTCCTGTCCAAAATCAGACTCACAAAATCTCCAAGTTAGAAGAAACCTTAAAGGAAGTCTAAAAAGACCATATTTGAATAAGTATCTTCTCTATACCTTTCAGATATAGCCTGGACTAGATCAAAGTCTATGATTCTATCCATGCAACGTATAAGTCCTCCTTCAATAATTCTATAAAATAAGTAGAGACAAAAAGAATGCTCCAGAAACTAGTTCAACAATCAAATTCCTTACATAAAAAGGTTTTCCCTAACACAAAGATCATTCTCCTTGTTATTTTCTTTTTAGTTTATTTTACTCAGATTTCTGTACCAGGCATAGACTCAAGCCCAGAGAGACAACAAAAATATAGGCAGTTACTTTTTTTAAAAAATGAGTTAGTAGGTATATCATTCACAGAAAGCTCCTCTAATTTGTGATTTTGCCTAATTGGAAATGGAAAATAATTTATGCTATGTAGCCCAAAGGAATTCACCAAATGGGGTTTCCTGAATTTCACTGCTTCTTTTTGATGGAAACCTACCTCTGAGAAACAGAAAAAGAAAATAAGCATAACAGGAGGGGGTTTCAGCCTAAAATACTTAACACAGTCATAAAATAAAGTGTTTTTATGACTGCTTGTTTACATGGCAACCTTGTTTTCATCTCAATCTTTTTGTGCCCCTGGATTCAAAGGTTTTGTTTGGTCTTGAGTCAGCTCCAGAATGGAGCGCAAATGAAAACTATTTCTTCTCATGTTTTCAGCCCAGCTGCTCTTACTATGCTAAAATTAAGGAGGAAGAGGAAACAAAAGAGTAGTATGACTAGAAAACATGAAACCTTCCCAGCTTTATGGCTCAAATTAATTCAAAAGACTTTCTGAATTTCATTTTGTCTCATAGCCAGGGGAGGTAGAAGTATTAAACCACAAATTGGATTAAATTCTACAAATGTATTTATTTTTTGGTATCTCAGTAAGAGTGGGAGGAAAATAGAGGGAGATACAGCCTTGGATGAAAGACAGTGTTTGTATTTGGCCATGTGTTTCTCTTCATGGATTTGGTATGGATATATGTATAAGACATCATTGTTCATTCATGCATGTATTTTTATCTATAATTAGGGCAGAAGTAGTTGCTATGAGAACTCTATCCTTTTTAAACCTTCTGACAATGCAAATCATAATTATGGCTATCATTTATAAGTTTTTTTATTTCAGGAAAGAGAAATAACTTTTTATAACAGTTAAATAAACAACTTTGTAAATATTATAATTATAAAGGGCCACACACAAAAAAAAAACCTGATGTGTACAAGGTCAGAATGGGTCTCATAGAAATTATGCTGTGAGTGTCAAAGAAATGAAATCAATTCTGCCTTATCATTCATTTCCTTTTGGGGTAGTTTCCATGGAAACTGATCTATGGGAAAAAATCAAGATTATATTCACTCTAGTAGAGAAACAAAGTACACATGTAGTTGGCAGAGTCTTAAACTATTACAGTTAAAGTCTAAGCTATGCCACTTAAAAGCTGTGAAACCTTGAACAAAGACCCTACTCTCTCTGCACCTGAAACTTCTTCACCTATAAAATGGGGACGGTTTTGTGTGTAGTGTTTTGCAGTTATTACATTTTATATGCATTCCCTCATTTTGATCCTCAAAAGAAACCTGTTTTATAGATGAGGAAAATGAGACTCAGAGAGGTAGATTAAGGTCATGCAGCAAAACGGCAGAACTAGGCTGTATTCCATTTCTTCTGACACTCAGATCACTGCTTTTTCCATTATAATCAATCAACCTGTAAATAAAAATTTGTTAAATACCTACTATGTGCCAGGCACGGGGCTGTGGGTTTAATTAGAAAATGATACAGGAACACGCAGAATTTCACATAATATTTTCTACAGCAGACCATATCCTTTTAGTCTCAGAAGAACTAAACACCAAATATATGCTAATTAGTTCATTGAATGATGGGCCAAATTTCATGTACAGTAGCACTGCAGTACTGATTGAGGCAAAGAATATGCTACTCATTAGTTCAATGTCTACTAATTATTGCTGTTTCAGAACTCTTCAGCCTTTCTCCATATGCATGCAATTTATTTGCAAAAATTTAATTTCCTCATCCCTAAGCACTGGTTTTCACAACTTCTAATTCCTAAGAACATACCACCATGATCATCCAAAGTCAGAATGCACATAATTTTACAGGAAAATCTGTATGGTCATTGTAAAGGCATATAATCTTTTTTTTTTAAGTTAAAAATAGCTAGGGATTTCACTAGATTTTAGTCCCATTATGTGTGTATCTTAGCAGGATCAGAGAATCATAGATTTTGACCTTAGAGATCATTGAGTCAAACCCTTCATTCTATAGATGAGGAAACTGAGGCCTTCAGAAGTTAAGCGACTTGCCTGGGGTCATGTCCTAATAAGTATCTGAGGCAGGATTGGAACCTAGATCTTTCCCAGATAAAAGTGTAACAGACTATCTAATGTCTTCCATTTAACCTTGGAACAATCCAGTTTGATTTCTCTCTTAGAGGAATTAGTTCAGTGCTTTGTGCATAGCCAGTACCCCCAAAATTCTGCTAGTTATTTTTTTCTACCATCAGTGAGAAGTTGCAAGGAGATAGAGAAGCTTGCAGTAGAAATATAACAAGAAAGATGTATATATTTCTGAATATTGTGTCATTGAGTTTTAAAGAAATCCATGAGAATAAATGAAATGCAATATCTCAAGTATTTTGAGTTCAAAGAAAATTAATAGTAATCAATACAAGTTTACATAATAGCTAATAGCTAAGAAATAATTGGAATGAAAATGCAGATTATTCAAAAATGTATGCCTGCCAGACAGATGTTAAGTAGAAGGAAAAGTGAAATATGTAGCTTTTCTTTTTCAACATGTACTTTACTTGAATATAATTTTCAGCTCTCTAAAGGATTAACTAATTTTGTAAGAGTGTCTGAAGTGATTGATTAAAGGCTGTGAATTAAGTTGATTCTACTGACTTGAGGAGACTGATTGTGGAGGAGGAGCTCACAGTCTGTGCTAAACGTAGACAAGGAAGAGGAAAGCTCCTTTCAATCCCATGAATCAGGTATAATGTACTTATTCAGTATGGAGAAGATTGGGTTTCAAAACTCTTTAAATGAAAATCAAATCTACCAAAAGTTCAATTAAGTGCTAATGTTCCCTGAACCTATAGCATTACGGCATGTACAACACTGACCATTGCCCTGAGCACTATAGTTTTACAAATCATTAATACATTATAAACCAATACCCCCCTAATATATTGAAACTATACTGTAATTTTAACAGATCATCACTTATACACAAATCAAATGGTTAATGATGATCTGAGCTAGCACTCAAGCCCCAGTGACATTAATATAAGTAATAATTAATGGCATTATTAATAATTAAGCACTGGTCTTTCAACTGTTCCTTTATAACATTCTTTCAAAGAAAATAACTGTCTCTGATCACAATTGTTTCGCCTAATGCCATGTTTTCATGGGACCAATTAATGGTAGTAAGTGGGATATGCCTGCCTTTCAGAAAAATGGTTCCCATTGCTGTTCCTTTTCATCACTGATTAAATTAATGAATGAATGAATGAATGAGTATTTATAGAGGGTCAAATGTGCCAAGCACTATGCTAAGCACCGGGGATATGAATACAAGGAAGACTGTCCTAGCCCTCTGTGAGCTTACATTCTAATAGGTAAAGACTACATATATGGGAGGTGATAGAGAGAATGAAAAGGGTAGTGCTAGTGGCAGAAATAAATAATATGAAAGTGAAAATCAGTATTGATCCTAATTGTCTATATTATCAATGGTGTCAAGCTCAAAAAGAAACAGGGGCCACTAAACCTACATAAGGATTCTTGCAGGCTCATATTGACTTAGAAAACTACAAATTAGCATTATCTATGTTTTATTGTAATTTATTATTTTGTTAAGTATTTCCCAATTACATTTTAATCTGGTTCAGGCCACACTAGAAAGTATTATAGGCCACTTGAGGCCCAAAAGTCATATGTCTGACAACTTTGGTTCATGATATAGTTAAAAAACAAAGAATAATTTTCCAAGGACAATACATTCATTTAGGTTAATTTGGATTAAGAGAATATGGTAAGACAAGGATCATGAAGTTATCATTAATACTCCTCATTATTCAAAGATGTATCTTCCAATATACCAGGCATTATACTTAGAATATATGACTCCTGTCTATAGCAATAATAATCTTTAGCAAGGGTCATCCTGTGGAGCATATGTGGGAAAGGGTCTGCACCTTGACACCTTCCAATGAGCTTTGGCCCCTGACTAAAAGGAAATGTGCAACTAGTAGTTCCTGGTTGGTCCTTTGGCTTGGGACCACCCCACCCTACCCTACCCCTTAGGGCTTTGATAGCTTCTCTTTGGTGTTTGATTCTTCTAGGACTAAGTTTGGATAGCCTGAGCCCAGAACAGGGGGCACTATTGTGGGAGAGGAACACTTACTGAGCTATGAGTAACTCTTAAATTAGATTTAAATAAAAAAGTAAACAGAAGAGAATGGACTCGGGACAGCCTATTCCAGATGCTTTAGAAACAGTGGTATCAAATTCAAATAGAAATGGATCCTTGAAGGCCTTGACTTAAAACAACATTTCCCAATTATATTTTAAGTTGGGTCAGGCCATACTCAGAAGATTTTCTAATAATATCTGTATAGTGTATTAAGGATTGCTGCCAGAGATTCATATTAATGACATATCAAATTTGACTGAGCCACCATTTGGATTTCCACTTCTTCAAAACCCACACATTCAGCAAAGTTAAGAGGACAGTAGGACATTCTTTGAGAGGAAAAAAAAATGGTGTCTATGTCTAAGAACTTGGATCCTAGATTCTTAGATGGCCTCAGAGGTCACCTTGCCTGAAACATGAATACCAACCATTTAATATCACAGATTTTAGAACTTGAAAGGACTGTGCCACTGACTATTTTACAGATGAGAAAATTAAGTCCCACAAGTACTAAATGACTTCCTTAAAATGATACATGCCATAAGTAGCAGAGCCCCATTCCAATCCAGGTCTTTGAGCACCAAATCAAGTATCCATTCCACTATATTATCAATGGCAGGTAGCCATCTAGATTCCATCTGAAAATTACCAATCCAGAAAAAATCACTAAAATTCCAGGAAGGCTGTACCAAGAATAGATGATTCTAATTGTTAAGAACTGTTGGGGGTAGTTTCCCCCTTACAATGAACTAAAATCTACCTGTTGGTAATTTCCATCTGTTGGACCCAGTTTTGCCCTCCAGAGCCAAGCAGAACAAGTTGAATCCCTCTTCCATATGATAGCACGTTAAATATCTGAAAACAAGTGTAATCTTCTTTCCTCAAAGCTAGAGTATCCAGTTCTTAAACAATTAGAGTCTTCTAGAAAATATTCTGAATTGGTTGGTATGTTAAACAATAAAATAATAATTAAGCTACTGAGCCCGAGCTTTATTATTTCTTTTCTTCCCCCTTCTGGTTAACCATACACCTACATAGGCTTACCTTTTGTAGTTCCTTTTTAAACAAAACACATCAGGAGAAAGAAAAAAAGAAACAACATTCTGTAATAATGATTGTTTTGCAAATTTTCACTGATCCTGCTTATTCCTGTCCTAGAAAGCATGCCTAATCATCATAAGCTTAGAGAAATTCAATTATGGTTCCTCAAATTCTATTCTCCATTTAAAATTAGCATTTTAGCTGGATGGCTAATTGGTTTCTTGGATGCCCAATCTAATATTTTAGGCCTTAGGAGTAGGAGCTACCTGTTGCCTAAAATACCCTATTCCTAGGACCTAGAATTTTAGGTTGGACTTCCAAGAAATCATGTAGTTATCAGGTATGTGGTCAAATGAGGATCTCAATTCATGTATAGAAGAGTCTCATAACGATTATATATAGATGGTAATGTTGGAATGTAAGATAGTTAATGACATCTTAGTTTCCTTTTTCATTATTAATAAGGTTAGTAACAATATGGAAAAATAAGATTATTTTCTACATGTTTGATATTTTCCCAGTCTTAAATCCATCTATCCTTCAATGCTGATCTATCCTTTAATGACCTCACAATTGAGTTGTCTCCAGCATGGCTTTCTCAAGTGATAGCCTCCAATATTCTATACCCACCTTTACTATTTCACAATTGATAGAAAGATATAGAAAACACAGGATCTCACTGCATTTATTGTTCGTTAAATACAAAAAAGCACTTAATTTGGTAGTGTGCAACACTGTCTTAATAACTCTCTTCCAACATAGTGACTCCTATCCACACACCAAAATGATTCAAGATTCTGTGAAATATAAAAACAAAAAAGCCCTATTCAATATCTCTCTGATCATAAACAACAAGTTAGAAATAAAACAAGGAGAAGTATATTTGTCAAAAGTGCTCACCACTGCAAAGGAAAAAGATGCATCACAGAGTTCAAGTTAAAGAGTGAATTCCTATGGATGCTGCTGTCTTCTGTATATTTCAGTTATTCTGGTTGTATCAAGCTACAAAGTATAACAGATTCCCCTGAAAGAAATCTATAACCACTCAAGAGTTTGGCCTGGCCATCCACACTGGAAAAACTAAGGGGATAAAGAATGCCTGTTTCCCAAATTATGACATGTAGTTGTCTAGATAATCTTGGGCTCTTGCCCAACATATATATTTGGGACAGACAGAACAAATGTCCATGAAATAAATGGACAATGAATTATGCCCAATATTAAAGATGAACAGGAAATATGGCTATTTATGATTCTGCAAAGCTCCCTTAGTGACTGTGAGCATCTCCCAAAATCAAAAGTTCATCTTTATAAATACTAATATTTTACTAATGTTTCTGTATGATTCAGAGTCATGGAATAAACATAGCCCCTAAAGAACTGAAATCAAATAACACAAAAAGGGCAACTGAGATATTTACAGTATGAATGAATTGGTTTCAATATCTAACCAATACGGAACTTCACAGAAGAACAGGAATGAAAGATAACATCAGGGAAACACATGGCAGGAAGAGGAGATTGTTTGTCACTTGGTAAGGGATGACAAGTGGATGATCTAAGCATTACACTGGCATTTTCACAAGATCAGAAAAGAATAAGGAAAACCTGCAGCATGTTGGGTGAACCCCTTATGATGAGCTGGTGAGAGAACATGGACAATAAATACACACACAGCATAGGCAACCATGAATAGGTTGTGACTTCCATCATTGGAAGGAACCACAAAATCAAGGAGATTGCAGATCTGAGTATTTGAGAGATAAAACGTATCTAGCACTTATTTTCATGGCTGTTATTAGACAAGCAGCCTTCATTTCAGTCCTAAGTCAACTACACCACTCCCAACACTGCATGATGGCTTATTTTATTTCATAAAGGAATGGTTAGAAGGTGCAGAGAGAAGCAGTATGAAGAGGATTTTATTTTACTAGAATCTGAAGTTAATTTAAACAAGGGTGAAGAAGATTGACTAGAAAAGAGTATTGAATTATTTATTCTGCCTTCATGTTTCTCCATACTTGCTGCCACTTGTGCCATTTGTTTTCTAAAAATTAGCCCAGTTAAGTTCAGAAAGACTATCTAATAACTTATTTATCCATGATAATTCATGGAACATAAAAATCCTGAAAGACCTCCAACAATCCCCTTCATGAAGATGGTGAAGTAGTAATCTAACAACAGCAGACATGCTAAATGTGAGAACTTTGCCCAATGACCAAGGACATAATAATATCAATGACAGGATTGAACTATATACATATTTATGTTCTTGTTACCAGAAGACACAAAGAAGTTGAAGTTAATTCAAGGATGATTCATAGATTCTCCTCAGAGAAGTGACTATAAGTCTTAGAAGAAGTGTTTTCTCATTGTGTGCTTACAGGTAATAAGGGGATATTTGATTATCTTGTCTTACAGCTCTCAATATGTGTATATGTAAGAAAACAACTATGAAAATAGTTGCAGTAAATGTACCAACATCTTTTGTAAATGATATCATAAAAGAACCATATCAATATCTCGATAGAGTCCTCCAAACCAAAGCAGCAATACTTGATAACCTTGTGATTTCAATGTGAAGTTGGACCCACAACTACATGTCATAATTTGGGAAACAGGCATTCTTTATCCACTTAGTTTTTCCAGTGTGGATGGCCAGGCTAAACTCTTGAGTGGTTATGTGTGTGTTGGGGGGGGGGGGCGTTGATAAGCATTGATCATAAAATACTAGATTAGACCTCCAAGGATTCTTTGAAGTCATCTATTCCAACCATATCATTTTACAGAAGAAGAAATGATAAGCCATTTAAATGACATCACCGGTAACAAATATTAAAGTTGAATTCAAACCCAAGTCCTGTGTCTACAAACCCAGGCCTAGATTTTCAGCCAGGAGGGGATTTATTAGAAGGGATTTTTTTTTTTTTAAACTAAGGGCAATTTAATATGAAAAGCAGTCAATCAATAAACATTCATTAAGTACCTACCACGTGTTAGGTACTGTATTGAAGATACAAAGAAAGTCAAAAGACAGTCCTTTCCCTAGAGGAGCTCACAATCTAATAGAAGGGCATTTTCATAAAAGATAAAGTAGAAAACTGAAGGGCAGGAAGGAGGTAAGAAATAGTTCCTGGTTGTATTTCTTTACGTGGTGAAGATGAACAATGATGCAATGAATATACCCTCCCTTGGAGTTAACAGATTTGGACTTGACTCTCAGCTCTAATTTTCTTGACAGTGTGTCCCTACGGAAGTCATTAAACTTCTGTGAACCTCAATTGCCTCATCTGTCAAATGGGAATATAATACACTGAATGTTTCAAGAGTCAAAAGCTTTGTAATCCTTATGTTTTATATAAATGAGTTATTATCACTAGGACATGAAAAGAACAAGAAAAGATTCTAAATTAAAATGCAACAAATTTAAAACCACTGAAGGGGAATATTTCTTTACATGACACATAGTAATTTTAGTATGCAGAATTTACTACCACTGGGTATTCTGACTCAAACAACTTAGCAAGAAAGACTGTGTGGCACAGATTTAAGTAATATGCTCAAGAGGGCAGGAGAAAATAAAACTGGGAAGGGTTTCAATCCCTAGATTTTAATACATGAGCCAGAGGGAGAAGAAGGAATGAGAACCAGATGTGCTGGGTTCCTTTGTTCTAATTTACTGTTGACTTATGGAGAGATGGTGTTAGGAAGATGTTGGCTTTTCCCCTGCCTCAGGTTTCATGCAAAGCATAAAAATGTCATTATGCTTATTTCCATTGCACACCACAGTCATTACCATTGTATGGTACTGCCCGCCTGGGTGTGCTACTGGGGTTTTAAGCCTCTCTTAGACACATCTGGCATCAATCGCTGCCATTTGGGATAGCAAACTGGTTGGGAAATGCAAAGTGCTTTCTTCCCCTGGAGTATATATTGCTAATGTGAATCAAGTCTCTACCTAATCAAGATCCAGTGACCAAGCTTCCTACATGATTCATGGGTAGGTTTCTCAAAGCAGAACTGCCCTTAAGTATATGAAATAAAAATACAGATTTTACATTGAAACTTATATAAACCTTTACAACTGTTACTAAGTCACTAAGACTTTCCTTCTGGAAATGGAGGGGGAAAGCCACTTTACCATAATTGTGTAAATCTGAGAGTTCATATAATATTTGAAGAATGATGTCTAGTTATGTTAACAGCACTGGAGTTCAGGAGCCATCAACTCGAAACTCTTTAATAGGTATAAATTTGTATTTACTTCTGACAGGCTAGAAAAAATAAATTAAAATCTCTGATAAACTAGTCAATCCAATTGGATTGAAGACAGTGTGGGAGGCAGAAAAATAATGAAATCAATTCAGTTTAGAATACATAGTGTGAGTTGCTCTGGTTAATGAGGATATGGAAGATTGAGCAAAAACAGCTTTCTAACCTCACAGCACTAAAGCCAGCACAGGTAGGAGGTAACAAATAATAATTAAAATTGCCACATATATCTGTGCCAGTATGTCTCAGTCTGGGAAGTTAAATATAATCTTACAGGCTGGTATCTGGGTCATGGCTTGTCTCGTTTGCCAAAACAAAGTAGAATATTCTGTTCACTTAACATCAGACATGTTATAAAATGTTCTAGTCCCTTCTCACATTATTTGTGAGCATCTGCCCTCTTCAACTCACTTTGAGAACATAAAACTGACTCTCAAGAATGCCTTGTACAAGATGGTGGCAGGTTGTAGTTACATAAGCTACCCAGTTTAAAAAAAAATCCATCGATGGCAATACTGATGCAAGTATAACACTCTTCTCAAAGTTCTATCTCTAAATTTAAAGATACTGATGTATTCTGGTGAGAAAACAGAATGTTGGACTATAGGTATGAGTGTTATGATGAGAGAAAACCCCATATTGATGAAATTTTCTCCAGATGCCTCTGCATCTAAAACCTAGTAATTAATGTCCTTTTGACTTTGTATCCACATCAATTAATTGGAGTCAAGAGAGTGAAACGCTAGAAACCCTCTAAAAGACTTGAGATTTTATATCAAAATAGCAGGGCCAATCATGCAGTAAGAGCAAAAGGCATGTGAATAAAAATATCTAATATATTTACATATAAGAATTCACTGTTATGTATATGTGTTTATACATATGTGTATTATATTTCTCTTATATACCCATATGTTTATGTGTATATGCATATATAACATAATATAGTGTACACATATAGGATATGTAATATATGCATTTATTTGTATATGCGTATACTCATATACACATATGTGTATACTCATATAAACCTATATGTGTATGTGGTATCATATGCAATACATATTGTACATATATCATGTGTAAAATATGTACATGCATATGGTGTGAGAATTTATAGGTACCATGCACATACATGTGTATGCATGTATATGTACACATGTATATGCATGTGTGTATAAGCATATTTACAGACATATCCCCAATTAAGATCTGTTCTTCCTCCTAATGTACTCTAAGGTAACCTATGTAACATTTGGCCCTAAGACTATGTTGGATTATGTACATTTATGATCTATGTGTGTACAATATACATGTGTGTTCTATATGTATATATAATATATGTGATATTACAACTTGATAGTCATAACACATATATCTTGTCTCCTTTTCAAACTAAATATGTAGCTCTTTTAGGGCAAGAACACATGTATGGACATATTACATACACTATATATGTATCTATGTGTGTGTATTTATTATGTGTAATGAATAATTGGGGGATATGTAGAATTTTTTTTTCCTTTTCTACACTTCCCCCAATTAAGACCAACCCCCTTCCCTATTCAACATACTCCAAGGTAACATGTAACATTTGGACTTGAGACTGTCAGATTTTATATCTAACATTACATAAGAATTATAGTGGCATAGAATACACTTTTTATGTTTTATATAGTTTGTCTGCACCAGCCATAATACAATGATAATTCTAGACTGGTTCTGCAGAACCAAAAGATAAAAGGTTAAACTCAGGTTCTGCAGTTTTATCCTTAGCAATAAAGAGGAGGAGATTATCTTAGATGTCAAATGGTACAGTGGAAAGCATTGGATTCAGCATCAGGAGACCTGGGTTTAAATCCTAATGTAGTAATTTCTTAGCTGTGTGGCAGGCAAATCATAATCTCTCAGCCTTAATTTCCTTTTCTGCAAAATGGAGATAACAGTACTTGTACCACCTACCTCACATTGGAGGGGGGGAGGAGAATCACTCGTAGAACTTAATACACTATATAAATACGATGATTATGCTAATTATAAGAGAATCTTAAAAATCTAACTGGGAATAAACCCAAGGTATTGTCTCCCAGCTTCTTTCCAAAGATGGGGGAATAAAGGTAACCACAGCTGGCCTGTCTGACCTTAAATTTATTACTCTATTTCCTTCTCATACAAATATATGTATATATGATATATACATATATATATATATAAATGTGCATTATATGTGTGTTTTATGTGCATGTATGAATAAGCATTTACTAACCATCATGCTAAATGCTAGAGATATGTTTAAGATATATACAAGGCTTATGACCAAAAAGGAAAATGATAAATGTTGGAGAAGATGTAGGAAAATTGGAATACTAATGCATTGTTGGTGGAGTTGTGAAATGATCCAACCATTCTGGAGAACAATTTGGAACTATGCTCAAAGGGCTCTAAAACTGTGCATACCCTTTGATCCAGCAATACCACTACTAGATCTGTATCCCAAAGAGATCATAAAAACGGGGAAAAGACCTACCTGTACAAAATTATTTATAGCAGCTCCTTTTGTGGTGGCAAAGAGTTGGAAAGTGAGCGGATGCCCATCAATTGGGGAATGGCTGAACAAGTTGTGGTATATGAATGTAATGGAATATTATTGTGCTATAAGAAATGATGAGCAGGTGGACTTCAGAAAAACCTGGAAAGACTTACATGAACTGATGCTGAGTGAAGTTAGCAGAACTAGAAGAACATTGTGCACAGTAACAGCAACATTGTGCGATGATCACCTTTGATAGGCTTAGCTCTTCTCAGCAGTACAATGATCTAAGACAATTCCAAAACTCGTGATAGAAAATGCTATCCACATCCTCAGAAAAAACTATGGAGTCTGAATGCAGATTGAAGTATACTGTTTTCTCTTTTTGTTTGTTTTTTTCTTTCTTATGTTTTTTTTCTCCTTTTCTTCCTATTCTGGTTTCATGCCATGACTAATGTGGAAATATGTTTAATATGATCATACATGTATAGCCTGTATCAGATTGTATGTCATCTTGGGGAGGGGGAGTAGAGGAAGAGGGGAGAAAAAAATTTGGAACTCAAAATCTTATAAAAGTAAATGTTGAAACATGTAATTGGAAAAAAGAAAATACTATTAAGTGGGGGGGGGAGTGACCAAGGGGGGAAAAAAGGCATATACAAGGCATTGACACAAGGTAAGCTTAGATAAGAAAACACAAGCAGCTTGGGGTGTGGGAAGGAGGAAAAGACCAGGAAAGGACTTCAGAAGAAGGTGACAATGAAGAAGGTAGTGAACGTGAACCAGAGACTAGATGAGGCAGAGGTGAGGAAGGAAATCCAGTGACAAGCTAGAGGTATGAAGGCAGTGCCTAATTGTTCTCTCATTTTCACATCTGGACTTTTCCAGTGTTTCCCAAAGTTGAAATTAGAGTGCTTGTTTTTGTCTCCAATGGCTTCTAAAAAGCAAACATAACTTGTTCCCTACTAGTCATTTTCCTTCCCATAATCCCATATAGCCCAGGATTAGTGGCTTCATTTTGCCTAACACAGCTTTAAAATCGCATCCCTATTGTCACCCCTAAATCCAACTGATTTCCAAGTGTCAGTTCATAAACATCAACAATTCCTTCCTGATTCCATTATTCAGGGGGTCCATGGAGCAATCAGCACTGGTTTCTTTAAGAGGATACAAACTTGTTCTCATAAACCATGCTAATGGTTTGTTTTTTACCAAAAATATTTTCATTCCTGCTGATATGCAACTTCAATCACAATAATCCCAAGTACTTAAACTCTGAAGGCCCTCCAAAATAGACCATTTATTAACCAAAGTATATTAGCAGTCCTATCCATACCTCCCCTGCATTGCTAATTTAGTGTTATTCCTAAGGATAGGATTGCACAGTTATTTGTTAGTTTCCCAGCACTTAATAAGCTTATAAACTCTGACAATTTTGACAACCACTTCAGACTCATAAAATGTAATTTTTATGACTGTCATTTAAGTGAGTCTAATCCTCCACATGGCTCACAGATTTACTTAACAGAGGCGGATGATAACCATGCTGAGTTTATAACACTCTTAATTCATGTTTTATTTCGAGGAAATATTAATATGGCAAATGGTAACGTAGGCTTCTGATATATAGGCATAGGATACTTTATCCCATTCCACACAAATGATTTTTCAGCTCAAGGTTTAACCACTTGGAGCAAGAAAGTTCTGAACTTAAAGTGAAACAGGTATTAATCCTATTGTTAGAACATAGGCAAGTACCTCATAGTTGCCACCAACCATACTAGAGAATGGACCATGCTGGGATGAGAGAGCAAAGGAGAAAACAGGAGCAAATTAGTCCAACTTAAATGTGATTTCATTTTTATCTTCCAAGACAGAACTTTTGGTTCTAAATGTGTACTCTAAATAAGTAGTGTGATTCCTGTCTTTACCTGCTACTCTTCCAAACATGTACACTGTCATTTAAAAATAACAACATTGTCTTTTTAGAAACCTAAGTATCTGATCTTTTCAAATAATTAACTATACCAATTAAAATTTTTGTTAGATTTTACTATTTATGACACATAATAGTTGTATTAATGAATCTTGTTATATGCTTTTTTAGAATTTCAATGCCGTGTCTATAAATCTCCTGGGAAAGAGGTATGTATAGATATTTGATATTCATATATGAACATATGCTATATGATGATTCATATATGATTCCCTTTTCTCTTAGACAAATGAGTATCATAGAATCTTTAAGATATAAGAGACCTTAGTGGTTGCCTATTTCTGCCTAAAGAATGAAACCCTTGTATAAGACCTGCAATAACAAGAAGCACATTGCCTTACAAGGCAAGCCATTTCATTATTGGAAGAAACAAGAGCATTTATTCCCTAGAGTCATTTTTCCATGTTGACCAATGGAATTAGCAAATAGGTCTTTTGAAATTCTGATGAAATTAAAAACTGATCTTTCCATGAAGATGCAAGAACTAATTGGTTTATAAATTCATCATACTTTGTAATTTAATTTAAGCATTTGCTAGAGATTTCCAAATTTCTAAAATCTAGAAGCATATATAAACCCTAAAAACAAAATCAAGATTAAAACATGATTGGGGATGGGGAGAGAAGAAAGGGAGGTAAGTCTAACAATTACAACTCTAAATACAAATGGACTGAACTCCCCTAATAAAATTTAAAAGTCAGAGTGGACTAAAAAGCAAAATCCAACGGTTTGTTGCTTCCAAGACACACATTCAATCCAGAAAGATTTAAAGAGATTCCAAAAGAAAATGTGGTCTAAAATTTACCATGCCAAGCAATGAAAAGTGAATTGGCTTTAATGTTATTGGACAAAGTTAAATTCAAACTAAAAAGTTTGAAAAAGTAATAATCAAGGACATTATATTAGGCAAAAAGCTTCTACCTGAAATAGGTACATCATTCTTAAATGTACAGGACCATCATTACTTTGTATCAAAATTCATAAAGAAACACTCATGGTCTTGCAAGAAAAAAATGGGTAAGAAAAAGTAACAATAGGGGTGGAGCCAAGATGGCAGAGTAAAGAGGAAATCTCTTGAGCTCTCCCCCAAACTCCTTTAAAAATATACCCTTAAATATATCTATATATATATATATATAGATACACATATATATACATACATATACATATATATCTTTAAGAAATGACTCTAAAAATATTCTAGAGCAGCAGAACCCACAAAAAGACAGAGTGAAACAAATGTCCAGCCCAAGACAACTTGGAATGTTGGCAGGAAAGGTCTGTTACACCAGGGTGAAAGAGGAGCACAGTCTAGTGCAGGCCACACCAGCATAGACCTGGGCCTCAGCAATGTCAGAGCAGGCCCCAGGGTGACAGAATCACAGGCAACAGTGGCAGTTTCTAGACCTCTCAGCCCACAGACTCCAAAGATAACTTAAAAGATCAGCAGGAAAGGTCTGTTGCACCTGAGTGAGAGGGGAGGGCAGTCCAGTGTAGGCTGTACCACCACAGCCCCAGTCACAGTAAACCAGGAACAGGCCATAGGAGTGACTGAATCACAGCAGCAGTGGCTGTGTCAGGAGCTGTCAGCCCACAGATGATCTGCACCACAGTCCTGGGTGGCAATCCCAGAGTGAGGAGGAGCAGTAGCACAGAGCTTGCAGCCACAGTGGACAGGGGACCCTCCTTCACAGTTCCAGGGCATAAGAGAGTGTTTGTGGTAGAGCACAGGCCAAGACAGCAGTAAACACCTCTCCTTAGATCATACCACCTTGGAAGAACTGAAAACTAACAGGCCCCTAGAAGTATCTTTGAAAAGAACTGCACAAAACCCCTGAACCTTGGGACACTGCACCCTCCACCTTGGAAGCAGAGCCCTACTTTAACAAAGTTAAAAGTCAAATAATAGGCTAGGAATATGAGCAAAAACAAAAGAAAAGAAAAAAATCTGACTATAGAAAATTACTATGGTGACAAGGAATATCAAAATACACAACCAGAAGAAGACAACAAAGTCAAAGCTCCTACATCCAAAGCTTCCAAGAAAAATATGAATTGGTCTCAGGCCGTGGAGGAGCTCAAAAAGGATTTTTAAAATCAAGTAAGAGATGTAAAGGAAAAATTGGGAAGAGAAAGGAGAGTGATGCAAGAAAATCATGAAAAATAAATCAACAGCTTGGTAAAGGAGACACAAAAAAAAAAAATGCTAAAGAAAATAGCAACTTAAAAAAACAGACTAGTCCAAATGGTAAGAGAGGTCCAAAAAGCCAATAAGGAAAAGAATGCCTTAAAAAGCAGAACTGGCCAAATGGAAAAGGAGATCCAAAAGCTCACTGAAGGAAATAATTCCTTATAAATTGGAATTGAGGGGCAGCTAGGTGGCGCAGTGGATGTAGCACCAGCCCTGGAGTCAGGAGGACCTGAGTTCAAATCCGGCCTTAGACTAAACACTTGATACTTACTAGTTGTGTGACCCTGGGCAAGTCACTTAACCCCAATTGCCATAAATAAATAAATAAATTAGAATTGAGCAAATGAAAGCTAATGACTCTATAAAAAATTAAGAAACAATAAAACAAAACCAAGATAATGAAAAAATAGAAGACAATGTAAAACATCTCATTGGAAAAACAACTGACCTGGAAAATAGACCCAAGCCAGGAGAGATAATTTAAAAATTATTGGACTTCCTGAAAGCCATGATCAAGAAAAGAGCCTAAACACCATCTTTTAAGAAATTATTAAGGAAAATTGCCCTGATATGCTAAAACTAGAGGGTAAACAGAAATTGAAAAGATGTATCAATCACCTCCCCAATCACACCAAAATGAAAACTCCCAGGAATATCATAGCCAAATTCCAGAGTTCCCAGGTCAAGGAAAAAATATTGCAAGCAACCAGAAAGAAACAATTCAAGTATTGTGGAGCCACAGTCAGGATAACACGAGATTTTGCAGGTTCTACATTAAAGGATCAGAGCACTTGGAATATGATATTCTGGAGGGCAAAGGGGCTAGGATCACAACCAAGAATCACCTATGCAACAAAACTGAGTATAATCCTTCAGGGGGAAAATGGGCATTCAATGAGAAAGAGGACTTTCAAGCATTCTTGATGAAAAGACCAGAGCTAAATAGAAAACTGGACTTTTAAATACAAGACTCAAGAGAAGCATAAAAAGGGAAAAAGGGAAATCATAAGGGACTTAATAAGGTTAAACTGTTTTACATGAAAAGATGATACTTGTAATTCATAAGACCTTTCCCATTATTAGGGAATTAGAAGGAATATATAGACAGAGGGCACAGTGAGTTGAATATGAAGGGACAATATCTAAAAAATAAAATTAAGGGATGATAGAGGAATGTACTGGGAGAAAAAGAAAGGGAGAGGCAGTATGGGGTAAATTATCTCACATAAAACAGGGAAGAAAAAACTTTTACAATGGAGGGGAAGGAGGAGGAGCTGAGGGAGAGTGAGTGAACCTTACTCTCATCAGAATTGGCTCAAAGAGGGAATAACATACACATTTAACTGGGGATAGAAATATATCTTAACCTACAGAAAGTAGGAGAGAAAGGGGATAAGAGAAGGAGGGCAGGTGATATAAGGGAGGGCAGATTGGGGGAGGGGATAGTCAGAAGCAAAACGCTTTTGAGGAGAAAGGAGAGAGAGAATAGAATAAATGGGGAGATAGGGTGGAGGGAAATACAGTTAGCAATAGTAACTGTGAAAAATAATTTGAAGCAAGTTTCTTTTATAAAGGCCTCATTTCTCAAACATACAGAGAGCTAAGTCAAATTTATAAAAATAAGAGCCAATTGATAAATGATTAAAATATATGATCAGTTTATAGATGAAATAATCAAAGCTATCTATAGCCATATGAAAAAATATTCTAACTCACTAATGATCTGAGAAATGAAAATTAAAACAATTCTGAGGTACTACCTCATATCTATTAAATTGGCTAATAGGACAGAAAAGATAAATGACAAAAGTTGGAGGGGATTGGGAAAAATGAGATATGAATGCACTATTGGTTGAGTTGTGAAATGATTCAACCATTCTGCAGAGCAATTTGGAATTATGCCCAAAGGGCTATCATGTATACCTTTTGACCTAGCAATACCACTACTAGGTCTATATCCCAAAAGAGATTTAAAAAAAAAACAAAAAGGAAAATGACTTATATGGACAGAAATATTATAGCAATTTTTTTATTAGGAGTAAATGATTAGAAATTGAGGGGATGACCATCAATTGGGGAATGGTTGAACAAATTGTGGTATGTGATTATGATAGAATACTGTTGTACTATAAGAAATGATGAGTTGGAAGCTCTCAGAGAAACCTGGAAAGACTTGCATGGACTGATGCAAAGTAAAATATACTGTGTACAAAGGAACAACACTATTGCATGATGATCAGCTGTGAATCACTTCGCTATTCTCAGCAATACAACAATCCAAGACAACACTGAAGGACTCATGATGAAAAATTCTATCCATCCACAAAGAAAAAACTGATGGTGTCTGAATACAGATTGAAGCATACTTTTTTTTGCTTTCTTTATTTTTCTTGAGGTGTTTTTTGGTCTGTTTTCTTTCACAACATGATTATTATGGCAATGTTTTGCATGACTACACATGTATAACCTATATCGAATTGATTGCTTTCTCAATGAGGGGGGTTGGAGAAGGAGGAAGGGAAAGAATTTGAAACTCAAAATTTTAAAAATAAATATTAAAAATTGTTTTACATGTAACTGGTTAAAAATAAAATACTAAATAAAAATGTAAATAAAAAAAGAAAAAGTAACAACAGAAGATATTGATATTTTAGTCTATATGTCAGTGGATCTGTGCTACCCTTGGACACTTCCTCTAATAATATAGGTCCTGATTCACCCATATCTGTTTATCCTATGTATATCCTCTCATAAATTTACCACATAGTAATCATTCAACTTTTCAGGGTTCTTCTCTAGATCTCCAGACTTTATGGCGATATTAATGGTACATGTGATCTACCTATTGATTAATATTCTCACAGTTTGAACGAGCATCTTTTTTTTCCATTCATACATTTCTCTGAGGAAATTCTTTATACTACCTCTCTATAATTCCCCATTTGCAATTATGGCAACCTAATAACATTTACCATGCATTTCTCAATCAATCAGTACATTGATAAGCTTTCATTAAGCACCTACTATGTGCTAGCTGCTGGGTACACTAATATAATGAATGAAAAAAAACACTCTCTACTTACAAGGAACTTCCATTCTAATGATTGAGGAATACTTATATAAATATATACAACATACATATGTTGTGAATACATAGAAGAAAATACAGAGTAGCTAAATACAGGGCAGTCAAGAAGAAGGGCATTCACAGCTGAGAGGATCAAGAAGTCATCTTTATGTAGAATATAGTGCTTGAGGTGTGAAGAGGGAGATTCTGTGAGGTGGAGGTAAGGAGGGACTTGTTGAACGCATGGATCAAACTATTAAAACTTTCTTTCAACAACGAAAAAGGGGAGTGGAGTGGTTATCCCCTCAAAGACAAATTAATAAAATCTTATATACTATAAATTATTTGAAATTTTATTGTAATGACCTTGACCCTGCTATGAAATTCTTTTTACCTCACAATTCACCTACCTTAACTCATGATGGCCCAACAATATACACAAATAAAAAGAAATTGGTCCTATGGAAAAATCCCGATAATGAATGGATAGGACCTTTCAGGGTACTAACCTGGGGACCAGGGTATGCTTGTATCTCAACAGGTGAAGGAGCAAAGTGGGTGCCAATGAAAACTCTCAAACTTGTCCCTACTCGGCAGACACCCCAGGAAGAAAAGAAGGAGACCCAGCAAGAGGAGAAGGAGACGAAAGAAAACGATGACATCAACCAGTAGCACCTTGGCACTGCCGAGGTTGAACTCATTAAGTTGACACAGGATCTCCTGTGTGATTATAGATAAACTAGCCTTTGTGTGACACCTCTCATCCATGATAACAACACTTACAATTGGACGGTTATACGTAACCATCTAAATGGTTTATTTCTCAATAACACCATCGAGTCTGATATCGAGGGTCTTTACCAATTGGCCTCCGATATAAAAAACGCCACTAGGGAAGACTTAACCCCTGATAAGACCACAGAAAAAATATTACATTGGTTTGATAATGCTTCTGCTTGGTGGGGCTCTCTCACCCATTTACTTATTTTGCTTGTATTCTCTGGCATTCTCCTCTGCTGTTTACCTACTATAATTGGGTGTGTGCTGAAAACTGTAGTAGAGATGATTCGCAAAATCTCAGCCCAAGTACAAGTCCTAACAGAGATCCATCCGCATAGGCAGCTCCTCTAAAAACAAAAAGGGGGAATTGTCACAGGAATTGTCACAGGGCTGCGCCCTGCCTATTGGAGTCCTGGCTTCTTAAGCAGGAAGCTGAGGGTCACAGTCTGTTGTGTGAAAGTAAGGAAGTCTTAACTGATCTCTCCTCTGTGGACACGCAGCAATCATGGCTGGTTCGGCTCTCCTTTGAATGGCTAAGCATTCCCGTGCACATCCTGTGCACGTCCCTGACACGAGGCCTGCATGCAATGGTGGGATCTACTGACTGGCTGACGGGCTCTGATCAGGCGATCCCAAGGTGCTTTGAGGGCTATATAGGCCACATCCAGCTAACAATAAACAGAAGCTTCTGCCATCTTGTTGTGTCCCACCTCATCCATGTGTCTCTGGGTCACTGAGCATTGAGCTGGTCTCATGCTCACCACTGCAGCAGCCGCGACAGGGACTGAATTTCAGGCATATAAAATGGCCAATGCAAAGGTTTGGAGGCAGAAGATGGAATTTCCTTTGGGGGACATGGAAAGAAGGCCAGTTGGTCTAGATCACAGAGTCTGGGAGGGGAAGTAATACACAATGAATTTAGAAGAGTAGGATAGGGCAAAAGTTAAACAGAAGAGTTTATGTTTGATCAAAAAGGTAATGGGGAGTCATTGGGGTTTATTGAGTAGATGAGTGACATGATCAGATCTATAACTAAAAAAAATCATTTTGGCAGCAACACAGTGAATAAACTGGAAAAGGGAAAGACTTGGGGTAGGAAAACCAATTAATTTGCTTCAATATAACTTGATAAACATTTATTAATCAGTATATGTCAAGTACTGTGCTAAGTGCTAGAGATACAAATAAGAAAAAGAAAGGTGGTCCCAGCCCTCAAGCAGCTTACAATATAATGGAGGGAAGACAACATGCAAAAGGAATCTGAAAAGCAATAGTGTGGAGAGCCCACTTGGCATACCAGCACAAAGGCATGATGTTCCGTGAAGCTGAAACCAAACAGAGTTGTTGATGTAAAATGGGGAGTTGCCTGGAAAGTTTTAAAAGTTCTGAGCTCTCTATAAAGGAAGACTTTGGGAGGAGTTTATTGCTTTACCTGCCAGCCCTCCAATCAAAGGTGAAAAGCAACTGAGGAAGTTAAGAAAATGCTGGGTATCAAAAACTGAATCAATAAGCATAATGGTTCCATGAACTGATCCCAATCTACCTTTACAGGCTTATTGGATATTACTTCTCCCACACTCCACAAAATAGCAAAACTGGCCTCTCTGTTGCTCACACCCAACATATCTCCCTTGTCTGTCCCTTGGACCCACTGTTTCTCACACCTAAAATTCATTTTCTCCTTACCACTGTCTCATACAGTCCCTCTCTTCCTTTAAGAGGCAGGTCAAGAAGGGCAGAGCCAAGATGGCAGAGTAAAAGCAGTGACTTGCTTGAACTCTCCCCCAAACCCCTCCAAATACCTATAAAAATGGCTCTAAAAATTCTAGAGCAGTAGAACCCACAAAAAGATGAAACTAATTTCCAGTCCAAGATAACCTGGATGGTTGACTGGAAAGGTCTGTTGCACCAGACTGGGAGAGGGGCGCAGTTCACCTTGGGCCAGGCAGGAAAACACCAGGCCTCAGTGAACCTGGAGCTGGCTCCAGGAAACTGAATCAAGGGAGGCTGTGGTGGTTTCCAGACTTCTCAACCCACAAATGCCAAAAACAACTTAGAAGGTCAGTAGGAAAGGTCTGTTGGACCTCGGTGACAGAGGAGCTCAGTTCAGCCCCAGTCCCAGCACAGCCCTGGGGTGGTGGCTGCTTCTGGAGCTCATGTCCCACAGATGGAGTGGGGATCAAGTAGATTATTAGAGGGGGATTGCAAGGATATCTTTGCTAGTACCAAGACAGGATTCTCTTGCTTTGCCCTCTGAGTCACAGTCCTAGGTGGTGGTCCTGGGGCGAGGAGGAGCACTGACATGGTGGAGTTTGTAGTGGTGGTGGAAAGAGAATCATCCTCACAATTCCAAGGCAGAAAAGAGTGCTTGTGACCACTCATAGACCAGAGCACAGGCCAGGAAAGGAGTTAACACCTCGTCTTTGATCATACCACCTTGGAAGAACTGAAAATTTATAGGTTCCTAGAAGTATCTCTGAAAAACAGCTGCACAAAACCCCAGAAGCTTGGGACATTACTTTCTTCACACTGGAAGCAGACCCCTACCTTAACAAAGAGTTTAATAGTCAAGTAATTGGCTGGGAACATGAGCAAATAGTGCAAAAAAAAGTCAGAGCATAGAATCTTACTTTGGTGACAAAGAGGATCAAAACATACAACCAGAAGAAGACAACAAAGTCAAAGCTCCCACATCCAAAGCCTCCAAGAAAAATATGGCCAGGCCATGGAAGAGCTCAAAAAGGATTTTGAGAAGCAAGTAAGAGAAGTAGAGGAAAAACTGGAAGGAGAAATCTGAGTGATGCAAGAAAATCATGAAAAACAAGTCAACAACTTGCTAAAGGAGACCCAAAAAATACTGAAGAAAATAACACCTTAAAAAATAGCCTAACCCAAATGGCAAAAGAGGTCCAAAAAGCCAATGAGGAGAAGAATGCCTTCGAAGCAGAATTGGTCAAATGGAAAAGGAAGTTCAAAAACTCACTGAAGAAAATAAGTCCTTAAAAATTAGAATGGAGCAAATGGAAGCTAGTGACTATGAGAAATCAAGACATTATAAAACAAAACGAAAAGAATAAGCATAATGATGAGAATTCAGGTGATCAGCTTAACCTGGAGAAGCCGTGATATTTCCTGGAGTCTAAACCAAGCAGAGCTGCTGATGAGAGGTTGTTGTAATATTCTAGATGAAAAGTGATGGTACAAATTTGGGTGGGGATTATGTGAGTAGAGAGAATAGGAGATACTGTAGAGGCTTAAAAAGAAGGCAATATTTTGCAACTGATTAAATGTGTTGGGTCAAAGGAGAATGAGGAATTGTGGGTCATACCCAGGTTCACTGGTCTCTTTGATTTAGTTAGACTGGCCTTCTTACAGTTCTTCATACATAAAATTCCACCTTCCATTTCTATACCTTGTACTAGCTGTTCCTCCAGCCTCAAATGCACTCCCTCACCACTTCTGCCTCTTAGAATTCCTTGTCTCCTTTAACACTCAATTCAAACATCATCTCCTACATAAAGTTTTGTTTCCTAATCCTTTCAGCAGCTAATGCCTTCGATGCCAAAATTACCTTGATTTTTTTTTGTATATACTTACACATAAACATAATTTAATCTAAGCTACTAGAGGGAAGGACATGTTTCATTTCGTCTTTGTATCCCCAGTACCTAGCAGAGTGCCTGGAGTTTAACAATGTGCAGAGTATCAATTGATTGATCTCAACTCCAATTTTTCTAAGACTATACCATGTTTCACAGCCATATATCAGTGAAAGAGTATTGGAATTTTTAATATGAATCATTGTTTCAGGGAGAAATTAGAGTCATTAAAAGAACTATGCAATTTCTCAAAGGCAAATCAATTATAGTAAAAAATACACAAATCAAATACAGAAAATAAGTAGCTTAAAACATGTGGGCTAATGGCAAGAACAATGAATTCAGAGTCAGAATACTTAGGATGAAATCCTGGTTACATTTATTACCTGCATGACCTTGGATCAGTTATTTAACCTTTCTGGTCCTCAATTTTCTCATCTGTAAAATGAGGGAACTGGTCTATAGCAGGGGTTATTAACCTTTCTTTGCATCATGGATCCCTTTGGCAATCTGGTGAAGCCTATGGACCATTTCTCAGAATAATGGGTTTTTTATTCATAATTGAAGGAAATGCTAAATTTCAGCTAGAAGTTAGTAAAAATAAAGATGTAATTTTTTCCCATCCAGATTCACAGACCCCATGAAATCTATCCACAGATCTCTTGAAGGTCTACATATCTCAGGTTAAGAACCCTAGTTCTAGATGTATGATAAACCATCAAAGGACACTGAGGATCAGTCAGACAGAAGAGCCAAGAGTGAGCAGAGTCACTGTAAATACCTAACTTCTTCAGGACAGCTCTAATTATTAGGAGTTTTGTTTCTTTTGTTTTTCCTGACACAAAGACTAACTTTGCTTCTTTGCAGCCTCCACCCATTGCTCCTGGTTCTGCCCTCCAGTGCCAAACAGAACAAGTCTAACCTCTCCTCCACAAGATAGCCCAGGACCCCAAGGCTTCTTTTTTTTTTTCAGGCTAAAAATTCCCAGTTACTTCAACCAAACCTCAAATGTCAACTCAAGGCCCTCCATCACCCAGATCACCCTCCTCTGGACACTTTCCAATTTAACAGTGTTAAATTGGGATATCCAGAACTGAGCATAATACTCCACATAAGGTCTGATGGCAGCAGAGTAGAATGGGACCATCACCTGTCTATCCCTGGAAACTATGTCCCCAGCTCAAGATCACATTAGATTCTTTGTCTGTCACAAGACACTGCTAACCCATGAGCTCACAGTCTACTAAAACCCCTAGAAATCTTTCAAAACAACTATTGCCTCTTATGAAGTCAATTTTTGGACCCAAGTCTAAGACTTAAAATTTCTCTTTATTGATTTTATCTTATTAGATTTAGCCCAAAGTTCTAACCTGTCAAAATGCTTTTGGATCCTGACTCTGTCATTCCATATATTAGCTGCCCCTCCACACTTTGTGTCTTCAGTGAATTTGATGAAAATGCATATCATCTATGCATTTATCCAAGCCACTGCCAAAAATGTAAACAGCACTGAGCTTAATTACCGATCCCCCTGGTACTCTACTAGAGACCTCCTACAATACTGACAATGAGCAATTAAAAACTACTCTTTGTGTCCAGGTACCCAACCAGTTCTGAATCCATCTGATTGTGTTATTGTCTAATCCACATCTCTCCATGCTCTCCACAAGAGTAGTACAAGATACTTTATCAAAAGCTTTGCTAAAATCTACATGAACTAAATAGACAATATTCCTTTCATCCACTAGGATGGCAATGCTAGGATTTTTTATGAGACAGTTTGCCAAGCCTGAGTTTTTATGAAGTCATGAAGGTTTTTTGTCATCATCACTTTCATGTCTAGATATTTGCCAACTATCTATTTAATGATCTTTTCAAGAACTTTTGCAGGACTCAAAGTCTGTCTTATTAGCCTACAGTTGACAAACTATTCTCTTCCTATTTTTGAACAATAGAACAACATTTGACATGTCTCATCTCATGGTACCTCTCTCATTTTCAGTGATCTTTCAAATATCACTGACAGTGGCTCTGCAATCACATCTGTCAGTTCTTTCAGATTCTAAGGATGCCATTCATCTGAGCCAGATGACTTGGGTTCACCCAGGTCATCTCAGTGTTCTCTTACTACCTTGTTATGTCCAGGTTGTGGTTTCTCATCTGTGCCATGGATCACTCAGAGCCCACAGGTTCAAACAAATGTTCCTCTTCTTTAAAAATATATTCTGGTTTCTCAGTAGAAACATTTCCCAAGATGTTTAAGAACAGTTCAAAAAGATTAAAGCAAGTAATAAGGAGGTTTAAAAAATGTCAGCAAACCTTTATGTTTCAGGAGCTGATTAAACCATGAAACTGCCTTTATTCTCTTCTTGCCCAAAGGATCCACAACTGGGTCCTGGAACAATCCATTTGGATGGCAAAGTTAACTCAACCTGCCCCAGGTCCACACTACCACTTCTTTGTTTGCTACTGTCCTCACTGGTTGGAGGAGGAGGGGAGGGAGTATGTTAACCCATACCTCTCTGGTACCACCAATATCCTGGCACATGATACTTTACTGATCTTGGGTGTCAACTCTCAATTAGTCACTTTGGTTCTATAACTTTTAGTGCAAAGTTAATTCTTCTCTGCAGAGAAAATAGAAAGCTAAGCATGAGTTGAGCAATTCTACCTGTTGTCAGTCATCTATTGTCAGTCATCATCATATCATCCATCTCAAAAAAAGTGCCTATCCCTTCTTAAATCCACCTTTTTCTTCCCAGTATAATTTACAAAGCCCTTTCTGTTGTCTTTTGTTTCCTTTTCCAGCCTTAGCTTATTCTAAGTTTTAGCATTCCAGGTACTATTTTTCTAGAACTGTAACACATTCATTCATCAGCTATTATCTAGTCTTACTTCTATCTTATTTGCATCCCTTTTTAAAAATCTAAGTTAGATATTGATTTCCCAGTGTAACTACATTAGTCTTTTCAAAAGGAATTTTTCTCCTTATTACAATTATTTTCTATTGTCTTTAGAAATCATTCTTTATCACCTCCCATCCTTCCTAGGCTGATTTCTCCTAAAACATTTTAGACCATGGGAGCCTACCTATATTTCCTCTGAACACATAGAAATCTGTTTTCCCAAAATCTAGGGTATATGTAAGACTATCACAAGTTTTCTTCTCCTTTATCATAAATTCTAGGATAGATTGATCACATCTGACCCAAGGTTCCCACCATTTCTACCCATGGGTCTAGAAGTAATTAGATGGTGTAGTGGATAGAGTGCTGGGTCTGGAGTCAGGAAGATCTGAGTTTAAATCTGACCTCAGATATGTACTAGCTGTGTGACCCTGGACAAGTCACTTAACCACTTCCTTATTTTCTTCAGCTACAAAATGGGGATAATAATAGCACCTCCCTCACAGGTTTGTTGTGAGAATCAAATGAGATAATATTTGGGAAGGACTTAGCACAGTGCCTGGTACATAATAGGCACTTAATGAATGGCTATTCCACTATCCCAGAATCCAGTTCTTCTCTGCTAATGAGAATGAGATTCAGAATAGAATTTCCCCTAGCTGTTCATCCATCTCTTGATGGATGAAATTATCACTAAAGCAGGTCAAGGAGTTATTAGCTGTTTTACTTTTGGCAGAGAGAGAAAATTAGGGAGAGGGAGAGGAGAGGGAGAGAGAACAGATGTCTGGATAATTGAAGCCCCCCATCACTAATATACCTTGCCTCTGCCAGATGTAATCCATTTTCCAAACTTCTTATCTATTATTTACCTCCTTTCACCATCATCCAAATACTTTCCATCATACTTTCTCTCTCTAGTGCTTGAATTTCCTCACATGAGTAAACCTTTTTAATTCACAATGCTACTCTCCCTGTTACCTATTCTGTTTTTTTTTCCTTTTTGGTAGAATGTGTGGGCATGTGTGTGTTACTCACACAGGTAATATGTCTACATGGATCTGTCAAGATTAGGTTCACAGGGAGGCGTGTAGAGAGTTTCCTCCACCTACCTCTTTCCAAAGGAGACTGATTCCTGCCAAGAAAGGACTAGGAGATTGGGGCCACAAGGCTGGCAACTCTGCTTTCTGAGGAAAGAGGATACCAAACTAAATCCCTTTTTTCCCCATTGAAGTTTGGCATCTTCCCTTTATGAGTCCTTTATTCTCCCTAACTACCTAAAGTATGAAAAAAGCATTCTTTAAACCTGCTCCACTCTTCACCTAGGAGGGAGTTCTACCTACACTTAAAATATAGGTAAGTCACTAGACACTTGATATGATGTAAATGGTTCCCTTGTTCTCCATAATGACTAAGCTTTCCAGCCTTGCTTCTTAAAACTATTTATCTATCTTTATACCTCAAACCTATGAACCTTGTTAAAACCTGTTAGAACCAATTAAATTGATATTAACTGGACTACCTCACTCAAATTCCTTTCCTTCATCTCAGCAATGCCATAGCCATGCTCACTTTTCACTAATCTATTTGTTCCACCAATTTGGGCCACCCACCAACCACTTAATCAATTTTCTTAACCCCTTAACTGTTCCATTTGCCTTGGTTCACCTACCTTGCCTCTTCTCACCACCTAACCTCTCCATATTTTTCTTGAGTCTACTTCTCCAGTTTCTACTCCCCTCCATCCTCTTTGATTTTCTTTAATTCTCCTTAATCCCTTTATATCCTCATTAATTGTTCTAGATTCTGTTTTCCTTGAGACAAGCAGGGTCTGGCCAGAATCTGGGCCCAGAGATTGTTCTTCAAAATTTCCTCAATTTCTCCAAATAACTTCTCCCCAGACTCAATCTCATGAGTTCAAATTCCTCCAAGCTAACTATACCACTTTTTCCTCTTTTTTGTTTGGCTTAAATTCTCCTCTCTTCTCCTCCTTTCTCAGAAGGTGGAAGCAGGACAGATTTATAGAAGAAAGAAGGAAAGAAAGAAAGAAAAAGAAGGAAAGGAAGGAAGGAAGGAAGAGAAAGAGAGCAAGAGAAAGAAAGAAAGAAAGAAAGAAAGAAAGAAAGAAAGAAA